>NC_081405.1:673958676-674293676 GCF_030272615.1 Cryptomeria japonica | reverse complement strand
CAACAACATTGAAGAGGTCATCAAGGATGAGAATATGACAAACACTATAGCTATGATGAGGGATTGTTTAAGGAGGAACAACATGGAAACTTTTGAGGACATGATGAGTGTAAATGGGAATTTATTTTCCCTAGGGCAGATTGAGCTTGCTGAGGAGGTCATTGAGTCCATAAGTAAACACTAACCCTTATTGAACTCCACCTCCAACAATTATTAAACCTAAACCACAAACATAAATCCAATTCATTTCAAACCCAAATTGAACCCTAAACTAACCTTAATTACACAATGACCCTAATTGAATTATACCTTAATTAAACCATAACCCTAATTGAACTCAAACCCTTACCCTAACCCTAGATGAATATTTACCTTAATTAAACTCTATCTCCAATCTTAATTAAAACCTAACCCTAATATAATCATAACCTTTTTAATAGTAATCTATATAAAATATGTCAAAATTATATTTATTTTTTTATAAAATTATTTAAGTTTTATTATCATTATCTTTCATAATTGTTTTACATTAAAGAAAACTATTTAAAATTTAAAATTGATGCTTCCTATGCTTTAAACACCTAATCTCTATCCTTCAAATTTGGGAGTTGGTATAAGACACTTATTTTTAATACACATACTTAGTATCTTTATGTTAAACATTTAATTACAATTACAATAGAATAACAATTAAGTTTCAATTAAAGATATCTCTTGACATACTTTACATATACTTTTTTATTGATAAAAATACTAGTTATATTTAATTTGATCTATTAAAAATAATGACATAAAATTAATAAAACCATTAAAATATAATACTTAATACTTGCATTATAAAAGTACAATACATATAGCAATGATACTTTTAACCATGACCCCCAAAAAACGAGCACAACATATCTAATTTCTAGGACTAGCAAATCTTGCATGGGTGAACCCCAACTAATAAGGACTATGAAGAATTAAAAGTTCAAATTAAAAATAAACAAGTGTCACATAGTGGCCAGTACTTGCCTTGTTAATTTGTAGTTGAAATAGTAATTTATTAATTGTAACAAATATATTTTTAATTTTAATTTATTTTGTTTTATATTATTATTTTTTGTTAATTTGTAGTTGAAATAGTAATTTATTAATTGTAACTAATATATTTTTAATTTAATTTAATTTTTTTTTTAATATTATTTATACAATTTGTGATCGCATTGATACCTAATTTTTTTTTATCTATATTATAAACTTTGTCATGATACATGCAAAGCTTGGGGGATTTTAAAACAATAATATCTATAATTATAAAATATTTCATGAATAACATATTAATAACTATATTTTAGTTATGATATGTGAAAGTTTTTACTTGCTCAAGAAAATATGTAATTACCACTCTTGTGTGTTCCTTGTGTTAATTTTTATTGATATGATAAATGTTATTTTGAGTTTTTACGTGGTGATTCCGAAAAACCTGAGATTATGCGTTGTTCCAAAAAACCCGTCTAGAAGAGGCAAAACGATATTAGCCAATCGTTTGCAACAAAAATAATTACATATCTAATTTATAAGACTAGCAAATCTTACATGGGTGAACCCCAACTAATAAGGACTATGAAGAATTAAAAGTTTAAATTAAAAATAAATTATTGTCACCAATTCTTCTCATTTCTAATTAAATTGAAAAAATTAGAAAAATAAACAAAATGATGTAACTGGTTCTAAACACGAATAAAATTCACGAGTAACTTGGATACTCACAGAATAGCAACCATGAGAATACAATTCCATACTGTTAAAAGGCCTTTGTTGTTAAATCTGCAAAGATATATACAGTGTATATATCCTCACCTTACGTCTGGAAACAAACTCTGCAGTAAATATGCAGCGGCATCCATTTCAACATTTGCCCTCGGTAATCATAAGAACAAATCTGCAGTCGAGCGTAATCCTTAAAACGTAAAACCTGGTGCAAAATTAGGAATCAATAAACAATGCCTGCAGCATGTTTTCGGTCATGTCACCGTTGTTATACAAAATGTAAATGTGATTTTTTAGGTAACAGCTCAGCCAGTACGCTTACTTGGCGTGTGATTGCCTCTGGGTTTTATGTGGTACCGTGGAATCGTAAGCTGCATTTTTTCAATGGAGAACGCAATAAGAACAGCGATTTTTGTAAATGTGATCGAATTGCCGCTGTTGATAGGAAATTTGAGAGAAGCGGAGAGGTTTTTTACATCAATTCTGGTTTCATTCTGAATAATTCAATTAAAAGGAAGCTGTTAACAACATGGCAGGGCCAAGTCGAGATGAGAACAGTTACGCCAAAGCTTAACCAACTGTTTGAGAACATGCCAGAACGGAATGTTCAAAAGTTTGACAAAATACCTGGAGGAAACGACGAAATGCCTGCACGAAGTATTGAGGCGTGGAATTTGAAGATTAGCAGGTTAGCGCAGAGTGGTAAAATAGAGGATGCACGACAAGTTTTTGATAAAATGCCTGAACGAAATATCGTGTCTTGGAATTCGATGATTGCAGGGTATGGTCAGAATGGGAAGTTGGAGGATGCACGCCAACTGTTTGATGAAATGCCCGAACGGAATGTGATTTCATGGAATGGTATGATTGCGGGGTATGTGCAGAATGGAAGAGCAGAGGAGGGAACTGAATTGTTCGAGACTATGCCTGAGAGGAATTATGTGTCGTGGACAACAATGATTGCAGGGATTGTACAGAATGGGAGATTAGAAGATGCGCGCCATCTGTTTGACAGAATGCCAGAGAAACATGTGCGGTGTTGGAATGCAATGATTGCGGGTAGGAAAATTTTCAGTGGCTAATATTTACGAATTGGCTCTTTTAATTTATTTTTCTTGAAAATTATTTACAATCTGAAAGGAAGTTTTACCTTCAATTTTGTAAAACATTCTTTTATTTCAAATTAACCATTTTTCGTGCGTAAAACATAAAAGTTAACGAACTGGAAAGTATTCTTACACTCAACATTGAATTTTTCATTTAAACCAAGTTTATAAAGTTTCTTTGAAAGCATGGTTCCGTGAACTTTACCCTAATTGCAGGGTATTCGCAACACGAACGGAGTGTAGAGGCAGTGGATTTTTTTAAAAAGCTGCTGCAATCTGGTATGACGCCAAATTCTTTCACCTTTCCAAGTGTACTGAGGGCATCTACAAATTTAGAGGCGGTTGAATTGGGTAAACAGATACATGCTTGTATTGTGAAAAAAGGACTTGAGTCAGACGTGTTTGTGGGAAGTGGCCTTGTCACCATGTATTCCAAGTGTGGGATTGTAGGGCATGCACTGCAGGTGATGAATAAAATGTCAGAACCAGATTTGGGATTGTGGAATGCTATGATTTCTGGGTTTGTGCAGAACGGGAGAATGGAAGAAGCTCGTGATTTCTTTTTAAATTTAGCACAACCAAATGTGGTCTCTTGGACTTCAATGATTGCAGGATGTGCCCAGAATGGGTATGGTGAGGAGGCATTATTTTATTTAATTGAAATGTTAAGAACAGGGGTGAAAGCTAATGAATTGACTCTAACCAGTGTTCTTAGAGCATGTGCTAGCCTAGCAGCTTTAGAACAGGGCAAGCAGGTCCATAGTCATATTTATAAGACAACGTTCAATAACAATATATTTGTGAAGAATGCTCTTATTACTATGTATGCCAAATGCGGAAGCATAGAAGATGCAGGCGAAGTCTTCACTGTAATGCCAGAACGAGATGTGATATCATGGAATGCTATAATTGCTGGATACGCTCAACATGGACATGCAAAAGAGGCGCTCATACTCTTTGAACAGTTACTGCAGGCAGGCACTAAGCCGAATGAGATTACCTTTCTCGGCGTTCTTTCTGCCTGCTGCCATGCAGGCCTTGTGGATAAAGGCTGGCACTACTTTGATTCTATGGTACAAAATCATTGCCTAAGAGCAGGTCCCGAGCATTATGCCTGTATGGTTGATCTTCTTGGTCGTGCTGGTTGCCTCAATGAGGCAGAGAATCTCATCATCCAAATGCCTATGAAACCAGATGCTGTTATTTGGGGTTCCTTGCTTAGTGCCTGCAAAATTCATGTAAATGTAGAGTTAGGAAAGCTTGCTGCAGAACATCTATTTGAGTTAGAACCAGGCAATGAATCAACACATGTTTTATTATCAAGCATTTATTCTGCTGCGTCTATGTGGGATGATGCAAGAAATGTCAGAATGATGATGAAGGAAAAGAGGATAAAGAAGACACCTGGATACAGCTGGATGAATATCAAACATAGGGTACACGTATTTGTCACTGGAGACAGAACCCACCCAGAATCAGAGAGGATATATGAAAAGCTGAATGAATTGGCCAAGCAGATGGAGCAGGCAGGGTATAAACCTGATAGCAACTTTGTACTACAGGATGCAGCAGAAGAAAGAACCCATTCTCTACTAACATCATGAGGAGTTACAATTACTTTTCAGCTTATTAGTGCAAACTCTGGGAAGCCTATGTGGGTGATCAGAAACCTTCACGTGTGTAGAGACTACCACATGACTATCAAGTTCATTTCATTCCCGGGCAGAAAATTTCAAACCGCTTCCATCATTTCAAGGATGAATTTGTTCCTTTGGATTCCAAAGATGGATTTTGTTCCCATGGACATTATTGATGATGGATGCAAAAGATTCTGAGTATTCTCTCTTGTTTTTGCCTTTTGCAACACGGAGTTGAACGGCAATTGAAGGTGGCATCGATGCCCATCGACAATCTCTGAGGCCCGTGAGAAACAGATCTTTATAAAACCAAGTTTGTGGCAAAGCCATAAGGTGTATAGCCTTTACCAGATTATATTTGGACTGACTCAATTGAGAATCAAAGCTACACTGGAAATGCTATCATAGCTCTATCATATTGGAATTTATTTGGCTTGAGTATTGTTTCCAAAACACATTTTCCCTACAAGAGATCGATATTCTCAGATTCTTTTAATAAATTGCTTGTCTACCTTCCTCTAGGGTCTAGGAATTTTATCAAATTCTTAAGTTGCCTTGTGCTGGAATATAGATCCGTCTTGGAGGAGATGCAATATTCAGAAGAAGGTATGCATTACTGATCCTTGTATGGGGTTGCAGCTTGTTTTTAAAAATTGTATAATTTACGGGGGTTCTATAGAGACCCCATCCCAGAAAGACTAAAATGGAAGAGATACAACAAGAAAGCAATGAGGCCATAGCCTTAAACAAAATGCTGACTAAAACACTACAGTCAAATAGGAGGACTAATCCTCAAGCCAATAACCAGCTAAACCGAATTAGCCACCCTTCACTAAAGAGCAATAGACCATAAAGACAAAAAGCTGCCTATGAAGAAGAACCAGAGCTGACATCTAGAGCCATAAATGCTCAGGGAGAGATAGAAACAAACAAGCAATGCTTCAATCTGAAATTATATGGCTTCATTACACCCCAATAGCCAACTCCACTCCATCTATCTTTGCACCATAACTAATCACCATGGACACACCCACATTGCCTCTGCCAGAAGACAGCTTCACACCATGCACCATTCCAATCTCTTAGCAGCATGGTGCACATAATTCTCCCCCAATTTAGAAGAGATGAAGTGCTATAGCAATCCTATAGTGATCCCCACTTTCAAACAACTTCTCTAAAGCAAGCAACCCTTTAGGAATAGTATTTGTCTTCAGTTGTACCACTTCATTCCCAAACAAGGTCTCTCTTCCATCTTGTATTTCTATCATGGGTTGCCAGTTTGTCAAACTCATCCATAGCTTCATGAATCTATATATTTACTGTCCGTCATCAAACACTTACCAATTGTGTATGCTGTTTGGTATTGTAGGGCTTGCTAAGATTTCTATGCTCTGATGATACAAAGGAAGGTATGAATCCACGTCATACCTTGATGATGTAACTATAAAAGCATTTGCTAGTATTTTCCAAAGTTACTAGGAGACGAGGGTACTTGGAGACACCGAAGACTGGTACTGGTACTGGTACCAGTACGACTAATTTTCAAAAATAGGAGACGGGGGTACTTGGAGACACCATTTTCTTTTTTGCTTTGTAAAATGCGACAAAGTCATGAAGATCATACTAAAATTTATGAAATTTACATTGTTACATTTAGCTTTGAGAGCCATTCAACTCAAAATTGGCCCTAACTACTACATCATAGTGTTAAAACAAAGGAGATTGGATGTCCAACCCCTCCCCCATTACAAAAACTAGACATTATGCTGAACCACCACATATAGAGAATTGAATTTTAAGGAGGGCTCAATCTGAAACAGTTTTGATCAGCAACAGATACAACAAATACAAACCACAACCCACCCTTGCCGAACAACCCATAACCAAATGCTAGTCCGAGTCACCAACCACTAAAGACGGAAAACCGTATCGAGCTACAACATGCGTCGTTGACTAGACCGCTTTCCAAAAGAAGGAATCATCCAAAAAGAGGCGTTGCAAAAGTTGGCCCTAAGAACCTACCAGAAACCCTCCATACATCTCTTAACCTTCATTATAGAAGGTGTTAGAGAACTAAATTTCCATAAAGTCATCCAACCTTTGGAAATTGTCATAATCATCTATCCCTACCCACTTTCATAGGAAGTCTCTGCCTAGACCGAACCATCGTTGATGACGAACCATGTTTGCATTAATCATGTTGAGCAGAAAAGGGTGCTTCACCACCATTGCTCTCTACTACCACATCTTGGGCGTATTGTTTGGCCAGGGAATGCCCATGTTGAGTTCAACTGCCACCACTACCTCAACGTCATCTAGAAGGACGTCCTCCTAAAAGCTTCCTTTAAAAGTAATAGGATATCTACCTTATGCCCCCCTAAATTCAGAAGAGAGGCCATGAAACAGGAGGAGATATCAATATTTACCTGGTATTGGTTGGTGGATACAAGAAATTCCCTCCCAAGCACCATGTGAATTGCCTCGTTTATAATTAGCCCAAGAATTTTGCTAATAGAATGGAGATGGAGATCAGTTATGAAAACTAAGAAAGTAATTTGGCTTTTGTCACTCCTTAATCTAATGGGGGTATCCATGTCTAAGCTCTTTGGGAATGCGGATGTATTATCATTCTGAACTAGTTTGGGTTATATAAAAAATTTCAGGTCCATATTACGAACAAACTTGGTTGACAAGGTGAGTAGTAGGATTGCAACATGAGTGAAAGCTCATAAACATGCATCAAAATCATAAGTTCAACCCACTCTTTAAGATTTGGGAGATACCATCCGTACCCTCATGTCAGATCCTCTACCTTGTCTGCTACCACGACATCCCGATACCATATTTAGTTATAAATGTGGATAGCACCATCGTAGCTTCCATTAAGTGGCAAATTGAAAATGTCATTTCACCAGGCATTTGAAGTCCTTTGATCACAAGCTATTTCAAGGGTATGACATCATTCCCAATTTCATCAATTGAATCGATGATGATTGCTGTTGCCAATTCCCTTGGGAGTAGCAAATGCTATCATTGCTCAACTCGACTTCCCCAAAGGCATTCCCATTAGCCGCCATGTTGGCCAATCTATCAACATCAAGATTAGCTTATCTGTGTACATGATTGGGGGTGTATGCTTCAAAGTATTTCAAAATATTTATAATCTTGTCTATCATGGCTTGAAGCCACCAATTGGTGTCTCTCCATTTCTAATAGCATTGATGACTAATGTTTAATCCCCCTCTATCTCAATTTTTTTAATTTTCTTAACTTTGCAAAAGAATAGTTCATGCATAAGCGCATTGAATTTAACCATATTGTTTGTTCCTTCGTCCAATGGGACCACTAGTTTGCCAACTGTCTCACCATTGCACAGTTTAATGATGCAGCCCGTCCCAGATGGACTGGTATTGTCATGCGATGAGCCATCAAAGTTCAATTTGAGCCATTCGTGTCTAGGGGGTGTCCATTGGGTAAGACACCTTGCATTATTGGGTAAAAAGCAGAGCAAAGAGTGATTTGGCGATTTCATTAGTGATCAAAGTGACTCCAAAGCGAATTTCCTTGCCCGATTACGAATCAAGGTATTTATTTGTTTAGAGTTTCAGTTTTCACAAAACCTTAAATTTGAGATGGCTTCAGTTTTTGGTGTTGCTACCCTGTTGGTTGTGGAGATTAAAGACAGGGCCCGACTTGTATTCAAGAAACATTCCTTTAAGTCGGCTGAGGATGACCTGATAGGCATATTTTCATCGGTGCCCTACGAAGTGCTTCACAATGATGATATTCAAGAATACATCCATTGTGATCTCAAGGAGCTCGGAAATGCATATATGTTGGAGCTGTACAACGCGCATCTAGCAGATAGTCTTGGCAATTTGAAGTCGGAATACCAACACTTGCAGAACAAGGGTTTTTCTCAGTTCATCCATTTTTCGTCATTTGATGAAGTTGAATGGATCTGAAATGTTCTTAGCAGAGTGCATGATGAATTCATATGGCTTGATAGACCGCACAGGATAACCAAAGAAGCTATTCAAGCCATGACATGTTTGAAGTCATCCGGTGAGGTGCCCGCTCTGAGGAAGATATCAACCGATTCTATGACTACCATCATTGGTTCTAAATTTGACAACAGGCCAATGACCATCAACGATATCCTTGAGCATGACGTCCGGTTCACGTCCATGATGGTTGGTTACAAAGTTTATTAATTGAGTAGATATAACTTTGTTTTTAGTAAGACCATTTACTCAGCATATCGGATGCTAAAAGAGGACAAAAGGTATGACTTATGCACAATCCTTCTGAATGAATTGATGAGCAATTTGAAGAAAATAAAGCAAGACAAAAAGCACACATTCAAATATGGTAGTCTTCTTATTTGCTTAGCATTATACTTCTTGAATGAGATACCCGGTGTAAAAGGGAAGGTCCAATGGGCCTATGATAGACCGATGGCCATGTAGATAAAGGAAGGGATTATGGGTTTAGGCGATGGTCCTATGAGGACATCTGCTTTGTGAGGATACTTCAAATCCTTCCAAGCAGCAATGAAAAGCAGAGAAAGAATCTCTAAGGAAATTGTGGAGAAATATGACCAGGCCATATGCTTCATGGTGGACATGGATCAGTGCCTAATGGAAGCTATGGAGCCAAGGATTGTTTGGATCTTGCTTATGGGGTATGAGGTAGATGCAGATACCCTGGACCGGTATGCTCAACACATGCTCAATCAACCGGTAGGTCTGAAGGAGTCTAAGTTTGACACTTACAAGGAAAAGGATCAAGAATTGCATGAGCAGTTTACTGCTCCTGCCCGGAAGAGAAAAGTTACCAAAATGGAAGAGGAAGTTGCTGTTTAGATGGGTTTCACCTGGGAGGAGGTGAAGCAGGCCAGGGAGAAACAAGCTAAAATGCAGGCTAAAGAGGAAACCCAGTCCAAACCGGTGACCACCAAAGCCCAATCAAAACAAGTCATGTCTGCTCTTGTTCTTGCAGTGCAATCTGAAGGGGCCAACCCATCCGGTAAGGGAGTCCTTAAGCAGGAAGAAAAAACAAAAAGGACATATGTTGCTGTTGATCCGGTGGCCTCAGAAAAATCTGATGAAGAGGCAGTAAAAGCAAAGAAGAAAAGTGAATTTGTAAGAGTGGTGAGGAACCCACAATCCGGTGGTGCTTAGCAGCCAAAGAAGACAAAGTCTGATCCTGCACCAACTGATAGACCCAAAAGAGGAAGGAGAGTAAGAACTGAGGTTGATGAAGCAGTTGAATTTGGTAATGTAGTAGGTGTATATACTGTTGTTCCTTCGTTATCCACTGAGCAATTAACTGATTAGATTATAGTGGATGAAAATCTAAAAAATGTTAGTACATATTATGATAACTTAGATGATTCTGACTAGAAGAAGATTGAGGAAGCTATAGTCTTATTTTTGCATAATTTTAAGAAATCTTTGATTGAACTTGTGAGGTCTATCCCCAAAGACCTGTATAATATTATTGATGGTAAAAGGCTGACAGCTTAGAAGACAGACAAGGAAATGAAAGAAAGAGAGTTGATTAACATTTGCACGTGTATATCCCAAGATGAAGCCAAAAGGCTCATTGAGGAGGCCAATAAGAAAGAGTTTAGAAGCTGAAACAGGGTGAATCGATTGATGATTGGGAAAGTGGAAGAGGTAAGAAAGGAGACAGAGCATATATAGAAGAAGATTATTTAGAATCACCCTTTGTATGTTCCATCCAGTGTTATCTCTCATCCAACAACTCAACAAAGTGCATCTAATAAGAAGGATAAAACATAGGCTGTAGATCATCCAGGAGATCAGTGTATTGATTCCAGTGCAAGTTAGGATCCTCTGATATTAGAGACAGTTGATATAACTGATGAGGAGCCTCAAGGGAAGAAAAGGAAGACACGCAAGCTCCAATGGCTGATAAGGCAACAAAAAAGGATGATAAATTTGCCGAGGTTGATAAGGGGAAACGAGTGACAATTGACACTACTCTGGTTAGGTCCATTCCCCAAATTTCAATCAATTTTGATGGGCCGCTGGATATTGGGAAAATGTCTCCCACTGAGAAGCTTATGTTGGTAGCGACAGTGCAGGTCCAAGCTAGTCAGGATCTTGCAAAGTCTGAGAATGAGGATAAAAAGGTTATTTAGATGTCTATTGATATTTTGTAGAAAGTTTCTTCGAGTGTACAGATAGATTCTTTTGAGAGTCCCTTCGGTAAATTGATGCAATTTAATTAACAATGTAAATACAAATTTTGATTCTTTAGAGAAGTCTGCCACCCAAAAGGTTTTGGATAAATTTAAGGATGTTAGGATGCATACTTTCCGGAAGATGATAGAAGATGATAGGGTGAGATTGATTAAGAGACTGGAGATTATTTCTGACACATTGTCAGAAGGTAGGAAATTGTACAAATCTTGTCTCATTTTGCCCAAATTCATTGTAGATATAGATAGGCAAATTGGTGTTCATCAGGGAAAGCTCGCTAGCATTTCTCAGTCCTTTGATCCTAATGTTGCTCTCACCAGCAGTATGGAAGGGCAAATTATAGCTCTAAATGATTAGATTACAAGCATTCAAGTGGACAAGGACAAAATTTTGAGGAAAGTATGTGAACCGCGGAACCTGATTGCTCCCAGGTTGGATACTATGTTAAGCAATAAGGTGGACTGTATGAAGGAGATGGCCCGGTCTTTGCCATCTGATTTGAGGGAGTTGGAAATTCATGCAGCTGTATTCAGTGCATTCATTATAGTTTTGGATAACCTGAAGCGTGGGTGGGATACTCACCTTGGATTTTTGAAGACTATTTATGCTGATATCTTTAAGCATTTGTAAATTTCCGGTGAATATCTCTGTACATAAGTTTTGGTATGCACTTCATCTTTGGCATTATTATCAAAGGGGGAGAGATAAGGTGAAAAATGTACAATTGAATGTGTATAGAGTGTATAGACTTCTGTTGCATTTTTTTGAGTTGTTGATCTAAGGGGGAGCCTTAGAATTCTTTCATTCATGATTCGGTGTACAAGCTGTTTCACAGGTTTCAACACTTAGCCATTTTTCACAAGTGTTTCCATCAATGCCAAAGGGGGAGATTGTTGGCAATTGACACTCATCCGGTGCTTTCTGGTGGTTAATCATTGGTTTAGGGTTGTCATTGATGGCAACTCTTCTTGGAGATTCGATCCAGTAGTCATGATTTTTCTTATCTGGAAGAAGTGTTAACTGGTAGCTAGTTAACCGGTAATTTAGGGTTATTTCAATGGAGTTTTTGTCCAGATGCCTTCCGATGATTTCAGTGATTGATTTTGTAATCTCGGTGAATGGGAAGATCTTTAGGAAGCGTGTGATTATATTATTTTGGTCTGGTGCTATGTTTTGTCAAAGATTGTAGTTGATAGGTGATTACACATTATGCTAGCAGACCGACATGATGAAAGATCTATTTTTGTGATTGCCGGTATATAAGTTCGGTATAGATGATCTTTTTGGTGTATGGTATGACTATATGCGAGTGAGTGGTGATTGAGAATCCTTTGTAGTGCAGTTTCACATGCGCAACTTTGAACCGATAGTTGACTGAGACAGTGAACAGAGTAAAACAAAAAAGGTGTTACAGTCAGTCTATTGTGTACTTAACCAGAACTCATCCAAGCATTGCAGATGTTATTTCAGAGTTCATTTTACTGGATTTCAATATTGTAATTAAATTGTAAGTTAGTGAGACTTCCTTGAGGGTTGTAGCCTTCTGTGTCATTGTATTTGAGCAATGAGCCTGAATGCAAGTGCATTCCCCAAATTGTAATATTGTTTTGCTACTAGCCATAGTAAGATAATATTGCGGGTTCAAGTCCCACCATGGTTTTTGTTGGCCATCTGGTGGAATTGATTATGTGTTTTATTGATGTTTTGTCATTGATGCCAACAATAGCTGTTTGGATGCTTTACTGACATCCTTCTGGTCTCGGTAGGTTGAGTGGTTTTTGGTTAACTTGGATCCACCATGATCCGGTAGGCTCCGATATAGTCTGATGATGAAATTGGCTTGTTCATGATACTCATACTCATATTTGGTCATTTGGTTTTGGTTTGGTGATCGAATGCTATCCTGTTTGCTTAGAAGCCTGGTTTCTGGTTCCGGCAAGGGTTTCACCGACAGAGCTTTTGATGGAGATCTTTGATGCATTGCATAAGTGGTGTTGGTGCAGCATTTGGTGGAGTTTCAAAATGCTGATGGTGATCATGTTCGTGTTGGCATTATACACTCAGATGACAAAGGTGGATGTTATCATTGATGGCAACAAGGTTCCACAGGTTCAACTGGCAATATACTTCACCTATCGGCATCGACAGATACAACAAGTCTTATTCACACCGGCATCCAGTTTACACTGACAACAGATTATATCGACATTCTAGGCCGACTTGGCAATAGTATTGTTTATGCGAAATAAATTGTAATGTAAATTATAATTGTATGGCCGACATGTATTGTAAAGACTCATATTTATGAGATCTTGTAGGTCATTTGAAATGTATGTATGTATGTAAGCGGTAATATGAGAAGATAGGATATGTTATCGAATAGTTGTATATGCATTTTTATGTGTTTATTTTGGAGCGAATAAGAAGCAGAGCAGAGCGAAGACTATTCTGTATGAGCAAAATCATTTTACAACATACCGGCAAGGGTTTCTAGTAGAGGTAGAATCAGTATCAGATAGAGCTTAAACCAGTACTGAATCTAACATTGTAGATGCTATATTGAAGTAGTACATTAATTATTAGATTTAACCATCCAACTGTGTAGTTAGTGTGACTCCATTTTTGTTGTTGAGCAGTGAGCTTTAGGCAGTTGGCCTTCCTGCATGTGTAGGCCCCTTTGTACTAAGTAATATTTATTCATACTGGCTAGTGAGTAAATATTGTGGGTCACAAATCCCACCAAGGTTTTTCCCTTACCAGGTTTCCTTGCCAAAATATCTGTGTTATGGTGTGCATTGATGCTGATTCCTTTGTTTCTTTTTACTGCATTATTGTTTGCTTACCGACATTATTAATTTCAGTTACAAAATTGCAAATAAGTTTAATTCTTTCATCTACCGGTCAGACACTGATTCACCCTCCCCTCTCAGTGTCTTTGGGATTAACCAATTATCTAAAAATTGGTATCAAACCAATTTTTAAGATAATTCCTAAGATAGCTAAGATGGACGACTCTATTAGAGCATTTTCAAAAATTTCGAAGGGAGTTGCATTTGTTGAAGACCCTAGGGCATACATTCACTGTAATATTGAAGATTTAGGGTATGAGGATATAAAGAACATGTTTATGAATGCCATCACAAACAAACAAGGTGTAATCAAACCTGAACATAAGATTGTGGAAGATTTAGGGTTCGTAGACATTCTTCATATGCCTGAATTTGAAGATGAAATTATCCAATATGTTCTAAGTAGAGTTCATGGTGAATTCTTATGGCTTGACTCAGTCTTGAAAATCACCAAGGAAGCTATTAGAGCTGATACATGTTTACCTTCTACCGGCACAAGGCCTGAGAAGAAGAAGAAAATTCCAAACAAAGATGTTATGAATCTAACCGACGCTACATCTGATAACATATCACTCAGGGTAAGCGACATAACTGATGACAATGTTAAATATGCCAGCATGATTATTGGTTATAAGGTTGCACATGCAAATAGGTTGAATTCTGTTTCCAGTCTATGCATTCACAGTGCTTATGAAATGGCGAAGAGCAATGCAAAAATTGATCTTTGTGAGTGGTTAAAAGATGAATTGATAGAAAACTTGGACAAAATCAAGGGTGATAAAAATGGAACATTCAAATTTGGGAATTTACTTGTATGTTTGATGCTATATTTCTCAAAGGGGATTCCCAACATAGGCCATAAAGACTTTGCCTATGATATTTCTGTTGGAAAATAGATTAAGGAGGCAATTATTAGCATGGGTTCCGAAGGAAACGAGCAGGTAAAGGAATACTTCAAAAACTTTCAAACAAAAATGAAGTAAAGGGAAAGAATCCCTCAGAGTATTGTTGATAAATATGACAAATTGCTATGCTTTGTTATTGAGAGATGAAATATGGATGGAGGTTGTCACACCTAGAACTGTTTGGGTAATAGAAATAGGATATGAAGTGGACACCAACATTCTGGAATCTTATGCCAAGATACTTCTAGATGCTTCACCAGAACCTACTGAAAAGATCTTTGGCACTGTTGAAACCATAGAAAAGGATGTTGCTATTCAGAAGCAAAGGAAGAAAAGAGATAAAATTTTGAAAGATGCTTCGAAATTTGTTGAAGATGTTACCAAGGGATTATTGAAACTTGATCAGTTGAGTGGTGTTGCTGCAAAAGAAAGAAAATCTGACCAGCAACCGGTAACACATGTTTCCCCTGCTGCTATCTAATTCGAGTTTGATAGTGATAAGGCTGCATAATTTAAAAGGGTGGATAAGAAGAAGAGAAAATCCTCATCGGCACCTGCTCCATCACCTAAGAAGACCAGACCACTTAGAAAGAAAGAACATAACATGTTGTGAGAGAGCCTAATGGTCCGAAGAAGAAGATTAGGTCCGAAGAAGAAGATTACACTTTCCTTGGAAGAGCTTGTTAACGAAATAACTCAGGATGGAAATCTCAGCAATGCCAATAAGTTTTATCATTCTTTTAATGATTCTGATAAGGACACTATTGAAGAGAGCATAATTTTCTACTTAGATATATATAAGAAAGTTCTTATTGAAGTCATTGATGTTCTCCCCAATGACTTATATCTAAGACTTGAGGCTAAATGAATGTCTATCATGGAATTGGATAAGAAATTGAAGGTTGAAGCACTGTTGGCTGTTCATCCAACTAAGTCTAGACAAGAAATAGATGAATTGATAGCTGAAGCTAACATAACCATTTTTGTAAGTGGTCATCGGCAAGTAAGCCTCATGGCCAACAGGATAAAGGAAATAGCAGATGAGACAACAGACAAATGAGATATTTTCTTTGTGGAGAAAGAGAAAAGAGAAGAAAAAGAAAGACAAAAAGTTGACAAATCTTTTACTAAGGTATATCAAAAAGGAGATAAAGGGAAAAATAAGGTTTGCAATGTTCATGACTTCACAATAAAAGATAACTTACCACCACCAGCTCAGGACACCCCATCGACAGTAGCAAAGGCACAAACAGATGTGCAAAATCAGCCCACAGTAAAGACATCAAAGGAAGTAAAAGCACATGATGTTGATCCTGAGTCAAACATTCTATTTACAATGAAGGTTGACACTCAAGACATCAACATTATAATGGATAATACTTCTTTTTCAGAAATTGTTGTAGATAAAGAAATCAGGATCCATCTCCGACTCACCGGTCAAGGCAGTTGACACTCAACAGAATGTTGAGATACCAACAGATAAATAACAAGCACAAACAACATGTGAACCGACAAAGGATAAGAATGAAATTAAGTGGTAGCTAAACAAAAATCAGGAGAAGAGAAGAAAGATAATGCAGAACCTAGCACTTCTCCTAGTACTTCAACTGTGGATTTCAAACCAACAATTGTCACAGAAGTACTTTTGGATTCTGTAAAGATAATAATGGAGTGTAATGCCTTAGCATTTAAGGCTATCGATGACTCTCTACCAATTTTGCAGATGATTGCACTGGAGTGCAAGGTAGATCATATTGTTGGCTCGATAGGTAAATTGGACACATTGTCCAAATTCATTTCTACTAACATTCAAACATTAGACAAAATAAATGAGAAGACTATTCAAGAAAGAGTTGATAAAGAAAAGGAAGAATTCTTTGGTAAAACAATAAAGGAATGTACACAACAGATTGATTCACTGCTACCGACATTGAATTCCACTATTTTGGAGTATAAGGAATTATACCGAGAAGCTTGTAAACCTCATCAATTAACATAAGATATTGATGATCAGATTAGAAAAACTTAGAAGGAAATTGATGATATTGCGGACAACATAATTTGTTCTTCGGAACTAACATTAGTCATAGAACAAGAGATGGCTATACAGGAGGAAAATATTGAAAATATGGAAAAAGAAAAGGCAAGATTGAAAATGAAAACCAGTGAGTTGAAGAATAAGCTTGGTCCAAGACTGAACAATCTAATCACTCACCGAAATGAACTATCCAAGGCTACAATTCAAGGAGATAGATCACCAGAACAACAAATGCACTATCTTACTAGGATGATTAGGCAAACATAAACAATAATTACCGACAATGCAAAATTCATGCAGGGTCTTAACTTAGTTCTCGCAGATATTTTTCAAATTGTACAAACAAACTTCAGGTATCTAAGTAAATTTTTGAATTTTTGAAACTTTTGACATCCCTTGTCATTGATGTCAAAGGGGGAGTAGTATAGTGAGAAAAATGTACAGAGTAAGGCATGGTGAAAAGTGAACAAAAGGAGATCATTTGCTTAGGGGGAGCACTCATAGTTTTGGATTCACAGTTTTTGATTTTTCTCGTGAGTGTTGCCATCAATGCCAAAGGGGGAGATTGTTGACATTATACACTCATATGAGAAAGGTGGATGTTGTCATTGATGGCAAAAAGGTTCCACAGGTTCAATCGGCAATAGACTTCACCTACCGGCATCGACAGATACAACAAGTCTTATTCACACCGGCATCTAGTTTACATCGGCAATAGATTATACCGGCATTCCAGGCCGACTTGGCAATAGTATTGTTTATGTGTAATAAATTGTATGGCCGACATGTTGTATTGTAAAGACTCATATATTTATGAGATCTTGTAGGTCATTTGAAATGTATGTATGTATGTATGTAAGCGGTAATATGAGATAAGATAGGATATGATAGCGAATAGTTGTATATGCATTTTGATGTGTTTATTTTGGAGCGAATAAGAAGCAGAGCAAAGCGAAGACTATTCTGTATGAGCATAATCATTTGACAGCATGTCAACAAGGGTTTTTTGGCAGAGGTAGAACCGATATCAGACAGAGCTTAAACCGGTACTGAATCCAGCATTGTAGATGCTATATTGAAGCAGTGCATTAATTATTGGATTTAACCATCCAACTGTGTAGTCATTCTGACTCCATTTTTGTTGTTGAGCAGTGAGCTCTAGGTAGTTGGCCTTCTTGTATGTGCAGGCCCCTTTTGTACTAAGTAATATTCATTCATATTGGCCAGTGAGTAAATATTGCGGGTCACAAATCCCACCGAGGTTTTTCTCTTATCGGGTTTCCTCGCCAAAATATTTGTGTTATGGCGTGCATTGATGCCGATTCCTTTGTTTCTCTTCATTGCATTATTGTTTGCTTACCGACATATTAATTTCAGTTACAGAATTGCAAATAAGTTTAAATCTTTCATCTACCGGTCAAACACTGATTCACCCCCCTCTCAGTGTCTTTGGGATTAACCAATTACCTAACAGTTCGAGACTTGGTGGATGGAGATCATTGCTGTGGCGTGTGGACCTATACTTGGTCCCGGTTGATCTAGGTTATGGACTGACTTTAATGTAACGTGTGGATAGAACCTATTGATGTATTTCCATGATGTCTTATGTGGTGATATTATTTGTTTGGTCTAAGGGCGACATGGTTTGTCATTATGTAATTGGTTTATTGTCTGGTGGCCGACCTGATTGTTTATGGTTGAGGGTTTGTATATATAGATGTAAGATCTCATTGTAGATCATCATGGTTATTATTATAGGTCATGGTCAAGGAATGTAATGTGCGAATAATGTAATATCATTCAGGCAAAGGAGTTGGTCGATCATTGAAGATCAAATTGGACTTATGTAAGAGGATTTAGTCTTCCGGTATTGATCTTAACCGGAACTATACTCAGGCATTGGAGATGCTATCTTTTGCAGTTCAACACTTCTCTCGATTGTAGTCTAAATTTCTATGTAGTCAGTGAGTCTCCTTTTGTGATGAGCACTACACTCTAGGCTGTTGGCCTTCCTGCAAGTGCAGGCCCCTTCATTGTAAATCACATACTTACTGCAGAAGTATTATTTGACTGTGGGTAGGCTTCTCACCATAGTTTTTCTCTTTACTGGGTTTTCCACGTACAAATCTTGGTGTTATGTGGATGGTATTTATTCTATTTAATTGGTTTATCTGCTATTACGATATTAATGTTTTGGGTTATGGTATTAAAGTTTAAATTGCTAATGGTTCCGATAATATGTGACAATTGATTCACACCCCCCCCCTCTCAGTTGTCTTCCGGTTATTTGAACTGTCTAACAGTTTTTCCCATTCGGGTTTCCACGTAAAAATATTGGTGTTATGCTATTGTGGTTGATTGCTTTGTGTTTTCTCATTTTAATTTCATGTTTATGTTAATGGTGGTTAAAGAATAAGGAAAAAAGTTTATTTACCGAGATTACTGATTCACCTCCCCCCCCTCCCCCCTCTTAGTGATCCTTGATTCTAACAAACCAATCATTTGACCCTCATGTCTTAAATCCCCACCAAATAGGTTGTTCCAACCCATTAAAGAAGCCTCCTATTTCATGATAAAAAACAAGTTTTTTTTGTGAGAGTTAAATTTTGAAATAGGGAATATCAACCAGAGGGGAGAAAGTGATCTAAGTAGGCAAGAATGGTAGTAAGGATTGTAAGAAAGTGTGACTCGAATAGATGGCTTAAATAGTTTAGAAAATATGTTGCATAAAACAAATGTTACTTGTAATCTTTACATTATACATATGGGGCACATATTGAATGTTTTCCATTAGGATGTTTGGATTGTTGATTGGTATCTCACTAGATAACGAATTTGATGTGATGTGTTAATTTGCTAGATTGTCTTGAAGTTCCTGTCACATGGATAGTTCTCATCACTGTTTGAAGTGTCTATAACCATTTGGGAAAAGAGATAGAGAGTTTGTTTTATTTTGTGTGGTCGTAAGTTTTATTTCTTGGCGTGTTTCCATTATATTGGTATCAAAGCTATAAGAGATTGGGAATGTGTAGGATTTGTTAGAATTTCATTGAGAAGAATGTATAGAGGTGTTAGAGGAGGTGATCAAAGACGCCACAATAAAGGGATTTTTCAAGATTTTACAAATTTTTTTGACAAGATTGGATGCCATGGAGACAAACCAAAGGAGAGGAGTAGTAGTAGATGATGTTAGCTATATTGGAGAAGAAGAGAAGCCTCAAACAGTTGATGATTCTCTAGCACATCTAGAAGAAGTGGAAGAGAGATTAATATAAGTAGTCATTAGTGTTGGAGCCAAGATGAAGGTAGAGATTCCCACCTATTTTGGAAGCCTCAATGGAGAGGAACTCATTGATTGGATCAATTATCTTGATAAATAATTTGAATACAAAGGTGTTGTAGAAGAAAGAAGAGGAAAGTTTTCCTATACAAGGCTTAAACGTCATGCTGCTATGTGGTGGAATTATGTTCATTCAGAAAGACAAAAGAAGAATAAAAAGATAAATTCTTGGGATAGGATGGTTGGAAACTGAAAGCAAAGTTCTTTCTTGGAAATTATCAAACAAATTCTTTCAAAATATTGCAAAATATTAAACAAAAGGATATGCCAGTGAAAGGATATATGGAAGAGTTCTACAAATTGGTGATTTGATCAGGCCATAGTGAATAGGGTATGGAAAAGATAACAAGGTACCTTAATGGTTTGAAATATAGTTTGCAAGATGAATTGAGTCTATTGTCCTCTACACATCTTGAAGAATCATATCAGTTTGCCATTAAGGTAGAGGAGAAGTTTGCGAGGAATCAAAACTAGCATGGAAGAAATAGATGATGATGATATAAAGAGGAGGGAAACAAAACCATCATGATGAAGGGGCAAGTAGTTCCAATTGACCAACCAATATAGAAAGAGGAGGAAGTCAAAACAAATAAGGAAGATCATTTGGTAGAGGTGGTTACCAAGGAAGAGGAATAGGTTTTATTGGTTTATGTTTTAAGTGCAATATGTATGATGGTCAAAAATTTGGGAGTGTGTTGAAAAACTGGAATACTAAGAGGGAGGGTGAATTAGTATTCCCTAAAACTCTTTTCAACCAATCTTGTTATTACTACTTTGCAAATTTATTTCAATTAGAAAAAATAAGTGATTAAATGAACAACAAAAACAAAGATGTCATCCACATCACACACAAGAGAACGTCATATTTTTGCATGGAAACCTGTTAAACCATTTCCCAAAAACTAGAAGATCAAAATCACTTAATTAAAGAAATGTGGATGCGAAAACCAACTATTTTGTTCTAGAGGAACATAGGAATCGATAGATTGAATTGTCAAACCAACCTTTTCACCTTCTGGAGATCCAAAATATGTGTAATCTATAATATAGGTACATCTGATATCAATAAATGCACTACCAAAACTACAAATCCATATTTGCAACTATGGAGAAACACAAAGCAAAGCATGATAGACACAATCACCAAAATTTTGGAGCAATAACAAACAAGTCAGCAAAAGTGTGTTGACATCAATGACAACTGGTAGCCAACACACAATTCTCTTTCATCAATGACAAAACTCTAACAATCTCCCGCTTTGCCATTGATGGCAACATAAAAAGAAATTGCTAAATAAAAATATTCTACCAATCTCATTCCAACTACTTATACTTAAAAAATTCTTAAAACTTCACCTTCTACAATCTCTCCCCCTTAGTCAAACATCTCATCTTCTTATTATCTCCCCCTCTGCCACATATATCATCTTCTCATTTTCTCCCTCTTTGCCATTAAGGACAAAGGATATAAAAAAGATACCCATACACATCTTAAAAAAATGAGAGTCTCAGTAACCTCTCAGTGAAAAATTCTCATATTTTTCTTTGAGCTCCAAGAATTAATAGTAGATGTCAATATTGCGCACTAACAATTACATTGCACAAGTAGGTCAATGACACTAATCAAGTCATCTGGGACTAGTAGGTTCAACTCTGCCTTCTTTGCATCTTCTAGCAGACAACCATAATGATCCATCTTAGTTTCAACAATCTCTTTAAGAATCCAAAACTTGCTGCAAAAGTCATCTCTCTATCTCTGCACCAAGGATAATTCCAACTGTACAAAGTTAATCTTCTTTCTCAATGCACCATCCTTATCATTGAAAATATTGAAAGACCCAACTAAACTATTCATCTTAGACTCAAGGGAGTCAAACTTTTCTTTATGATTTGTTGTGGATGCAGGCCATCTGATGCAATACTTGTAGACATTGGCAACTACGCTCATGCAATTCCTCATATGCTTTAGACATTCAATCAAATTTTTCTATGCAACAACACACTTTCTGCTCATTTCTCTCTACACTTCAACAACATTTGAACCAACAAGTTCTTCATAAGTCCCAAACTTATCTTCTAGTAAAATTTACCTGAAGCCTAAGAAGTTCATATGCATACATCTCACATTCTTCATCATTTATTTCATATCCAAATCCTAACAACTGGACATTCCAGGGCAACACAACTTCCATAAAGCAATGATCAATATCTATGAAGAAAGTAATCGTATCTTTGTACTTCTCAACACATCTTTTTGGGATCCTACATCTCAAAATTAAGCTCTTCTAAAGTTCATAAAATTGTTCCTTGCATACACCATCTTTGCCATTCAAATTTTCTAAATATCTTTTAAATTTATTTCTAACTGGTAAGCTCACATCCTAAGCAACATTCTCCTTCAATAGTAATGAATTTAAAAAGTAGAAAGATAGACATACTATCAATGATCCAAAGCCAAAGGAATAACCATCATTCTAATTCAACTCAATATTACTCAATACTTGTATCAATGATTCACATAAATCATAGTTCATTCCTATCTTAGCCATTTGATAAGCAACATATACAACAATAGCCCAAGTAGAACCTTCTATGTTTCGAAAGTAAATCTTATAAGCAATGCCCACAACAACATATCTTACTAGAGGGTTTCAAATGGAGTCAATTCGTAAAGCTCTTTGATCTCCAATTACACCTGTCAAAGCTTCAACCTCTTTATTCCTTACCGATTTCTTTGCAGTTGCAATTCGAATTGAAATAAGACTAGTTTCCACCTTTAAAGCTTCCTTAGTAGTTTGGTACGGTCTATCTAGCCAAATGTAGTCATCATGAATTATGACGAGTATAATCTTGACCACTTCTTCAGTGATTAGAATTGAAAATTCACTCTAAATGTCCAAACCCTTGTGCCCTAACTCAACAATTAACTGTAAATTTTCCCTACAACGAGAGTCCTCATAATTCTTGATTTTCATATTGTCATATTTTTCAATTCGAGTTTATTCAAGACATACCACCCTAGCTGGTAGTGACGAAAATGCACCAACCGAATTGTCTCTTATTAGTTCTTTCACAAATTTCTTAAACTCAGCTTAAGATTCATCTTCATGACTAAAAAACTTGTTGGAATCCATGAGATAAAGATTATAAATACCTTTGCAAAGCTTGTAGAAATTTTTCTTGAGCACTTCTTTCAATCCTCAAATTATTGATTCACCAGTAGAAAAAATGATTGAAAAATCATCTTAAGTACTTTGTTAAAAGATCTAGGGTTTTACCACCAAAACCGTCATATCACCCAAAAAGCTACTAAATCATTTTGCCTATGAATAGTAACTTTCCAAACCTTCACAATCTACCATACAACAATATTTTCTACATCAATCTTCACAAAGAGTTCAAATACATCATCACAATTAACATATTAGCTCGATGTGACAACAACGTCAACTTCTTTGGCAAGGGAAAAAGATCTTCATTATAGCTCCCCCTAAGCCAAAGCTTCCAAACTAGTTTTCGAAGGGGACATCTACACCAGAGCCAAACACAACAACATTCTCTATCAAATCTACTTCCTTCTTCCTCCAAATTCTTTTCATTTCATTCTTTACTTCTTCAACATCAATCTGCTTTACTCCTTCATTCTTTATTACTGAATTGTCTTTCTTCATATTTTTGCTTTTGCATACTTTAGCAATGTCTCAAGCTTTATTGCAATTGAAACATTTGATATTCCTCTACTTTTAGTTTCTTGTAGTTATTCTAGATCCGCATTGATGATGCAAGAGCATCTTTAGTTCTTGGCAATCTTGGATCAACCAAAAACATTTCCTTTTCAGTTTGTTCTTGTTTTTGCAATTCAACATTTCATTCAGTGTTTATTTGCATTTTCTCACTGGATCTTGCGAAGTTGTATTTTGATCGTGGACATGTTCATCTAGTTCATCCTTGGTCCGCAGGACTTTTGGATCTTTTCCTGACAAGTTATTGCTTCCGGAATCTTAGACAATTTTCTGGCTTAGAACACTAGAACTGCTTGGACCTATTTGTTGTTGGTGAACCTTGTGGATCTTTCCTATAGCTTGCAGAGCTTCAATTCATTGTTTCCAATACTCCTTGGCATGTGGCCGACCTTCCCTTGGGTCCGCACTTCATCCTTTGGATCTTCCAGAGGGATCTATTTGGTGGAGACTGACCTTGTGTTTCACACATTTCATTTTTGTTTCATCGACATTTGTTTATCTTGGGTTGACACAAATCATCCTTGATCATATAAATCAATGTAATCTAGCATATAATAGGAAGTGATGAGAATATAGAGGATAAATATAAGGATTAGGTGTTCCGGCATTGGCTCGCAATCTTGCTTGAGCCGGATGTTGCATAACATGTATTTTCTGTAATCAGGCCTGTGAACTGAATGTTGTAGCCTGCATGTTGTTGGCAGTTTGTAATTAATTTCTTTAATTTAATACGTCTGTTTTTGCATTGCCTCCATCATATTGTGTTATTTTTAATTTTATGCATGTTCGAGATTGTTCTCCTTGTGGACCCTCCTAACTGTGATCGAACCAAGTGGTATCATAGCGAGATTTCGTTTCGAAGATTGTGAAGTTCTGTAAGATTTTTGTTGTGAGGTGGCAGAATTGGGGATCCGACCCGCAATCTGTAGAGGACTTGCATAAAGATGGCACGAAGAAATGCTACAGGTGGTGGAGTGCGTGGAAATGCAGACCCTGGTGTGATAGAAATATTGAGAGGAATTGCAACCCAATTAGAAGCTATTGCAACAACCCAGAGACGAGGTCAACATCTTGAAGATGTGAGCGATGATGAAGGAGAAGTTGAGGTGGTAGAAGTAGTTGCAAATCAACTAGCGATCAATCCAAAAGAAGAGAGGTTCTTGAGGGTTTTGAATAGAGAAAACACTAAACTACATTTTGCCCCACCGAATTATGATGGAAAGTTGGATTTGGAAGAATTTATGGATTGGATCTTGGAGATGGAGAAGTACTTTGATTTTGAGAATACCACGGAAGAACAAAAGGTGAAATATGCATGTACTAGGTTGAAAGGTCACGAGTCTCTTTGGTGGAAACATTTGCATGTAGATCGACAGAGAAGAGCTAAAGAAATGATCAAATAATGGAAGCAGATGGTTAGTAAATTGAAATCAAAGTTATTGCCTACCGACTATCAAGTGAATTTGTTTCGGAAGTTGCAGAACCTGAAGCAAAAATAAACTAGTGTGAGCATTGTACAAGTTGAACATCAGATCTCGACATGTTTATGACGAGGTTGAACAAGTTGATTGACACTTGAATGGTTTGCGGATGTCAATACAAGATGAACTCATTTTGATCAAGTTGAACACTATGGAAGAAGCATACTAATATGCCTCGAAGGCGGAAGAAAAGTTGAATAAAAGACATGAACAGAAGCAATGAGGAAGAGGTGAAAGATTTTAGGGAGGAAGATCCTATACTAGAGGTCGAGGAACCTATGCAGATCATAATAAAGACAAGGAAGTTAGCTGAGTTGGTAGTTCGTACTGGAGAGATGACAAAATTTTTTGCCGTAAAAAAGAAAATGAAGGTTATTAGAATGAAGGCTATGGAAAGGAAGACAAAAGACAAGAAAAGAGAGTATTTAGAGGAACTTGTTTCAAATGTAGAGGAGATGGACATCGTGCCTTTGAATGCAAGAAGACAGAGAACCGCGGAAGAGAAGCCTTGGTAGAAGAAGAACCTACTAAATCAAGTAATAAACCAGAGGATGGAGAGTTGCCAATGCTGAGGAGTGCATTATATCAAATCGGAGGAGAGAAAGAGCTCTTGCAGAGGAAGAATTTGTTCAAGACAAGATGCAAAGTAGCCGATAAGTGTTGTAAAGTTATAATTGACAATTGTAGTACTGATAACCTTGCCTTGGAGGAAATGGTGACTAAGTTGAATTTGGAGAGGTTGAAACACCCTAACCCTATCAAATAGCATGGATTCAAGATGAACATAAGGTATTTGTAAGTGAACAATGTTTGGTGAAATTTAAGATCAAAATTTATAATGTTGAATTTTTTTGTGATATTATGCCTATGGATGTATGTCATATCTTGTTGGGTAGACCTTGGTAGTATGACAAACAAGAGATGCACGATGGAAGAAGGAATATATATACTATTGTGGCTAATGGGGTGAAACAAATTTTGTTGTCTTTGTAGGAGCCTTGAAGAGTGAAGTTTGTACTAATGCCAGAATTTGTCTAGTTGATGGAATGAAGTTCTTGGATGGGATGAGACATGAGAATATGTGTTTTGCCTCAATTCCTAAGAAGATAGAGAATCTGGAGCCTAAAGAAGAACCACTAGAGGAGATACAAGAGTTGCTGACAGAGTATGGATACATCATTTCAGATAATGTACCTAACATATTTCCCCCTATGAGAAGTATCAATCATTACATGGATCTGATTCCTAGAGCTAGTTTGCCTAATAAAGCAGCACATCGTATGACATCGATAGAGAATGAAGAATTGAGTAGACAAGTGCAGGAGTTGTTGAGGAAGGTTTTGATCGATAGTGTGCTATGCAAAAATTCATCTTTGAAATATCAATTAGAATCAAAGGGAAATCACGAATCCCTATCTAATCAAAGAATTGTAACAAACTGACAATGAAATAACACAATCAAATCAAAATAGGAATTATAAATTAAATCAATCAAAACTCCCTATTCCGTGACTACGTATAACTTCCATTGGTCTTCTCTTCTCTGTGGTATGATGGCTCTCGGATATTGCGCTGGCAACCTGCAAATGACACAAAGATTCAAAGTTCACGATTGTTGAGAATGGAGATTGAATGCTGAATTTATAGATTATTGGAGAAGATTGATTGAAAGGTGGAACAGATTGATCAAGAGGTGGAACTCAGGCAAGCTCACATGTTGATTGATAGTTGAACTGCTGATTTAGAGGTGAAAAAAAAAAGATTGAATAGATTAAATAAGTTAACTGATTGAGAAAAAGCTATCTGAGGGAAGAAAAAGGGTGATTGGAGGAAAATTAATTGATGACAAAGAAAGCTTTATTTAGAAAAAGCTAACTAAAAGATGGAAATAGAGATTAGAGAGATAATTGAATTAATTAATTTAGCACGTGCTTGCACTTTAACTTAGATTTTCAATTTAATCTTTGCATAAGATTTTAATTCAAATAATTGAATTTATTCAATTTAGTATTTGAATATATTTAGAACTTGACTTTGATTTTCAATTTGATTTTTGAAATCATGCACATGTATTTGAATTTGGAAGAAATAGAAGAATTGGAAAAATTAGAAAAATTAATTAGTTAATTAAATAATTTAAAGGAACTATTTAATTATTTAGAAACAGACTTCAATTAAATAATAAAGATTATTTGAATTAAAGGAATTAAATCATAATTAATTAAATAATACATATTTAATTAATATTTAGAAAAGGGTTGAATAATTAGTTGATTAGAGATAGAAATTGAAAATAGAATTTATTTAAATAATAAAGATTATTTAAATTGGGGAATTAATCATAATTAATTAAATAATAAATATTTAATTAATATTTTGAAAATGGTTAAAATGATTAAATGATGAAATAATAGGAAATAGAATAATTAGTAAAATGATGAGGAAATATGAAATTAGAAGAATAAGGTTAATTAACTTAATTAAATAATTAAATAATTATTTAATCAATTAGATGAATAATTAGTACATGATCAATGAGACATTTTTAGGCGTCTACAGATAGAGTTTGAGTCCTTGTGCAGTTCCAGCGGTGTTATTGCCTAAGAAGAATGGAGTGTTGGCATTTTTGATGTTTATGATGTGATTGTCATTGATGGACACACACTTGCATTGAGATCTTCTTTGTATGTATGAGCCTAAGCTCAACCGGAATATGTTGCAACCGGTATGTTGTATTATAGTCGTTAGACTATTGGTGTTTTGCAAAATGTGTTTACCGGTCTGAAGCGGCATGTTAACCCCAAGCGGTTCGAGGATCTCAAGTGGTACGAAGGATCAAAGCGGTAGAACACATACTTCCTAGTCTTCATTTTGTCAAACTGGCAACCGACATTTTGCTTGAACCAGTATTTTGTATGAATCGGTAATACTCTGTGATGAGTTACCAACCAACATTTTGTGATGAGTTACCATCCACCGATTGTTTGACGGTGCCGACACTTTAACGGTGCTTTTTGTGTCATGTTACCAAGTATGTCCAGGTTCATTGAACCTAGGGAATTGGATTGTAATCCTATTGGATCGACATGAAATCAGATTCCTTTATAAGGACATCATGTCTAGGGTTTTAGGTTGTTGTTGCAAAAAGTTAATGTTGTTGCTAGGGTTTAAGGTGGTTGAGGAGTTGAAGAGAATATGAATGTGTACAAGACTGAAATAATGCTGGAATGCATTAGGAATGAGCTATCAAGGATCTAATCAAGCAATCTGTGCTATTAGCTAGATCAATCACTTGTTGATTACTCACATCTTTGACAAGTCTATAGCCCTTAACCGGGTAGGCCCAAAAGCCTTTTGTAAATCCTCTAACAAGGCGATTCACATATGTGGATCTAAAATCCTCTAGCAAGGTAGTCTTTAATTGGACTTATCTCCTAACAGAGATTGAGATTCCTAACAGGATTTGTTCTAGTAAAGAACATTGTAAGACCTTAACCGGTCTGACCTTAATCGGTTGGGTTCCTATTCTGCAGATAGTTACTTGTGAGTTCCATCTCATCGTGGTTTTTTTTCCCATTTGGGTTTCCACGTCAAAATATCTTGTGTTATGGTGTTTATGCTTCTGTGGGTGAATGCATTATTAGCTATTTGGTTTGCATGTGTGTTAACCAGTTTGGCTGCCAAATTGTTTTACCGGTTTACTGTTAGTCTTGCAAAGTGTTTAAGTGCAAAGATTGTTGGCATACTAATTCATCCCCCCCTCTTAGTATTCATCATGGAGAATGGAGGATGCATACTGATTCCAGAGCAATAAACAAAATCATAGTGGAGTACCGATTCCCTTTGCCTTGGATGGATGATATAATGGATTTTTTGACTGGAGCCAAATATTATACAAAGATAGACTTGAACAGTGGATACTATCATATCAAAATCAAAGAAGGAGATGAGTGGAAGACAACATTCAAGACAAATGAATGGTTTGTGATGCCTTTTGGACTAACTAATGCACTGAGTACTTTCATGAGGTTGATGAATGAGGCATTGAAGAAATTTTTGGGTAAGTTTATTATTGTATACTTGGATGACATTCTATTTTTTAGTAAAACAAAAGAACATCTGTTGCAAGTGAGACAAGTTTTGCAGAGGTTGAGAGAAGAAAAGTTGCCGATAAACATTAAGAAGTGCAGTTTCATGAAGGAAGAATTAGTATACTTGAGATTTGTGATATCTCTAGATGGATTGACGATGGATCCTGAGAAAGTAAGAGAAATTTTTTATTGGCCTACATCGGAGAGAATTGGAGAGGTAAGATCATTTCATGGATTGGCTATTTTTTATCGGAAGTTCATAAAAAATTTTAGTTCAATTTGCAGCCCCATGACATAAACAATGAGAGAGATAGAAGGGATTTGAAGTGGACAACTGGAGAAAATAAGAGCTTTGAATTGTTGAAGCAAAAGGTGACAGAGAAGCCCATGTTGGATTTACCAAATTTTAATAAAGCCTTTCAAGTGGACCGTGATTCAAGTGGGAATGCAATTCAAGCAATGCTTAACCCAAGAGGGAAGGCCAAGAACTTATTTCAGTGAGTAATTGAATGATGCAAGGAGGAGGTATTCAGTGTATGATCATGAATTTTATGCCAGAGTTCAAGTATTGAAGAAGTGGATATATTATTTGCTAACTAGGGAGTTTGTGTTGTACATCGATCATCAAGCTTTGTAATATTTGAATAATCAAAGTAAGTTGAATCAAAGCCACATGAGATGGGTAGGGTACTTGCAGAGTTATACTTTTATTTTAAATCATAAAAGCGGAAGTCAAATAAAGTTGTTGATGCCCTAAGTAGAAGGAGGAATTTGTCGACAGAAATGAGAATAAAAGTATTGGATTTTAAGGAATTGAAGAACTTGTATGAGGATGACCTGGATTTTGCAGAACCTTGGAGAGATTGCACAAAATCTGTTGCGGTGGATAGGAGTAAGTGGCTGGATTATTTCATGCAAGATGGGATGTTGTTCAAAGGTAATGAGTTGTGTATACCCCATAACTCTATGAGAGAAATTCTGATAAAGAAGAAGCATAGTGGAGAATTAGCCGGACACTTTGGAGTAGACAAGACAACAACATTGGTAAGTGAGAATTATATTTGGCCTCAAATTAGGAAATTTGTTCTAAGCTGTAGAATTTGTCAATTAGAAAAAGGTGGTAGTTAGAATGTTGGACTGTATAAGCCTTTGACAGTTCCAGAAGACCTTGAGAGGACATAAGCATGGATTTCATACTTGGCTTACCTAAAACGTAGATAGGAAATGATTCTATATTTGTAATGGTGGATAGATTCTCGAAAATGATGCATTTCATACCTTGTAAGAAGACAACAAATTCAGCACGCGTTGCTGACCTATTTTTCAATGAGGTGGTAAGATTACATGGATTGCCTAAAATTATAGTTTCTAACAAAAATACTAAGTTTGTTGGATATTTTTGGAGAACACTTTGGAAGAAGCTAAAGATAGATTTGAAGTTCAGTTCTACTTTTCACCCACAGACTGATGGACAAACAGAGGTAGTAAACAAAAATTTGGGAAACTTGTTGAGATGCTTAGTCGGAGATAGAAGTGGAAGTTGGGACTTGATTCTTGCACAAGCAGAATTGGCTTACAATAATTTAGTGAACATGAGTACCAAAAGAACACCTTTTGAGATTTTTACTGGAGTACACCCTAGAGGAATATCATAACTGAGAAACATCAGTAATAAGGACAAGCGAAGTGCAGAAGTAAAAGAATTTGTAGAGCATATGAATACAGTTCATAATCAGGTTAAACAACATTTGGAGGACATGAACTAGAAGTATAAGGAGAAGGTAGATGAGAAAAGGAGACATAAGGAATTTGAAGTTGGAGATCGAGTGATGGTGTATTTGAGAAAAGAAATATTACCAGTTGGTACCTATAATAAGTTGAAGATGAGGAAGTTTGGACCTTGTAAAATATTGAAGAAATTCAGTTTTGGAAATGCATATGAAGTGGAGTTTCGAGATAGTTTGGGTATTTTGTCTATTTTCAACATTACAAACCTGTATCAGTATTAGGAAGTTGAATTCAATACATACAATGCAATAGACTTGGAGAAGTAGATACCCCAGAAGGTACCAAACCAGATTGAAGAAATTTTGGATAGCATAATTGTTGGAAGTGGACCAATGTCCCTCGCAGGGATTCACAACATGGTTTAACAACCTCATGTGGATTCTATAAGTCTAGTGGTTGTGTCGGGTATTGATAGGGTGATCTTTTGGTGCAGCGTCAACCCTAGCTTGTAACAAGTGGTATCAAATCTTTGTCATAGGTTCGAATCATGCAGGCCATAATGAGTGATGTTGGGAGGGGGATTGTTGGAAGTGGGCCAACATCCTTCAAGGGGATTCATGATATGGTTTAACCTCTTATGGATTCTATAAGTCTAGTGGTTGTATCAGGCATTGACAGGTTGATCTTTTGGTGCAACGACAACCCTATCTTATAACAAGAATTGGGTATAACACTCACAACAAGCAGTACAAAGAGTATCTTGTGAAGTGAAAGGGCAGACTAGTTTAAGATTAATCATGGATTTCTCAAGCTGAGGTGGACCATCTTGGTTTTCCTTTAGCCCCAAAAAAGTGAGGCTCACTTTTCAATCAACCCAAGATGTTTGATGCAGGATCATCCCTAGATTTGGCAATCTTGCATCAGCCAAAAACATTTCCTTTTCAGTTTGTTCTTGTTTTTGCAGTTCAACATTTCATTCAGTGTTTATTTGTATTTTCTCACCTGATATTGCAGAATTAGATTTTGATTGTGGACATGTTCATCTATTTTATCCTTGGTCCACGAGAAGTTTGGATCTTTTTCTGACAAGTTATCGCTTTCGAAATACGAGACAATTTTTTGGCTTAGAACATCGGAACCCCTTGGACCTATTTGCTATTGGTGAACCTTGCGGATCTCTTCTATAGCTTGCAGAGATTCAATTCCTTTTTTCCAACATTCCTTTGTGTGTGGCGACCTTCCCTTGGGTCCACACTTCATCCTTTGGATTTTTCGAAGGGATCTATTTGGCGAAGGCTAACCTTGTGTTTCACATGTTTAATTTTTGTTTTATCAAAATTTGTTCATCTTGGGCCGACATAGATCATCTTTGATCATATAAATCAATGTAATCTAGCATATAATAGTAAGTGATGAGAATATAGAAGATAAATATAAGGATTAGGTGTTCCAACATTGGCTCAAAATCTTGCTGGAGCCGGATGTTGCATAACACACATTTTCTGTAATCAAGCCTATGAGCTGAATGTTGTAGCCCACATGTTGCCGACAGTTTGTAATCAATTTCTTTGATTTAATACATTTAATTATAGATTGCCTCTGATGTTGTGGAAAGGGGCCAATGCAACAACAAAAGGTCAATGATTAATATGTTAGTTTCCAACCATAAAACTAAAACAATGAACTAAAAAGCCATAACCAAGTATATCAAAGGAGATTAAAAAGAAATCACATAAAGAAATCCTAAATGAAGAAAGAAGGATTAGCTTCTCCCTAAGATGCCTCCATGATCCTTTTGATTGTTCCTCCCTTGTTGCTCTCCTCTCCAAGTTCCACATAAGTGTAGCTCTCAGCTTGTAGCACTAACCATGGATGTCATATGGGGATTAAAGATGGTTGTAAATAATGAGAAAATGATGATTATGCAAATGCAAGTGTGGATGATATGAGAAAGATCTAAGTATTTCATCTCTCTCATACAACTTCAATCAACTCGATCCCCCGTGCAAAAAGATGGACATCCTTGGTTGCAATCTTTGCATCTTTGTCCTCCAGTTGTGCCTCTAAATCTCGAATGTGTGCATCGACTGTTGTCAGGTGAGTTTGCAACCGTAATATCACCACATCTCGTAGGTCTCCCTCTCCCCCACCTACGACTCCCTGTCCCATCTCCATCATCTCATCACCACCCTCTCCACCACCTACAGCTCCCTATCCCATCTCCATCATCTCATCACCACCTGCTCCACCACCTACGGCTCCTTGTCCCATTTCCATCATCTCATCACCACCCGCTCCACCTCCAAATCCACCTCTACCACCCCTGCCTAATCTCCTCCTCCTCCCTTGTCATGGTGCTCTGTTATCCTCCAATGGTGGCATGGGCTCTACGGGATCTGAGATCCGTGGAATCAGGTTGAGCAGCATGATACTGTGTATACTCCTCTGTCACCCCCGCATCTGCAACCACTGCTTGGTATGCCCATGGTCTAGCCTGTAATGTCTGAAACTCTGCTACTACCTGCTCATGGGATAATACTGGTCCCCACTAGAACCTCTCTCGTACTACTCTGGCATACTCACTTGAACCTCAGGGAAAACCTTGTATACGCTGAAACTGTCTCATCACCCACCCTGGTAAATGCCTCTCTATCATGTATGTTGTCTGTCCAATGAGGAATCACTCCATGAATACATATGGCATCACTTCTGCATCATCCTCCCACTACTCACACTCTCGGTAGGGGCGCCATATCACTATATCTAACTCATCCAATGCCTGCTGCCAGTACTCTAGCTTCCCCAGCTGGGGATGTGTCATCATACCTCCATACATATATACATAGGGTTGGTCAACCGCCCTAAACCTCAGAGAAACTGGCCTTGATATCGACAAGTGCTCCCATGACCAAATATGAAGCAAGGTAGTCCCTACTCCCAGTAATGAAATCTCATGGTACACAACATCATGCAAATCCATGTATAAATGTGGCAGCACACATGGTCCCCATGCATATTGGGTGCCCTCACTGATTATCCACTCAATCACCTACCCCCAACCCACTGAAAGCTCGTGCGACCTCTGATCTAGACATAGTATCCCTCCCACAATGCCTGATACCACTATTGGTAATGCCTCATATGAAACCGCTATGTCCTCCCACGAAACTGATCCATCAAACACCTCTAAATTAGCTTACGAAAATACTCGCCGTAGTGCCGCCTCGCCTAGTGCCCTGTCATACGTAACCAACTCCCCAATAATCGGGATATGCATTATCCTCCAGATGTCCTCTAGTGTCACAATCATCTCTCCCATCACCAAATGAAAGGAGCATGTCTTGCTGTGCCATCGCTTGACCAATGCTGGCAATAATCTGCGATTCATCCAAATCACGGGTAGGTACATCATATCATATATCCCTATTGCACATATACAATCTATCTCTAAAACTGTCAACTGATCTCATAGGTGCTGTATGGTCGGATGCCTCTCACGCATCTGCAACACCCCTAGGTGATCCTCTTACACAAACTACAAATCACACAAACACTGTCAATAATCTTTGCTATGTAACATTGCCTCTTACCTAGACTTCATCGGATGCTTTTTCAAAATATCTAAGTCTCATCGGGTAACTCAACTTACTACTGAACCTAGACTACCAACAAGCATTTACATCACTTGCCTAGTCTCAACAGGTTCACAGGTCAACCATACGCATGCAAACAATAACCGTTGCTATCAACTATCCATTTGACATTCAACTTGGGGCAACTAACACCGATCCTTCTACACTTATAGTCAAAAGTGCTAAAACACTGATAAAAGTGCCACAACATAATCAACAACACTATTTACAACATACAAAAGTGCTACCCTAATCAATTGCATTATTTTTGCCGACAAAAGTGCTCACAAACATCAAAAGCGCTACAATGCATGACACATGTGCTACACTACCTCATTCATTGAACTGGACAAACATCCTAAAACTATAAAAAAATAATGCTATACCTTTTATACCAAAGCGCTATATTGACAATAGCGCTAAAACCACTGCACAAAAGTGCCATTGTAGCACAGATGCGCTACTTTAGACAACCAAAGCGCTAAAACAATGTTTTAGCACCTTTTTCGTTTGACATTTTCCCCTAGATATTTAATCCCATAAATGAACTCAAAAGGCAAACATTGAAACTAGACTTACAGTGGGACCATACTCCGCTAGTTGCTGGTACCTCCAATATGCTCCAATCGATGATCAGCAATGGGAAACACCATTTTAGCTCTCCTACACTACTGCACAGGTCGATGTCAGAGGCTCTGGATTGCTATGGCTATGTGTACAAATGAGGACTGTTTTACCCCTTCTCCCCTACATATAGCCTATTGCTGCATCACCCCGTGACCGCTGTGACACCCACGTACTTCCGATCCTTTTCATTTCTCCATTTTACCCTCGTTTTCCTTCATTCTCTTGCCATTTCCTCTAAATTCCTCTACTCTACTGTTCCCTAACTTCTTTCTATTTTTCTAGAGATCGCCCAATTTTATGAAATTTTGTCCTATCTCTCGAGGGGGCATACCTAACCACCACCTTGGTGCATACTGGGGCAAGTACTATGTTTACTTGTTTTTCTTTGAAACGATGTGATAAACCACATCGTCTCAAAGAGGGGCAAATGTAGACACCCAAATATGTCCACTTAATTGAATGAATATTTAGTATTTATTTGGTTACTTAAACCATTGATCAACAGTTAATTAAATTGATATTTAATTAATTCATCTTAAACTTCTTCTCCTATTAATTAAATAAATATTCAATTTATTTAATTTAATTCATTAAACCATATTCTAACAATTAATTAAATGAATAAAACAAATTTGTTTAATTAACCCCCCTCCACATTTAAATAAATAAATATTTATTTAAATATCTAAAACCCTCCCACTTGCATTCTCCTACAAATGCAAGTTGCACAATTTTAGTTGAAATAAATGGACTTTATTTTAATTAAAATCTCCTTTTATCCTCACCCATGTGCTTTTCTAACCCCCTTCTAGACTCTTCTAACCACCTTCTAGACTCTTCTAACCCCTTCTAATTAGCCTAATCCCCCTCTCTAATCAGTTGCACATTCCCAAACAAAGGTCAGTTCTCAAAAATGCCTCAAAGTCTTTGAAATGCATTAAAGGCTTTATGTCTTCAAAAAGTTAACCCTCAAAGTCTTCCTAACCATTAATGGTTAACTCAACCTCCCCACATGGTTAGAGACTTTCTCTCTAACTCAACTCTCATTTAACTCATGGGTCTATTCAAGCATTTATTGCTTTGACCATGGTTATCTCCATTAACTCTTACACAAGAGTTTATCCATTGGATAAAAGCTTTATCCACTAACTCAAGCCTAACCAAACCCTTCTAGGGTAACCGTCATGTCATCTCAAGCATTTAATGCTTCTTCCTCGTCCTCTCAAGCCATCTCATGTTGACACTTGTCATCATGGGATTGGGTTGAAAGCCCTCACATGGATCCCAAACTCATGAATCTTGACCCTTCACAAGCCCACTCAATCAACATTTTCCCTATAAAAGGGCCTCATTCCCCAAGCAAAAGAGAAGGGAGGAACAATTTGGAGAATTGTTATTATAGTGAAATACTTAGAGCTTTCTCTTATCATCCACACTTGCATTTGCATAATCATCATTTTCTCATAATTTACAACCATCTTTAATCTCCATATGACATCCATGGTTAGTTCTAGAAGCTGAGAGCTACACTTATTTGGAACTTGGAGAGGAGAGGAACAAGGGAGGAACAATCAAAAGGATCATGGAGGCATCTTAGGGAGAAGCTGATCCTTCTTTCTTCATTTAGGCTTTCTTTATGTGATTTCTTTTTAATCTCCTTTCATTTGCTTGGTTATGGATTTTTAGTTCATTGTTTTAGTTTTATGGTTGGAAACTAACATATTAATTCCTTGAGCTTTTGTTGTTGCCTTGGCCCCATTTCCACTGTCACTATATTAACATATAATGACAAAAGATCTCAGGTCAGGTTAACATATATGAAGGAATTTATTATGTATTGGACTGATGTTTTGTTAATGATGTCAATACTTGCTATTATGATTGGTTACTGACAGATAGATTTTGATTACTGGTAGAAGAACTCGTGTTACCGACAGAAGGGACTATCAGTTGGATACTACCGACATGTTTGGATCAATGGAATATGTTTGGTTTGAAGTGTTGCATGTTTCTGGAGTATGTTTTGGTCAATTGGTATTTACTTGAAGATCAGATGCTATCATACATTCTAATAAGCCTATACCGATAAGGGTCTAGGGTTTTACCCGCAAAAATTTTACTGAGAATCTTTGATAGGATGTATAAGTGGTGTTGGTGTGCCTTCTAGATGGAATTCTAGATGAAAAAGGTGATCTTTGTTTGTGCCTCGACTGATTGGAGACATCGATTTGGTGTGGTGGATCTATTTGGGTCTGGTATCTATCTAGGTTATGAACCGGTATCATGTAACGTGCTATTAAGTGTTCTCTACACGTTACTGGGATAATTTATGGATTGGTTAATGTTGTTTTGGTTTAAAGCCGACATGGTATATCATTGTAATGTGGATGTATGTAATGATCTTATTGTAATATCTTTTAGGTGGTTGATCTAATTGGTTTAGGCCTTAGGGTTTGTATAAACTGATGTAAGATCTCATTGTAGATCGTGGTCATGGAATGAAATGTGCGAATAATGAAAAGATCATATGCGAAGGAGATTTGGTCTATCATATGTGATTGGATTGGGTTTATGTAAGAGGTCAAAGGCCTCCAGTATAGAGCTTAATCGAGACTGTAATCAGGCATGGTAGATGTTATCATTGGCAATTTATTCTTTTGAATTGTTGTCCAATTATATTGAGGTGGTTATAACCTCTATGTGGTCAGTGAGACTCCTTTGTAATGAGCAGTAAGCTCTAGGCAGTGTGCCTTTCTGCATGTGCAAGCCCCTTATTGTATCACATACTTTCTATAGGAGTATCATCTCATTGTGGGTAGGGTTCCCACCGTGGTTTTTCCCTTTATCAGGTTTTCCACGTACAAATCATGGTGTTATGTGGTATGGTTGCATTTTGTTGATTCTTTGTTTCATACTTAAGTTTTATTGCTTACCGGTATTTGTTTATGCTATTCCGGTATTCAATGTTTATGTGCTCTTGTTAAAGGTTATAAAGTGGTTTGATTAATATAATCTGTTGACAACTGATTCACCCCCCCTCTCAGTTGTCCACCGATTATTCTAACAATTGGTATCAGAGCTTTGGTCCTCTTTTGCAGAATATTAAGCACTTGAGGTAGATCCTATGGCAGCTAATAATTCAAATCCATCGACATCTATTTTCTGAAGAGAAATCCCTAATCTTGATGGAACAAACTATGGAATATGGAAAATCCGAATGGAGACTCATCTTATATGTCTTGGAAAGGATATTTGGGAGATCACCGAGAAAGGATATACACCTTATTATCCGACATCTAGAAATCTTGCTCCCACAGACTTGGACAAAAATACTAAAAATGATTGCAGAGCTAGAGAAGCCCTCTTGTGTGCACTCACTGATCAACAAATCATGAGATTGACTGATAAATCATCTGCAAAGGTTATGTGGGATAAATTGCAAACTCTAAATGAAGGTGAACCTACTGTCAAAATTGCTAAACTTGACAGTTACCAGGTAAGATATGAGAACTTGAAGATGGAAGATAATGAAATAATTGCTACATTTATGGAAAGAGTAAATGGGATTGTCATGGGAATTCAATGTTGTGGAGGATCTCTGGGTGAAGATGAAATAGTTTCTAAAGTTTTGAGAGACGTACCACCAACTTACAAGATGAAGGCTACTGCAATTAATGAATTGAGAACAATGGCAAACACTTCAATTAATAGAGACATTCTGATTGGGAAATTATTTGCTTTTGAGCTTGAAGAATTTGGACTCTCTGGAGTTGCAAAGTTTGAATTTTCTTTTCATGCATCATCATCTACTGGCAAATGTGATTGGAAAGCCCTATATGCAAAAGAATTGGAAGATATGTGGAAAGAGGATGAAGAGTTTGAGCAACTTGAAGCACTATTTACTAGAAGAGTGCCTAATGGGCCAACATGAAGTAAGTTTGAAGGAAAAAACACCTTTTAAATGTTTAGCGTGTAATAAGATTGGTCATTTTTGCATCTAGATGTCCTGAAAGGAATTCAAGATTTGAAGAAAGAGTTAAAAGATCTTTTAAGCTTAACCATGAATATTAGTTCAAGAATAAGGACAAGAGAAATAGAGATAAATCATGCTACTATGTTGATGAGGAAGGAGTAAGTAATGACTCAGAGGAAGAACCGATAAGAGACTCTGCTAGTGGATCCAACAATGGAAAGGAATGGGTGTTCTATGCTATAAAGGAAGATGAACTGAAACTGGTTATCAAGAATGAAGAAAATGACCTCGCAACAAAAGTTGAAGACAAGGATGAATGGGTAATTGATAGTGGATTCTCACATCATATGACTGGAGATAAAAGAAAATTTCTGTCCCTGCAAGAATACAATGGCGGTCAAGTCAGATTTGGGGATGACAAAGCATGTATGATAAAAGGTAGAGGTATTATTTCTCTAGATGGTAAGCATAATACTGATAATGTTTATTATGTAGAAGGTTTAAAGCATAATCTTTTAAGTGTTGGTCAATTGGTGGATAAGGGATTCCAACTTCAATTCAAAGATAGAAAATGCAAAATCATTAACATAACTGGCTTGGAGATTGCAACCGGTACTCAGAATAGAGGCAATATATTTCACTTGAACACCGGTGATAAGACATGTTTGATTTCTCATATTGATGAGAGTTTGTTATGGCATAAGAGGTTGTGTCATGTTAATTTTTATTGTATTGTTAAGACCAATTCAACAAAGGCAGTTAGAAATATACCTGAGATTATAAAGCCTCATAATCCAGTATGTAAGGAATGTCAATTGGGAAAGCAAGTTAGAACTTATATTAAGAGCATACATGATAAATCTAATGATGTGCTTGATTTGATTCATATTGACTTATGTGGTCCAACAAGGACCAGAAGCTTTCAAGGTGATAGGTACTTCATGCTAATAATTGATGATTATTCTAGAATGACGTGGGTGACTTTTCTAAGGGAGAAGTCTGAATCTTTTGAGAAATTCAATATCTTTAAAGCAATGGTGGAAACATAAACTAGATTGAAAATCAAATGTCTGAGATCAGATCAAAGCGGTGAGTTCACATCTCATGAATTTAACACTTATTGTGAGATAAATGGAATTAGGAGATAATTATTTGCACCCCGGACTCCTCAGTAGAATGGAGTAGTGGAAAGGAAGAATAGAACCATTTTGGATGCAGCAAGAACCATGATGATGTAAGCCGAATTGCCTCACATCTATTGGAGAGAAGCAGTGAGTACAATAGTCTACACATTTAACAGAGTTCATATCAAAGGTGAAACTGGTAAGACTCCTTATGAATTATGGTTTGGACATACACCTACTCTTAAATATTTCAAAATTTTTGGAAGTAAATGTTATATCAAAAGGGATAATTCAATTGGGAAGTTTGATCCTAGATGTGATGAAGGGATATTTCTTGGATATTTAATTCAGAGCAAAGCATATAGATGTTATAACAAAAGATTGCAGAAAATTGTGGAGAGCACAAATGCGAAAGTGGATGAACAATACAGAGATCAATCTATATCATATGACAGAGAACCAACAATGGAAATGATCATAATTGATCCGGTAATGCCTCAATTGGTACAAGACACTGAGATAGTTACACTGGTACAACCAAAAAATTCAACTGTGTCTGATGATCAAAACAAAGAACCTGAAGTTCAGAAAACACCAAGGTATGTAAGATTAAATCATTTTGAAGATCAAATCATTGGTGACAGGAACAAGGTAGTGTAGACATATAAAAATGACCATACTCCTAAATAAATATTTTATGTTCATTTCTCTATTTGATTAAATTCAATTTAATTAAAATACCCGCATTCCTCTATTTAATTAAGTAAATTACTCAATAAAATTCACTATACCCATTTAATGAATAAATCATTTTATTCAATTAAATCCCCCCTATCCACTTTTAATTAAATTCAAATTTAATTAAATAGTTATCCTAAATTGAATAAATCGAATTTATTTAATTTCCCCAAATTACAACCAAATTGAATTAAATTAACTTTATTTCAATTAAATCCTATTATCCCTCCATCCACTTGCACTTTCCTACATCTCCCACTTGCATTCTAAAACCTATTTCTAATCCCTTCTAGACTCTTCTAATTGCTTCTAATTAGCCTAACCCATCTTCTAAACTTTGTCACATCCCTAAACAAAGGGAAGTCACTTCTCAAACCCTTAAAGTCTTTGATAACCATTAAAGGCTTCAAGTCTTCAACCACTTAATTTTCCAAAGTCTCCCAAACCATTAATGGTTAATTCAACCCTCTTACATGGTTAGAGACTTTTTGCCTAACTTAACCTCCATCCAACCCAAGGGTCTCATCAAGCCTTTAATGCTTTGACCATGATTATTTCTTAATCATTTGCACGGGGGTTTATCCTTGGATTAACTCTTAATCCAATGGGTAAGCCTAACTTAAGCTTAACCCTTACCCTCTAGAGAACCATAAGGTCTTCTCAGGCATTTAATGCCTCCAACCCCTTCTCTCAACCCAACCCTATGTTGACATTTGTCACCATTTCATTGGTGCCAATTGCAAACATGGATTCCCAACTTTAAAACTCAACCCTTGATCAACTCTTTCAATCCTGACCATCCATTGCCCTGTTTTTGCTATAAATAGAGCTCTCATTCCTCCATTTTTAGAGATCAATCCAAGTTTGTAGTATCATACTTATGCTCAAATACATTCAAGCTTTCATACCATTTTATGCTCATCATTTTAGCCTCTCTTTTAGATAGAAATTAATCTAAATATGCATGTTTAGAGTACTTTCTTTATCATTAGCTTAAATCATTAACTAATATAGTATGTTAGGATAGTATTCATACTAACCTTGTCATCTTATAGTTAGTTTATTGCATTTCTAGAATCATGCATAGCTTAGGATGCATCTCATATTAAATCAATAAAAAGCATCCCTCGTTCTTGCATTTGCCATCCCTAAACCATTTTGCTCAGTGATCTGAGAGCAAAAACATTGGTTTGAGGGACCGTGTAAGATAGAGAACCATGGGACCCACCTTGGGAAGCTGAGTGATACTTCATTACTCCATAGCTTGCACCAAGAAGTCCTGTGAGTGTGTGAGCAAGGCTCCATAGAGCTATGTTTTCCACATATTGAGTTCTATCGACCCACTTTTCCCGCATACAGGTAGTTATGACAAGAAGAAGACTGAAAAATGAAGGGGTATGTCTTATTTCTCAAATTGAACCAACATATATTATTGGAGCTTGTAAAGATGAATATTGGTTAAAGGCTATGGAAGATGAATTAGATTAGATAGAGAAGAATAAGACTTGGACTTTAGTTCCCCGACTTAAAAATAAGAATGTTATTGGAAGTAAATGGGTTTTTAGAAATAAACTAAATGACGATGGTCAAGTTGTAAGAAACAAGGCTAGACTAGTTTGTAAAGGATATTCTAAAATGAAATGAATTGATTATGGTGAGACATTTGCACCGGTAGCGAGAATTGAAGCTCTTAGACTATTTCTTGCCTATGCAACATACAAGAACTATAAGGTCTATCAAATGGATGTTAAATGTGCATTTTTGAATGGTGAACTTGAGGAATAAGTATACATTGAGCATCTTGATGGATTTTCACTGACAAATGACAAAGATATGGTTTGCAGGTTAAGGAAAGCATTATATGCATTGAAACAAACTCCTAGAGATTGGTATGCAAGGTTGGATAAATATCTTTTGAAGATTGGTTATACAAAAGGTAATGCTGACAATAATTTATATTACAAGATCATTGATGATGATATTCTGATTATTGAAGTATTTATTGATGATATCATTTTTGGAGGTGAAGATAAATTGTGCATGGAATTCTCTAATAATATGAAGGATGAATTTGAAATGTCTATGACTGGTGAGATGAAATTTTTCTTAGGTTTGCAGATTACTCAGACTGACAAAGGTATTTTTATCTGTCAAACTAAGTATCTAAGGGAATTGTTAAAGAAGTTTGGTATGGATAATTTCAAACTGGTAAGTAATCCTATGGTGACAAGTGAGAAATTGTCTATCAAAGACACATTTGCATTGGTAAATTTGACAAGCTATAAGTCTATGATTGGTGGCTTGTTATATCTAACTCAGACTAGACCAGATATTATGAATGCAGTAAATATTGTTTCAAGATATCAAATTAATCCTAAAGAAAATCATGAATGTACAATAAAGAGGATATTTTGGTATTTGCAAGGAACAATAGAATATGGCTTATGGTACTCTAGAGATGATAACTTCACTTTATGTGCATATACAAATGCAGATTGGGCAGGAGATACTAATGACTAGAAGAGCACTTCTGGTGGAGCTTTCTTTCTTGGAAAGAAATTGGTTTCATGAATCAACAAAAAACAATCATGCATTTCTTTATCTATTGTAGAAGCTGAATATGTTGTAGCAACAACTAATTGCACACAAGTCTTGTGGATGAAGCAAATGATGAAGGATATCAAGGTAAATTATGGTGAACCGGTAGTTATCTATTGTGATAACTCTACAGCTATTGACATGTCTAAGAATCCGATATTTCACTCGAAGACTAAGCACATATCAATAAAATATAACTTTCTGAAAGAAAAGGTGGAAGAAAAGAAAGTCAAATTGGTTTATGTGAACACTAAAGAGCAGATTGCAGATATATTCACTAAACCACTGTCTAAGAAATCATTTGAGTATTTAAGAGACAGATTATGGGTGCCTACCCCTCCAGAAGAAACTTAATTGATGGAGCAGAGCATCATTCCGGTATGCATCATCAACTTTATCCTTGCTCCAGATTGATGTAGTGGTGCTACTACTCAGGGGGAGTAGTCAGCTTTGGGATTCACAGGATTTTGATATCTATGTCATATCTTTGGCATTGATATCAAAGGGGGAGAGTTACATGATGTAAAAAATAATTTCATAATATGTCATATGGGGGGAGATTCAGATCAGTTTCAGATTGGACTGCACTCCTCAGGGGGAATTGCTGTGATTTTTCAGTTTTTCATTGTTATATCTTCTATGAGAAATTTTTGGCATTTCTTGGCACTTAGATGTTTTCTTTTTCACATCTAGTATTGCCAACAATGCCAAAGGGGGCGATTGTTGGAAATATGAAGGAATTGATTATGTGGTGCATTGATGTTTTGTCATTGATGTCAACACTAGCTGTTATGATTGGTTATCGATAGATAAATTTTGATTACTAGTAGAAGAACTAGCGTTACCGACAGAAGGGACTATCAGTTGGATACTACCAACATGTTTGGATCAATGAAATATATTTGGTTTGATGTGTTTCATGTTTTTGGAGTATGTTTTGGTCAGTTGGTATTGACTTGATGATCGGATTCTATCATACATTCTAGTAAGCCTATACCAGTAAGGGTCTAGGGTTTTACCAACATAACTTTTACTGAGAATCTTTGACAAGATGTATATGTGGTGTTGGTGTGGCTTCTAGATGGAATTAAGGATGCAGAAGGTGATCTTTGTTCGTGCCTCGACTGGTTGGAGACATCACTTTGGCATGGTGGATCTATTTGGGTCTGGTATCTATCTAGGTTATGAACCGGTATCATGTAATGTACTATTAAGTGTTCTCTACACGTTACTGGGATAATTTATGGATTTGTTAATGTTGTTTTTGTCTAAGCTGACATGGTATATCATTGTAATGTGGATGTATGTAATGATCTTATTGTAATATCTTTTAGGTGGCCGACCTAATTGGTTTAGGCCTTAGGGTTTGTATAAATTGATGTAAGATCTCATTGTAGATCGTGGTCATGGAATGAAATGTGCGAATAATGAAAAGATCATGTGCAAAGGAGATTTGGTTGATCATAGGTGATCGGATTGGGTTTATGTGAGAGGTCAAAGGCCTTCGGTATTGAGCTTAACCGAGACTATAATCAGGCATGGTAGATGCCATCATTGACAGTTCATTCTTCCGAATTGTTGTCCAATTATATTGAGGTGGTTATAACCTCTTTATAGTCAGTGAGACTCCTTTGTAATGAGCAGTACACTCTAGGCAGTGTGCCTTCCTGCATGTGCATGCCCCTTATTGTATCACATACTTTCTGCAGGAGTATCATCTCATTGTGGGTAGGGTTCCCACTGTGGTTTTTACTTTGATCAGGTTTTCCACGTACAAATCATGGTGTTATGTGGTATGGTTGCATTGTGTTGATTCTCTATTTCATACTTAAGTTTTATTGCTTACTAGTATCTGTTTCTACTATTCTGGTATTCAATGTTTATGTGCTTTGGTTAAAGGTTATAAAGTGGTTTGATTAATATAATCTGTTGACAATTGATTCACCCCACCTCTCAGTTGTGCAAGGTTTGAACCTATGATTGTAGCTTCTGCTCATGCGCTGCTGATAGCATTTTAGGCAATTGTAGGCAACTTGTTGCTTTTCATCAAGCAGGTCCAAGTCCTGAAGACACGAGACTTGATATTCTTCATCATTTATTAGATTGAGCAAGGAGACCCTTATAGATGGTAATTTAACCTCAATAGGCAAGATGACTTCGGCTCCATAAACCAGTGAGTAGGGAGTTGTGCCTGTAGGGGTTCGAATGCTAGTTCGATATGCCCATAGTGCTGGATTCAAATGAATGTGTCAATCACGACCAACATCATTGAATGTTTTTTTGAGGATCCTCAATATATTCTTATTGGACGCTTTTGATTGACCATTTCCTTGTGGATAATATGGGGTGGAAAAATGGTGCTGGATATGAAACTTCTCACAGAGTTCACAAATATCTTGATTTTTTAAAGGGATCCCATTATCTGTGATGATTGACATGGGTACACCATACCGATAGATGATGTAATTGAGGATGAATGAGGTGATCTTCTTAGTGGTGACTTGGGTGAGTGGAATGGATTCGATCTACTTGGTGAAGTACTCTGTGGGAGTAATGATAAATTTATGACCGTTGGATGAAGATGGATGAATTTTACCCACAAGGTCAAGTCCCCATTGACAAAAGGGTGGTGGTGTTGTGATAGGTTGTAATTCTTGAGTTGGGGCATATAGCAGATCTCCGTGAAGTTGGCACTTCTTGCACTTTCTGACAAAGTAGTAGGAGTCCTGTTCTATGGAGGGCCAATAGTATCCTGCCTGCATGATATTTTTAGCCAATGAAGGGCCACTTGAATGAGCTCTGTAGATACCTTCATGTACATCTTCTAACACTGTGGTCACCCCACCTTTCTCTAGACATCAGAGGAGAGTACCATTGAGACCTTGGCGGTATAGGGTTTTAGCAATGATGGTATATCGAGAGGATTGGAGTATGAAGGTTTTTCATTGATTGTTTGATTGGTTAGGAGGAAGGATTTGATCACGTAAATAGGCATAAAATTCACCATACCATGGGAATCGGGACCGATGAGTTGACAGACCATCTCAGATTCCAGGATATCATAAGCGGGGATCCAAAGTTGTTCAACTAAGAACTCGTAGTGTGTGGAGTTTTGTGGAAGATCAAGGAGAGAGGCTATTGTAGCCATTGCATATGCAAATCTCTTCTAGTCTCGAGGAATCTTCTCAAACATGATAGCTCTGAATAGTTTTTTGAAGCTATCAACCATTTTCTTGTAAGGTATGAGCTTATCATCCTTAGTTTGGTATTCATCAGTGACCTGTTGGATGACCAGTTGTGAATCACCATAGATCAGTAGCTCTTTTAAGTTCCACTGCACGACCATGCGTAGTCCTGTGATCAAGGCTTTATATTCTGCTATGTTGTTGGTGCATGGGAATGTAAGCCGATATGATTTTGGAATGCTATCACCTTGAGGTGTGATGAAGAGAATGCCAACCCCTAAACCATGTTTGGTGTATGAGCCATCAAAATATAACTTCCACTGTCGTGCTGGCGTAACTGTGAAAATATCCTCATCTAGAAAATTGGAAATGAGAGGATGGTCGCCTATGAGTGGTGCTTCAACTAGCCGATCTGCAATAGCTTGTCCTTTGATGGCTTTGCGTTCCACATATTCTCTGTCAAATTCACCAAGGATCATAACCCACTTTGCCAGATGAATTTTTAGTGCTTCTTTACTGAGTAGATACTTGAGTGGATCTATGTTGGCAATGAGTTGTATCTTGTGTGTCAACATGTAGTGCCTTAATTTGTTGGCTGCCAAAATTACCGTTAGACAATCTCATTCAATAGTGGTATAATTGAGTTCATACCCTACCGATGTTCTAGAAATGTAGTATATTGCTCATTATTTGCCTTCTGCATTATGTTGTGTGAGTAAGATGCCTAAGGTTGTAGCTGTAGCTGATATATATAACAATAAGGTCCTATCTGGAGAGGGCGGTGTCAGTAATGGCAGCGTCATTAGGTAGTCTTTTAATTGCTGGAATGCTTGTTGGCAATTATCTTCCCATTTGTAACAAACATTCTTGTGAATCAAATGTGTGAAGGGATGACACTTATCAGCCAATTGTGCAATGAACCACCAAATTGATTGTAGCCTTCCTTGTAATGTTCTTAGTTGACTGATGTTCCTAGGAGGTGGCATCTCCATAATTGCTTTGATCTTTGTGGGATCAACCTCAATTCCTTTGTTTGAAACAATATATCCCAGGAGCTTCTTGAAGGTTACCCTGAAGACATACTTCTTTGGATTTAAGTGTACATTATATTGCTCCAGTCTATTGAAGATTTTGTCCAGTACAATGAGGTGATCCTCTCTAGTTAATGATTTAGTGAGTAAATCAACCACATAGTCTTTCATCAGTGTATGCATCATATCATGGAAGATAGTAGTCATTGCCTTTGATATGTGGCGCTAGAATTCTTGAGACCGAATGACATTACATTCTAACAGTATGTACCCCATGGGCATGTAAAAGTTGTTTTGTGTTGATCCTCTAGAGCAATCTTTATCTGTTGTATCTTGAAAATCCATCCATGAGTGAGAGCATTGCATGTCCTCTTGTGAGGTCCACGATCATATCAATGTTTGGAAGAGGGAAGTCATCCTTAGGACATGATTTGTTTAGATCTCTAAAATCTATACATATACAAATGCCCCATAGTCGGTTTTGCCATTGGTACCAAGTTGGAGATCCATTCTGCATAGTCAATGGGTCATATGAAACCCACATCTAATAGCTTTTTGAGTTAATATTTTACTAACTGTGCAATCTGAGGATGCATCTTTCTAAGCTTTTGTTTTACTGGTTTGGCTCTTTCTACTACTGTTAAGTGATGCATTACTAGTTTTGGATCGAATCCTGGCATGTTTGCATAGGACCACGCAAAATTGATTTGTTTCTTGTGAAAGAACTTTATGAAATCACGATCTTTTGCTGGAGTCAGTGATTCTGCTAGATGTAGTATATGTGAATTTTCAAGTATCCCTAGATTAACCTCCTTTGTTTCTTTGATGAGAATAGACGATCTCTCATGACTAGTGCTAAAGGGGAGAATGTCACACCTTCTGTGCTCAGGCGCCTTGGAGAGGTTTTCATCATCAAGTACATGCTTTGTTTTTACTCTTTTTGTTTCCACAAGTGCCATAGTGTTGTTTTAACTTGAGGATCCTGTTTTGATTGTAATATTTTTGTGACTGAAAGGTGTGGCTTTCTCTCCAAAGTAAGTCATGCTATTAAGTTCAATAGCATACCCAAATTTGTGATCCCCGCTTGGTATGTGATCCTGTAATTCTAGAAAGTCTATGATCGCGTCATCATTTTGGAAGGTATCAGGGTGTGGAAGGTCTTGCGGGTTCCACTCAATGAGTTCAAGGTAAATAATTGGCATTATTGTAGTGATCAGGCTAAGTTCATAGGATGTGTCAGCTATGGTAAATATGGAGGAACCAAGGTCATCGTTAGTATTATCCTCTTCGTAACCAGGCTTGGGAGGTGGCCTATTTGAAGTATGCTCATTAAATGGGTCCCAAAAGGCCTTAACAAATGCATCTTCTTCAAATTTATTAACCTCAAAAGTGTCCCCATCAGATGATTGTGAAAATGAAGAATCCCACTTGTATTCATGTGAATCCATCTCAGAATCACTCCATAAAACTCTATCACTATGTGTTATAGGGAGATCTGCTGATGTGACAGGTTTGTCAAGAGCTACTATAGTAATTTTATTAGAAAATGTTGTTGATGTTGCTTGGGTATCTGAGGTAGACAAGAACCCTATCCTAGGACTGAAATTTTGGCGAGCAACATAACTCCTTTTCTTACTTATAGAAACTTGAGTATCTTCGTAACGAGTAAATTTAGACCTGGGAGGTTGATTGGCAATAGATATTGCCCTACTTCTCAAAGGGGTGATCTTTGAAGTGGTCTTCTTATGTTTACCTGGAATCTTGAGCTTAGGGGGTGGAATCCAAGTCTAGATGTATCCCAGGGTTGTAACAATGGTTGTAATGGCTCTTGTACACCTTGCTTGTGGAATCCCAATGCACTATGGCCATCATAGCCCATATTTTGCATTAGGGTAAAACCTTTACCATACTTTTCTATCCAGATCTTGACCTATTGTCTAGTTGTGTTGGAAGGGTCTTTGTAGATCCACTCCATCAAATCTACATCAAGAGTCTCTTGTTCTCGTGATTTGTCAAGGAGCGAGCCGTCAAATGTAGTAGAATGGGATGCAATAAGTGATTTAAGTGACTACTATGGTTTGGGATAAGTCCTAGGTGAGAGGGGTAGTAGGCCAACATAGAAAAGCTAGCTAATATTATACTCTCCTGGGCCTTCATCTTGTACTTTTATTTTCAGCTTTTCTTGTTTGGGTGTAGGGATCGATGGATTGGTTAGGTTTGCTGGGTGAATGTAAGATGATGAGGTAGTGGCTTCTCTATTGGTAGGAACTGTGATATTAGGTTGTTGTCTTATATGGTTGCAAAAAGGGAATGGGTTGGCATCACCAAGGATAGTTATTTATACTTTGTTATATGGAAACTTGATGCATTGATGGTAAGTAGAGGGTACTGCTTGCATGGCGTGAACCTATGGTCTAGCTAATAGGATTGTATGGAAGAGGGAGATCTAGGACTTGACAAATCACATTATTCACCATGGGTGCTACCTTGACTGGTAGAGTGACACACCCTTTAGAGGAGTGTTCTGCATCATCATAGGCCTTGATGGTAATCCTCTTTCTGGCATCTACTGCATCTTCTGCATACCCCAAGGTGGTGATCAGCTGTAATGTGCAAATGTTAAGGCAAGCTCCATTTCCAATCAAGATTCACTTGATTATGTGTTTATGTATGAATCCCTCAATGTGGAGAGGGGTGTTATGTGGTTGTTGAAAGGACACATCACCATTCTCCACAAAAGTGAGACATGGTGATGATTTGAGACTCCCAACTATGGCTTGAAATTGATCTGTATTAAGGTCGGGTGGAACTGAAGCTTCTTGGAGAGCTTGATGTAAGATGGTTTTATATGAGGGGGATGCACACAAAACCTCTAGTATGGAGATAAGTGCTAGCATCTTATCTAATTGGTCCATAAGGTTATAACATTTGGGCACATATGCCACTTTTGATGGTGCACCTGGTAAGACAAGTTTGCTACGACATGTAACAACACTGCATGTGGGATCCTTGCCTTGTATGGTAAGGGTAGCAACTTGTTCATTGGCATCATAAAGGTTATTGACAGTATAGGTATAGGCTGTAGTTGTGTAATCTATCGTGTTATCTTGATTATTACCTTTATGAGAGGGACCTCCTTTCTCATATGATGGGAGTGGATTTTTGAACATAGTATGATCAGTATTAGAAGTTTTTGAATTGTGACCATCCACTTCTATGTCACATCGATCAATGAGATCTTGAACAATATCCTTTAATCTGTGCCAGTTGTTTGTTTTGTGTCCTCTTCCTTTATGAAATTCACAATAATCATTATCCCTCCACCAAGAAGGTTTGACTTGTGGTTCATAGTGTGATGTTTTAGGTAATGTGATAAGATCAGTTGAGATGAGCTGGCATAAAATATTTTCCAGAGATTCCCCCAAGGGTGTGTAGGTGCGATTGGATTTGTAAGTTGGGTATCTGTTTTTAGGTTCTTCTTGCTGTGTGTTTGAAGGTTGATTTCTTAGAGTGGTTTGAGGATTACCTTGATTGGAAATGGGTTTATTGCGATTATCTATAACCCCTATAACTTTGACAATGGGTTGAGTGATTTTGACAGTTTGTGCGTCTACAACAACATCGTTAACAATGTTTTTGTTTTTAGCCCAAGACTTTGGTTTGTCACTGTTGTAGGCTGGTCTTGGACCCTCCTTGTTGTCATTGTATATTTTGATAAGTCCCTTTTTGATAAGGGCTTTCTCTATTTTAAGTCCTTGAGCTATGACATCTTTGAAAGTGTCAGCGTATTTATGTCATTAAAATTCCATTTCCTTATTTAAGTTTGAAATAAAAATTTCAACTAATTTCTCTTCGGGGATGGGAAAGGAAGGTCTACTAGAAAGGTGTGTCCATCGTTGTAAGAATGTTGAGAATAACTCACCATTATTTTTTTTGGTATTATATAGATTAGCCATGGAGACATCACATTCTATGTTATGCGCATGATGGGTGATAATTTTTTGTACGAGGTCCTCAAAGGTCCTGATCCCACTGGGTAGGCGTGAGAACCATTGCATAACTGAGCCTCCCAAACTTTTGGAAAAGAGGTGCATTAAATATGTGTCTTTGTATGCAACCTTTAAGCAGGCGGAGAAAAATTCTCGCACATGATCTCTAGGGTCTCCCTTTCCTTTGTATTTATCAAATTTTGGAGTTTTGAAGGTGCGTGGGAAGGGAGGCATGTATGTGTTTCTATCAAACAGATATGGGAAGATATCTTTGAGAGCATATTGTTTGTGTGTCTTTCCTGAATGCACTTGCTAGATGAGATCTTGTATCTATTATCTTAACATATCCATTTCTGTAAGAGGAGGGGAATGTTGCCATGTTGGTAGTTATCATCATAGTTATGTGTATTCCTTGCCTCTCTTTCACTGTGATTTGGTTCTTGTCGATGGCTATGTTGAGATTGTTATGGTATATCTTTAAGTTGTGATACGTCAAAGTCAACGGGAAGTTTGGAGCCTTCTTGAGAAAGTTTCAGAAAATGGGCATCAACACTTCCTTTGAGAATTTCTTCAAAAAGTCTATTAAATCTGGGATTGCTAAGTGCATCTTCTATTTGTGCTTGTGTAGGGGTCCCTGGGTCTCCTCTTCTAGAAAAGGGGTTAACAATCACTTAGTCTTCTTCCCATATTTCATCTTGATTTTGCTAACGACTTTAAGACCTACTCCAAGCCATGTTTGAAGTACGTTTTTGTGGGTGAAAAGTGTGTGGTTGAGAATTGGATAAAATGAAAAAGTGTATGTGTGATCCCTTCTTATAGTTCCAATATTTTGATGATGATGATGATGATTTGAAGTGTTTGTGGATGTTTGATCTCCTACACTAAAGGTTGGGTAGCAACAAAGTCCTCTTTATAATTGCTTGTTGTGATATCTAAATATTTGTGAGATGAGGTGTAGCAAGGTTCGTGCTGTGACAAACGTAAGCTACCTAGTAATGAGAGGGTGTACTCATGGACTAGTTTTAACCTATCTAGATGTTTAGTAATGTCTCTTTTAGGATGTTTGATCCTAGATGTAGAGACACACTAGAAAGTAGTTTTGTTGGTTGACTAAGGATGTTTATGATAAGTAATATATGAAAGGACTAAGGACAAGACCTCTTTGTGTTGAGAGTTGAGTGAATTTGTGATGTGTTTTGGAATGAGTGTGAACTCTAGAATCTTCTTCTAAGGGACTATGAATTTGTTTGGAAATGATTTTGAAGCGAGAAAGATGGAAGAAAATGTATGAGGATTATGTGAACCTAGGAATCTCTAGTAAGTGATTGCGGGTTGTGGAATGTATGATGGAGGAATGCGTTGACCATGATTGTGATGATATGATAGAGCCCTTCTTTGAAACAAAGCTTGTGATGCAAGTGGTTCTAATTCAAATTTGTTGGTAAAACCATGACTATAATTGTGATATCGATGGATGAAAGTGTGATGTTTCAACATCAACTTACGGTTTTTGTATAAGAAACTTATCCATTTTTGGGTTTTCTTTTCACTTTGATTCTTTTTGGTTTTTCTATAAATTAACTTTTTGACGTATTTGAGAGATTTCCAAACACAAAGCATGGGTATCTTTTTGGCAAAAATGTGTGAAGTTTTTTTGTTGAGATTGTTGTTGGAGTGTAACTTGTTTCAATTGTTTGAATCCTTTGACAAAAAAAAAGAAGATAAACACACAAGCACATAGTCTTGCCTTTTTCAATAAAGGCACAATAGGTGTGGGTCTAAATCAACCCAACCAATCATGAACTTTTTGACCCTTATAAATGTATTTATGTTCCTAGGCCTAAAGTCAGCCCAAATTTTCACTGGTTTGAAACAAGATGAATACAACTCAAACACTTTTTATCCCTAAGGTAATGGCCAATTGCGATATTTTCAACCCACAACTTGATATTTCTTTGACTTTGGTGCAACATACCTTATGTATCCCACTGTGGTAGGTAAGGATGTGATATACTAAGTCTTGCATGAGCATAATAGATAGGTGACCCTATGATGGGGTAGTCACCACTTTCATCAAGCTACAAGTAGCCTTTCAAAAAGCCCTGTTTCTACTCAAGGAAATATGTATGGTGAGTACCTTGGTAGAAAAATCATCTATTCTCTTGCACTGAACTTTTCATAAGTATCCTCAATCAATAGAACGAGTGGGCTTCTAAAATAAGAGGTGTCTAGTAATGTTCAATGTCTTTGGATGTAAGTTCATTATGCAGTGACTCATTTAAGAGCCTTGTAACTCACGGTGGGGCCCATATGTCCTTTGGACAAGTTACACTATAGGAACAACTACACCCAAGGCTATAGCTTTCACTCTCACCTGATTTCTATAGCGGCTCGAAGGATTTACCATGGAAGGTCATTCCCAAGAGTGATGTGTCTCTTGGCAGGCCTCTCTTAAAAATAGAAAATTTAGAGCATTACTAACACTTTTCTCTTGCACCTAGGATCATGCGAGCTAAGGGAGAGGATAGTGTGTGTTAGAACTGGGACCACTCTACAGATTTGCACAAGCATGACAAACACAAAAGACACTTGGTCTTTTAAACCTTTTTATTGCAATGTGATCTATTTGCTATTTGGAGATGTTGCTCCAACAAATATGGTGTTCTTTTTAGCCAAGATAAAAACTGTTTTGGACACTTGACAAACTAAAAATAAACCTGGCCAACAAAATAAAATCGTGTAGTCTTTGTAGCAAAAATGTAGACGTGAGGTTCTTTTTATGCACCAAACTGAAAATGAAGTGGATTTTAAGTGCACCAAAATAATGAAGTTTATTTTTAATCCCTTTGCCTGAAAACAAGAAATATGAAGTTTGTTTTAAGAACCAAAAGTGAAAGTGAGATTTATTTTAGTTTGCACCAAAAGACCATGAGGTTTATTTTAATCCCTTTGTTTTGAAAAAAATGAAAGATTAAGTTTGTTTTAAGCACCAAAGTAAAAGTGATGTTTATTTTAGTTGCACCAAAAATACTATGAGGTTTATTTTAATCCCTTTGTTTTAAAAAAACATGAAAGATTAATTTTAAACTCAAAGAGTAAAAAGTGTTTCTAATTTAATTCCTCCAAAACCTGCAACACATTGTTAGACCTACAAAAAAAATCACTCAAAAGGTTAGACAAGATGGTGGGCTTGACAGGCCTAAAATTTTCATTTTTTATTTTTTTTAACAATTTTTAGCTCGCTGTCTGTTACAAAAGTGCTAATCTACTAGAAGATAGAAGCACTAACATAATTTAAAAGTGCTATAACTAACAACAAACGCTCCAAAATAAACTAAAAGCGCTATAACAAAGAACATAAGTGCTAGTATACTCAAAAGTGCTATACTAAACACCGAAAGCACTAATATAAAATAAAAGCGCTATAGCTCAGAGAAATCAAAGCCGTTAATTCAGGACAAAATTGCTATTGCACGCGACGAAAGCACTAAAACACTATCCTGTGTGTGAAAATCCTGCAATTTCAAAAAAGTTTGGAAACAAATATCAGAAGGTTGCATGTTCGATTCACGTCAGGTTCACCAAATGATGCTATGGAAATGGGGCCAAGGCAACAACAAAAGCTCAATGATTAATATGTTAGTTTCCAACCATAAAACTAAAACAATGAACTAAAAAGCCATAACCAAGCATATCAAAGGAGATTAAAAAGAAATCACATAAAGAAAGCCTAAATGAAGAAAGAAGGATTAACTTCTCCCTAAGATACCTCCATTATGCTTTTGATTGTTCCTCGCTTGTTCCTCTCCTCTCCAAGTTCCAAATAAGTGTAGCTCTTAGCTTGTAGCACTAACCATGGATGCCATATGGGGATTAAAGATGGTTGTAAATTATGAGCAAATGATTATTATGCAAATGCAAATGTGGATGATATGAGAAAGCTCTAAGTATTTTTTACTATAATAACAATGCTCCAAATTAGTCCTCCCCTCTCTTTTGCTTGGGGTATGAGGTCCTTTTATAGGGAAAAATGCTGATTGAATGGCCAAGATTGAGTGGGCTTGTGAAGGGTCAAGATTCATGGGTTTGGGATCCATGTGATGGCTTTCAACCCAATCCCATGATGACAAGTGTCAACATGAGATGGCATGAGAGGAGAGGGAAGAATCATTAAATGCTTGAGATGACATGAGGGTTACCCTAGGAGGGTTTGGTTAGGCTTGAGTTAGTGGATAAAGCTTTTATCCAAAAGATAATGCTTTTATCCAATGGATAAAATCTTGTGCAAGAGTTAATAAAGATAACCATGGTTAAAGCAATAAATGCTTGAAGAGATCCATGAGTTAAATGAGAGTTGAGTTAGAGAGAAAGTCTCTAACCATGTAGGGAGGTTGAGTTAATCATTAATGGTTAGGAAGAATTTGAGGGTTAACTTGTTGAAGACATAAAGCCTTTAATGCATTTCAAAGACTTTGAGGCATTTTTGAGAACTGACCTTTGTTTGGGAATGTGCAAATGATTAGAGAGGGGGATTAGGATAATTAGAAGGGGTTAGAAGAGTCTAGAAGGGGGTTAGAAAAGCAAGTGGGTGAGGATAAAAGGGGATTTTAATTAAAATAAAATTCATTTATTTCAACTAAAATTGTACAACTTACATTTGTAGGAGAATGCAAGTGGGAGGGTTTTACAGATTTAAATAAATAGTTATTTTTGTTGTTATTGTTGTTGTTGTTGTTGTCGTCAGGGTATCCCCATGGCCCCAGCCCAGCGCCCCGACCTTACCCTGGTTCAGGCAAGGGGCGAGCTAGGGGCGAGACTAATCCCTGCGGCCATGGTGCCATCAACATCGCCCCCAAGTGTCCGTGTTAGAATAACTCCGAGAGAGAGAGTCAAACCCAAGACCCCAAGGAGAAAACCCGAGACTTAAGACCAACTACTCTAACCCACGGGGGCTTGAATAAATAATTATTTATTTAAATGTGAGAGAGAGGATTTTAGGGATTTAAATAAATGTTGATTTATTTAAATGTGGAGAGGGGTTAATTAAAAAAATATGTTTTATTCATTTAATGAATTGTTAGAATATGGTTTAATGAATTAAACTAAATAAATTGAACAATTTATTTAATTAATAGGAGAAGAGGTTTAAGATGAATTAATTAATCAATTTAATTAACTATTGATCGGTGGTTTAAATATTCATTCAATTAAGTGGACAGATTTGGGTGTCTACAACCTCCATCATATTGTGATGTTTGAGTTGTTTTTAATTTACTGCACGGTCTAGATTGTTCTTCTTGTGGACCCTCCTAATCATGACTGCACCAATTCATTATCCTGATGCCCAAAACCATTGCATAACTAATAATAACCATAAAAGAATCAATTTCTTCCATCCACAATTTGATTTATGCAATCACTAGCTTTGTGACTAAATTTCTTTCATGTAAAACACTGAACATTTTGACTCAGTTTGTTTCTACATTATAAAGCCTCATGTCCAAATTTATTACAAGACAAACAATGACCATTAAGCAAGGAGTGCCTTTGAACATTAGGTTGTCTAACCAAAGGTTTTCTTATGGAGCTTCTATGATTATGGGACTGCCTATCTTTTTTTGTTTCTTCAATGCATTATTTAGATTTAGCTTCCTTCATCTTTATTTTATCCTTAGTTCTTTGATTTGGACATTCACTAGCTTCAATACCTAATCCACTTTTATCTTCCAAATTTTTCTACAGAGCCATCATTTCATCAAGTTTCTTAGCACTTTCCTTAAATTTGCCTTCAGATCTCAGGGTTACAACTTCTTGTTCCAATCTTGCACATTCTCCAGTCTTATTATTGATTAAGTCATTCAGATATTCTTTTTTTTTGCTTTCTTTCCTCAATTTGTACCTTCAGATTGACAATTGTTTCATTTTCTTGCTTCAATTCCTTAGTGATCTGTTTGTATTTTTCTCAAAATTTCTTGATTTGTTCTCTCAACTTTCTAATGCACTTGTTTGCTTACTTGATATTCTATTTCAAAGCTTTATTTTCACTTTGAATGTTCTCAAGATCTTCAAGAGTAGTTTACAACTGTCCATCCATAATAATTTCTTCTGCACTTAACTCAGGAGCCATCTATTCAACCAACAAGATCTCCTTCGAGCGGTTAGGATAAAAATGAGGGACCAAAGGTCTGATACCAATTGTTGAACACTTGGAATACTGATGAGAATAATCTATCAATACACCATGCAACTATAATTTTGTTCTTTGTTGAGCTCTTGTGAATATACAAAATTCGAGAGCAATCATCATAAGGAAGATCAATGGAGATAGGAGACAATGGAGAACAAACCCTAATAGACATGTGAATGGTATTATCATGTTAATTTTGTTTAATTGACACGATCTTAGGTTTATTCATTGGTGTATGGTGGATAATTTATTATTGTGAAGCTAGGGTTTTTTTTTGTGCTTGGATCATTATGGTTTTGCAGTAGTGTATTGTTCACACATTTTCACCTACCACATTTTGGCATGCCCAGTGGGACACTCGCCCTTTGTTTCTAACATTTATTGAAATTTTAGTTATTTTTGTCAAGTTGCAAGTCAGATCAGTTATGGTTATTGGTGAAATTGCGTTTATGAAGCATCTTTTTGTGTCAATGTTTTGTTCTATTTTTGTATTTTGTAGGTCATAGGTTTCCATGTCTGTGTTAATTTTTTCGGCATCTGCATTTTGGATTTCCACATCTATTCTTTCTGGCACGTTTGCATATCCTTTTTTAGCATTCATGCTTTTAATTTGATAAAAAATAAATTCAATTTTTTGCATTTGAGATCATTATTATCGTGTTTATGTTATTGCGTTGCATTTTTGGTTTTCTGTGTTGGTTTTTGCAGGTTTTAGGTATCTTTGCATCCACGTTAGATCCCTCCACGTTTGAGTGATATTTTTGCATTTGTGTTTTGTTCTATTTTTGTTCTTTTGCAAGTTGTAGGTCACATGCTTTATTATGTGTCTATGTCGATTCTTTCAGCGTCGTTTTGTAGATTTCAGGTCTTGTTGTGTTTGCATCAGGTCTTTTCACGTTTGTGTTTGGTATAGCCATGTCTGTATTTTTTGACATTTTGTATTTTTCACTTTGATTTTCAAATAGGATTTTTAATTTTCAGATTTGGATTTTGGATTTGTCCTAACCCCTTGCTTGGATTAACGAAGTGGTGCAACTATTTAAACCGTGAAGTCTAAGGCCCCCTTTTCCAAATTCGATTTGGATTTTCTACAAAACATTACCTAACTTGTGTGCTTGCAGGTAGAGGTGATTGTCAAAATTAATAATTTCTTGTAGGGGTAATTTAGGTGTGTGTCTTCACATTTCAATTCTTAGTCTAATTAGGGCTAACATCTCTTTTATTTTGGGGTTAAAGGAATTGTTTGAAGTATCTTGTGCTCTTTGCACATTTTATGTTTAGAACCCTAAAGTTGGTAACAAAAGTATCATCTCCCCTTGCCTTCCATTGGACCTTGGTTATAAGAGAAATTGTTATCATCTTCTTTTTAGGTAGAAGAGCCTACCTCTCGAGACACCCATAAGGCTAAGTGAGAGGGAATCACTAACACATTTGGGGTCATTTTCCGATGAACTATTATCGGAATTTTGACATATTAATATTGTAGATCTGACGAAATGACAAAAAAGATTTTCGTTTCTCAAAGTTCATTGGAATATTTGACAAATGAAATTTTGTCCAAATTCTGACGCTATGTTTGTCGAAAATTGATACATACCATGGTGGTCTAATTCGTTAGAATTTCAACGAAGTCATCAAACCTCCGATGAACCATGAACACTTTTTCCATCAGTACATGTTGGGGTTTTCATTGAAAATCTGATGACAAATGGCACTATGCTCTAATGGGAATGTTGTGCCTATGACAAAATTTGTTGTCGCAAGTACACCATTCCCATTGGAAAATGATGGGGCTAACATTGGAATCCCAATGACAAATGTAAGTAAGCTCTGATGAGAATGCTGTACACTCTCATCGGGGCCTATTTTAGGCATTTTTGTCGGAATTTCGACGAACGGGCAATATTAAAAAAAACAAAAAAAGTCCATTCTACCCCCATATAACATGGACACACCAATTTCCATTAGGTAATATAAAACATTGCAACTATGGAATATGATTTGATAAGCTTTCTCAAATATTGAACTACCCCTATATAACTCCTTACCTCAATGACAATGAAAGTCTCATATCACTTTAAAATGGATTCCACTTTTACTAAATTCCTAACGATGGTTGGATCTCAGCTACTTCATAGACTTAGCTATATTTGATTTAAGACTTAGGCAACTATTTGATGTATTTGGTGAATTCCCTTTTAAAAAGTTAAATGAATATTTTCCTACGTAATCAACAATATGAATATAAACAACAAAATTCTATTTTCTACAATTCATGGGTTAAACTCCTTGTCTCAATGACAATGGAAGTCTTGGATCACTTCAAAATGGCTTCCACTTTTACTAAATTCCTAACGATGGTTGGATTTATGTCTGATAAATTTTGATGCCAGCTACTTCATAAACTTAGCTATCTTTGATCTTAGACTTAGGCAACTATTTGATGTATTTGGTGACTGCCCTTTTAAAAAGTTAAATGAATATTTGCCTATGTAATTAACAATATGAATATAAACAACAAAATTATATTGTCTCAATGACAATTATAGTCTTGGATCATTTCAAAATGGCTTCCACTTTTACTAAATTCCTAACGATGGTTGGATCTCTCTCTAATAAATTTTGATCCCAGCTACTTCATAGACTTAGCTATCTTTGATCCCAGCCTTGGGAAACTATTTGCTGTATTAATTTGGTGACTGCCCTTTTAAAAAGTTAAATGAATATTTGCCTACGTAATCAACAATATGAATATAAACAACAAAAATCTATTTTCTACAATTCATGGGTTAAACTCCTTACGTCAATGACAATGAAAGTCTTGGATCACCTCAAAATGGCTTCCACTTTTACTAAATTCCTAATGATGGTTGGATCTCTGTCTAATAAATTTTGATCCCAAATACTTCATAGACTTAGCTATCTCTGATCTCAGACTTAGGCAACTATCTGATCCCAGCTACTTCATAGACTGAAAGAAAAACCATGTTAGCAACAAAATTTCCATGTCAGCAAAAAATTTTCCAGACAATAAACAAGGAAACCTCACCTGTATGTTGTAGGACTAGTTTGATTAGAGAGGACTCAAAAAGATAGGTACAATGATTTCAGTCCTCAGAACATATTTGGTAATGTACTCAAGCAAAGATAGAAGACACAGTTGTGATAGTCCAAAGGAGTACATCTACAACCAACATAACAGCAGTTAATGGAACCCCTATAGGGTTTAGATTGAATAGTTACAATCATGGGTAAATAAAAGATTAGAGATTTGATGTTGTTGCAGCATACATAAATATAATAAAGGAACAATGAGCATTCAGATTTGGTGAATAGTGTCAAAGAAAGACTCACTATTGTTTTGTTTTTGCAAAAGGATGAAGACATGTTTACTTCATTTTTCCAGTTCATAGCTCGAAAAGCAATCAAAGGAAAGACAAATCATAGAGCACCTTCATATATAAGATAATGAACTCTATAAACATCATTCAACACCAAAGGCCTTTTCATCTTATTTGACAAAGACATAATCTATAGGCATAACAATGGTGAAATAAGTATCTAGCGTTTTCATGATAATATCCAACTACCTTTTAAATGAACTTAAAGGACCATAAATACATAGTCATCGAGATATACAATATCAGTTATTAATATGAAACTATATCAATATTTTATGCTTTGATCCAAGGGTATCATTAGAAAGAGTGAAATTAGTAAAGCCTAGTAAGTGTGCCAAAAGGAAAATTGGTAAGCCCAAAGATTAGGTGAATTTTGATCTTAGCTACTGACTGCCCCTTTAAAAAGTTAAATGAATATTTTCCTATGTAATCAACAAAATGAATATAAACAACAAAAATATATTTCCAACAATTCATGGGTTAAAATCCTTGACTCAATCACAATGAAAGTCTTGGATCACTTCAAATTGGCTTCCACTTTTACTAAATTCCTAACGATGGTTGGATCTTTGTCTGATAAATTTTGATCTCAACTACTTCATAGACTTAGCTTATACCCCTAGAAAACATGGTGCAGGAACACACCATAATTGATCCATATGATCATGTCATATCATGGATGTAATAAGGGTCTAAGGTCCATTTGAATGTTTTCATGTTTGTGAGGCTTTTAAATCATTTTTCTCATTCAACTATGTATTCATGTAATGGGGTTTGTAATAGGCCCTATTCGGGGTCAAAATTGGTCAAACATGTTCTAAATGGCCAAGATGAGTAGGAATATTGTTTTTGGTCTTGTATGAACATACTTGGTCCTTATGTAATGGTTTCATGTGTTTTTGGTCAGTTACAAGTCCATTTGCAAAAATATGTAAAAGTTGTCAATGTTGTTCTGACAATTTTTGTTGTCAACTTTACAACATTTTGGATTAGTTGGTCTCCAATGGTCCAATGATTCAAAATTTAGTTTTGGATGGTGGGAGACATTTTTTTGACACATACAAAATCCTTTGAGGCCGAACATGTAAGGTTGTTGATTGTAGAATGAAGGAAGGTGATCTTTGTTACATACAGTTTGTGTCTCAGTCCGGATTTCATGCATTTTCTTACGTTGAATCTGATTGACAAATGTTCTCAAACTCCTTGGAAGGTTGAAGTAGACTTGTATCTAACACATCCAAGTGTGGGAAGGCTTTGAAGAATTAGTTTGCATTAATCTTTGGTATTGTTTGTGCTTCTGGGTTTGTGAAAACCCTACCAAGGGTTTCATTTACAATGGTTACTTGTCAACATTCTTGAGAGTCAAAATTGATGAAACTCAAGGGGATGTTAGGCCAACTAGTTTATTATAGCATGGTAGGAGTGATGGAGGTTTTCATGATGATTGGAGAAGGAAAAATGAATTGAAGTGCTTGGCATTAGGATGAATGGCAAGCAATTGAAGATAGGTGATGAAGTTGGATGAGTTCCAAAACATCAAAGACACAAAATTTTGATGAAATTGGTGGTTTTGACACTAACTCTATTGGTATTTTGGTATGGTTTTGTCATTGATGTCAACACCTACTAAAACACTAGCACTCTGGAGATCCAACATCATTTACCGATAAGCAAGTAACTATTGCACAGTTACTGGTATATGGTTCACCGACATGATATAATGATCATCGACACTCAGAATTATATGGAAGACACTTGGTAATGTCGAAGACATCATTTGGACATCTTGTCCTGGATTTTTGTTCATTGGTATATTCATATTTGCATATTTTCTTTTACCGGCAAATAAGTATAGGGTTACCTAGGGTTACACCGGCAGGTTTATCTTTTCCAGATCAGCATGACATGCTATGGAGATGATTAATTATTGTTGTAAATGCATTAAGATGACATGCTTAATCGGTTATTGCATCAGATATTATATTGTTTGTAAAATTTTTTATTGTAATATCTTGTAGAGCCGACCTACTAAAATTGGTCTTAGGTTATGGTATAAATGTAAGATCTTATTTGTAAGATCAAATGTGGAATGCGAAAAAGAATTATGTGAAGGTATATACGAGATTATGTAGAGCTATACATGAAGACATCATTTGAAGGTGAAGCTAGGTTTTTGTGAAAGCATATTAGCATTACACCGGTACTGAATCCAACATATGAAGATGCTATTTTGTACAGTACATTCTTATTGGATTTAACCATCCAACTGTAGTCAGTGTGACTCCCATTTTGTGATTGAGCAGTGAGCTCTAGGTTGTTGGCCTTTCTGCATGTGCAGACCCCATTTATGTACACTTACTATCTGCAGAAGTATCATCTGATTGTGGGTAAGGTTTCCCACTATGGTTTTTCCCCTTACAGGGTTTCCATGTACAAATATTGGTGTTATGTGTTGTGGATGACTTTGTGTTTCTGTTTCATGCATTAATCTTTGCCGGTATAGCAATTAACTGTTAAAGCTGTCTATCAACATACTTAACTGGTTTACTGGTATTAAGCATTAAGTTGGTTAAGTTGTTTTTGGTTTGTTTTTGGTTTGAATTTAGTTGACAACTGATTCACCCCCCCTCTCATTTGTCTCCGAGACCTAACAAGCTCTGAGTGTCTCAAGTGGAGAGAAGTTTTTGTGAGTAGTTTGAAGAGGGGTTGCTATTTAAAACATGCTTAATTGGAGCTCTTTCCTAATTAGGACAGGTGTTGGTTAGGTTGACTGGTCCAAAAGAACCCTATCTAAGTTTGACATATGTTGTAGAAGGCCCAAAAGCGCATCCTAATCTGTCATTTTTTTCTTGGTCTTTTGGGAGAATTGTGAGTTATTGATCCAAAATTGTAAACCTAGGGCTAGTAGGATTGTGAATCATTTGTGAAGAACAAGGATATTAGGAAGTTGAAGAATTACTTCCAATGCTTGAATCATGTCTGATAGGATGTAATAAGGCATTGTGTATGGGTGGTTTGGGTCTGTGCCATATTGTTGGTGTATTGCCTTTGTAAGGGTATGTATAGCCTATTTGGAATTAGAGCTATAGGAAGGAAGGTCACATTTAAATCATGTGTTGTCAAACCAATGACTTGTTGAGTCATTTGAGAAGGGTAAAGTGAGCGAGTAAGTCCCTTGGAGAGTGTGTATGTGTGTTGGGATTGGGTATTCCACCAAGTTTCCTTGTGACTCTGCATCAAAACTCCTTGCCTCAATCACAATGAAAGTCATGGAACACTTCAAAATGACTTCCATTTTTACTAAATTTCTCACAATAGTTGGATCTCAGACTGATAAATCTTGATCTTAGCTACTTAATAGACTCATCTAATCTTTTATCTCAGAATTACACAACTATTTGGTGTATTTGGTGACTGCCCTTTTAAAAAGTTAAACGAATATTTGCCTATGCAATCAACTTTATGAATATAAACCACATAATCTATTTTATGTAATCAACAATATGAATATAAACAATAAAATATTAATCAAGGACCATACCTATGATGGTCTCCCCTAAGTAACTTCTTGTGTTGTTGTTCGTGTTCACTCCGTTGGACCTTGCAATTAAGATTCAATAAGATTAACAATGGAACATAATGAAATATTGAAAAGTGGGTTACCTTATTGAGCTTCTCTTTGTTTCAAGAATAGTTTAATATTCTCTACTTAACAAGGCCAACCACATGAAAGTGGAATCTCATTTTGGATTAGTTGGTCTCCAATGGTCCAATGGTTCAAAATTCAGTTTTGGATGTTGGGAGATTTTTTTTTGATACATACAAAAGCCTTTGAGGCCGAACATGTAAGGTTGTTGATTGTAGAATGAAGGAAGCTAGTGATCTCTGTTACATACATTTTGTGTCTGAGTTCGAATTTCTTGCATTTTCTTACATTGAATCTGTGTGAGCTTGAATTTCATCCTTAGAATGTTACCTGTAATAAGTTAGTTTCACAAAATACATTGGAAATGCATACAGGAAATCCAAAATCCACCAATGAAACTACATGAAATAAATATTAAAATAAAACACTATTTTACCTTCATGGCTTATGTCTCATTGTGTCCTAACTCCACTGTTCCTGGTTGCAGATGGTGTGCTCTTAGACAATGCACTGTTGGCTTCCAAGATGGCATATGAAGAATGGACTGATAACTTGTAGTTAACTGATAGTATGATATGCAAAGCTACATGATTGTACTAAATGATACTATATGATTATATTTCTAAAATGATATTTTCTATTTGCTAATTGCTTCAAAAACTCATGGATGCATAAGATTGGCTTGAAGGCTATTTTTGAAGACTCTCTTGAAGATTAACTCTCTCAATTGAAGCTCTTGATTTTATAGACCTTGAGAGGATTAGATGATGTGGCTTAGATCAAGGGTCATGAACAGATTTGCAGATTTGAATGGCTGTGAGCAAAGGTGAAGGTTGAGAGAAAGGGAGAAGGAGAAGACAAGTGTCACTCATCTCACCTTGACTGGGTTGCTGACTGAGGGTATATAGGGATGGTTGGAGGAAATTTAGGCATGGTAGGACAAGTGGACTTAAGTCCTTCCTAAGATGTAGGGGGTGTTGGAGAGAATATAGGAAATGGTTATGAAATGTGTGTACGTACACAATTTCATTAATTTTGGAGGTTGAGGATAAATCATGAATTAATATTTAAGGAATATTAATTTTCTTAGCCACATGTTTGATGAGTTGGCAAAGGGAAGATGAAGTGGAGATGGAGGGTGAGTTAGAAAAAGGGATTAAATAATTTAGGAATTATTTAATATTTGAGACTATAGGATAGGAGAATAACCATTAAATATTAGATATTTAATTGATTGGAGAAGATAATTAAATATTAGATATTTAATTAACTTGAGGAATAAGATAATTAAATATTAGATATTTAATTAATTAGAAGAATAGGATAAATGAATTAATTAATAAAATATTAATTAATATAAAGACATGAAATGAATTAAATAAATTAATATTTTCAAATTAACTATTTAATAGAAGAATAATTATTAAATAAATATAAAATATTTATTTAATTGCTTATAGCCAATTTTTAGGTGTATACAAAATCTAATTGGAAAATGTTCTCAAACTCCTTGGAATGTTGAATCAGACTTGTATCTAACACATCCAAGTGTGTGTAGGGTTTGAAGCATTGGTTTGCATTAATCTTTGGTATTGTTTGTGCTTCCAGGCTTGTGAAAACCCTACCGAGGGTTTCATTTACAATGGTTAGTTCTCAACATTCCTGATAGTGAAACTTGATGAAACTCAAGGGGATGTTGGGCCAACTAGTGTATTATAGAATGGTAGGAGTGATGGAGGTTTCCATGATGATTGGAGAAGGAAAAATGAATTGAAGTGCTTGGCATTAGGAGGAATGGAAAGCAATTAAAGATAAGTGATGATGTTGGATGAGTTCCAAAACATCACAGATGCAAAATTTTGATGAAATTGGTGGTTTTGACACTAACTCTGAGTATCTTAGGTGGAGAGAAGTTTTTGTGAGTAGTTTGAAGAGGGGTTGATTTGTAAAACATGCCTAATTGGGGCTCTTGCCTAATTATGATAGCTGTTGGTCAGGTTGACCGGTCCAAAATAACCCTATCTAATTTTGACATATGTTGTATAAGGCCCAAAAGGGTATCCTAATCTGTCATTTTTTTTCTTGGTGTTTTGGTAGAATTGTGAGTTATTGCCCCAAAATTGAATACCTAGGGCTAGTAGGATTGTGTAGCGTTTGTGAAGAACAAGGATATTAGGAAGTTTAAGAATCACTTCCAATGCTTGAATCATGTCTCGTAGGATGTAAGAAGGCATTGTGTATGGGTGGTTTGGGTCTATGTCATATTGCTGGTGTATTGCCTTTGTAAGGGTATGCACAACTTATTGGGAATTAGGGCTATAGGAAGGAAGGTCTCATTGAAAGCATGTGTTATCAACAAATGACTTGTTGAGTCATTTGAGAAGGGTAAAGTGAGTGATTAATTCCCTTGGAGAGTGTGTATGTGTGTTGGGATTGGGTATTCTACCAAGTTTCCTTGTGACTCTGCACCAAAATTCCTTGCCTCAATCACAATGAAAGTCATGGAACAATTCAAAATGGCTTCCATTTTTATTAAATTCCTCACAATAGTTGGATCTCAAACTAATAAATCTTGATCCTAGATACTTAATAGAATTATCTAATATTTGATCTCAGACTTGGACAAGTATTTGGTGTATTTGTTGACTGCCCTTTTAAAAAGTTAAATGAATATTTGCCTATGTAATAAAAAATATGAATATAAACAACAAAATACATTTTATTTAATCAATAATATGAATATAAACAACAAAATATTAATCAAGGAACTTACGTATGATGGTCTCCCCTAAGTAACTTCTTGTGCTATTGTTCATGTTGGCTCTATTGGACCCCGCAATTAAGATTCAATAAGATTAATAGTGGAGCATAATGAAATATTAAAAAGTGATTTACTCTATTAGCTTTGTTGGCCCCGTTGATGTATGGGGCAAGAAAGATGATCTTGATCCTCCTCCCTCAGCTGCCATTGCTTTGGTTTCCTGAGGAAGTTTTTTGATGAATAAATTATTTTTTTTGCTTTCGACTGCTGGCCGTGTGACTCTCGCGGAGTAATCTTGTATCTCCCGACCTTTTTTTGTGAATATGTACTTTAATATTTTCAATTAATAGAGAAGGCCTATTCATCAAAAAATATTGAAAAGTGTGTTAGCTTATTGAGCTTCTCTTTATTTCAAGAATAGTTTAATATTCTCTACTTAACAGGGCCAACCACATGAAGGTGGAATTTCATTTGGCCCCTCTCCCCCCCAACATCACTCTAAATTCCTTGTTAATATATAACATTCGTTCATTATTTCATCCATTAATACAATATAAAATTCATTCAACATTCATTAGCACACAACATTCATTATCACATAACATTCATTAACACATAACATTCATTAACACGTAAAGTTCATCAACATTCATTAACACATATCATTCATTAACATTCATTAACACATAATTACATTCATTAACACATAAAATTCATTCATTAACAAATAATACGATTACAATGGATTTTTTTGAAGCTAAGTAAAGACTAAGTGGAGCATAGTTTTATTCATCATTTTTCCCCTCTTTGATTGTTGTGCCCTTTGCTCATGATCTTAATGTATGCCTAGTCTTGTACTCACGACGAGGATGCCTATGCAAAGGGGGGTCCGCTACAATAACAAAGAAATGGGTTGAATTAATAAGATTTTTTATCACTGTTACAAGTATTTCATTAAGTAAAAGAACATTATAGAGGCGCTCTTTACCTTATGGGACCACATCATCTTCCTGATCATTTTGTCTAGCCTCATCCTCAACATGTTGAATACCCTCTAAATTCTCTGGAGTTGAAATACGAAAGGTTGCATTAATCAATACACCAATTGTAATTAAATTTGTTTAAAGGAATAACAATGGTCCTCTTTACCTAATGGGGGCACATCACATTCTTGATGTTGTCTACCCTGATCATTCTCAACTTGTTCACCACACTCTACATGCTCTAAAATGAAAACAAAAAAGGTTACATTAATTACTACACCAATTTCAATTAAAGATGTTTAATTGTATTAATAATTACATTAAAAAAATGTATAGCACATGAATACCTCCAGTACTGGGATGCACCCCACGACCTTCATCATGTGCAGGTTGTATTCCACCCTTAGGAGGCTGCATTCTAATGTCACATGCATTGTTATTATTGCTTGCTTATTTAAAACAAATAAAGTCACTTTATGTTGGAAATTAACATCAAATAGATTATTGCTCAAGTAATCAATTTTAAATAATTTTTATTTAGCTTATTTATCTGTGTGACGGATGCACCAAAAATTTGTGTTTGCCCACTCAATTCTCTTAGGCATTCAGCCATGACTCCATAGCCTTGTTGGAAGGCAATTTTCATGTCATCTTCTGTGGGCGCTCTATTGAATTCAAAGCCCCACATTTTTGCTTAATATCATGAATTTTGCTTCTATTGTTTGATTAAAAAAATGTTTGCAATTTATTATTTCGATGCAACATTTCATTTATTGATACCTATAGTTCGTGTGACAACTTTTATATAACCACCAGAGCCAAGTTTGTGTTGCCTGTGCTTTTCTTTTCTTGCCTTAGTTTCCTTTGATGTGTCAGACAACCTATGAAAAAATTGAAATATGTTAGATTATGTAAATATAAAGAGTAATTAGTACATAATTACATTGTTAATAGTATCACATACCTTCCTTCGCCCAGTGGTGTATGTCCTTTTCTCTTTTCAGCTTTCTCCTTTCCATTCGAAACCAGGTCCTTCCACTCCCTCTCTAGAATCATGGGGGACACTCACACTTTATGTTCTTCTCTAAATGTTTCCTATATTGGTCCCTCACATACTTTAGATATGTGTCATATTTCTGAAGGACCTTGGTTTTGTTGAATGTGTCATTTTCGAATGACACAGCTAAACAGTTTATTGATGTTCTTAGCTACTATAGGTGCCTTTCCCTGAACATCCATCTATGACAAGAATATTAGTAACATTATCAAAATTAATCCAAAACCCTAAAGAAAAGAATTTAATAATATAACATTTTTCTTATATCTAATTTGTACAATTACAATGAGGTTTACTTGCTAGGTAGAAGTGCTCAGAGCTACATCCCGGTCTATGCTATGTGTCGGATCAATGTCGTGTTGTGATAAAAATTAAATATAAAAAAACATTAGCGAAATGAAAACAAGAGACTTACCAAAAAAACTTAATAATGAAGTGGTATATTGGAGTCATTAATTGGATGTTGGTTTAAATAGTATATAGTATGTACCACCCCCATGATAGTAACTTTATTTGTATCTATGCAATTCAAATTGTTATCGATTAGAAGCTCTTCCCCTGCACTTATTGATTTTATCACACATACAAACACATGGTTTCCCTTACGGGCCTCAAATATGCAATTGGGTTGCCTATTAGTTGACCGAGGTCATGTACTTTTCATAGAACCTGCAATATTCCTTGTTTCTTTTGGACTTCCTTCAATGTACATAGCCACTCTTTTACTTTTATCATTATATTTTAGCTTTATAATTTGTTGACACTGCATACCTACGCATACTTCATGTATATTGAACTGACTGCATCCAATTTTTGTAATTGTAACAGGGTTCGACATACTCCATCAATTCAACAACTTTGTTGTAACAGACCTATATGTCGTCCATGGAAAATAGGCCCAAACCATGTAATGACGATGGTGATATGCGATATATCCTTTCGTTAACACAAAAATTAGTTTTTATTGGAGGAAGTTCCTTGGGTACCCATTGTTTCTATAGATGTTTGTACCTCAAGGGAACCTCAATGTCGCCTATGCTCTCATTATCATAAGAACATGACCCCTCTTGAGCAAGAAAAAATTCCATGCGTTTATGGAATTTTCTTCTAGTCTTTTGACCTCTAGTTGATCTCCCTCTTTTAGACCTACTACATGTCTTGCTTTCCTCTTTTCATCCTGAATTTCCCTCACTCAAGGAAGACACATATGACAAATACCTATTTGGTGGTACCTGCACTCCATCAAATGAGAGAGATAGTTGGTACAGGGTCGATTGTTATTGTGAGGATATAAATTTTAGGATTCCATGGAGAAAGATGACAAGAAGTTGTAATAGATGGTTCACCATATCTTGTTGATTTTTTGCAAATGCTGCAAATAGATTTGAGGGTTGGTCGTCAAAGGTCCATTGCATGGATTGATAAGAATGGCTCATGCTTTTTCCCCAAATTCATCATTGAGGGTAATGTTGATGAAGTTGGCCCTAAAGTTGATGTTGAGATTTAAATTTGAATAAGGCCAACTGGGGCCTCAAGTGCTGATAATTGTATTAGAGTTGCTGCTAATGTGGAGGTTTCAAAAACTGAGCAAGTTTGTTTTCCTGGTAATTTTGGAGTTTTAAAAACTCAGAAAAATATTCTTCCTTGTCACTTAAAGTATATAGGAGGGCTGAGAAAATGGAATGAGCTATACCATGTGGATGTCAAGGTGGTTTAGGTGAGAAAAAAAATCAAAGTTTTGACAAAATATAGTTGCTAAAACCTGGCTTATTATTAAACTACTCCAAGATGGGTGTAAAGAGAAAGCAAGCAAATAATAAATGGTTTCTATAGGGTGTATTGACTTATACCCGCCGATCCATGAGAAGAATCATCGCCTTGCCTTTATGTAGATTGTGTAGGATCCTTGTCAAAGGGGTTTAGGTTCCTATATATGTAATTCATTTATCTTATGTTAGATTACATCTTATATGAAGGTCAATCATAATTAGATTTACATAAGGAACATGATATGTATGCTAAAAATTACATAGTAGACAACATGAATAGATTTATTTCTTGTTACAATATGTAGTCATCATAGTTTATACAAATACTGGAATGAATGGTAAAGGGTATTCTTCAGGATTGCAAAAAATTAATCATTTCATCACACTACACAATACACAATTAGGGATAGGTAAAAGTAACTTATTTATTGATTAGAATCAGGTACATACAACTAAATACATGTTTGTCTTAAGCATTTTATCAAACGGTTCACTACCTTGCATAGACAAGGCAACAAACTGTTTCCAAAAATGTCTCAAAGAAATGTGTTCTCATGGTGATGGAATGCCATGACAATCCATAGTAATTTGAATGTCATGGCATTCCATCACCATCATTGTATTCCATCACCATGAGACCGCATTTCTTTAAGGCATTTTTTTTCTTTTGACAATTCGTTGCCTTGTCTATGTTAGCACATTTTTCATACATTGCTTATATTGGTCAAATAGTGGAAAACATATATTCAACATAGCTTGGAAATATTCATTCGGATCACAAATTCTCTAATTACATATAGAAATGTTTAATATCCCATAGGTCAATTTTGATTTTTACATATAATTACATATAGAAATGTATAATATCCCATACCTTGGCAATGTTTACTTATAATTTCATATGAAAATGTTTAATATCCCATAGGTCAATTTTAATTTCATCGTAGGTACAACATTCTTGTCGGGGCCTATGTTAGGCATTATATGGGATATTATGATTAAATCCCATATAATATCCCATTTAATTATAATTACCATGCAAAGCAAAAATAATGTCTATGTAATTGAATAGCCCATTTACATATAATTATAAAGTATAGGTCAATTTCAATTTCAAATTACTCTGCAAAGAAAAAGACTTTGAAAAACTTCATTCCCGCAAGGCAAAGTAGAAGACCATTGGCGCGCGTAGGAGAGGAGATTCGATATAATATCCCATACGTTGGCAATGTTTACTTATAATTTCTTATAAGTTTTTTAATATCCCATGGGTCAATTTCAATTTTTACATATAGAAATGTATAAGTGAAAGCCATTTTGAAGTGATGCAAGAATTTCATTGTGATTGAGACAAGGAGTTTTGTAGGGTTAATTCAATATATTAGAAACCTTTTCAAGTCATATTCCACAATTGCAATATACTAAAATTGATTGATATTCTCCAATTAGTTATTAACAAGTTCTTATTTATTTTCCTCATTAGATGATTAATTTCATTTTTCATAGTTCTTAATATAAATAGAATCTTTTTGAAAGAGTGCAACTCTTCATTATTTTTGCCCTTTGAAAGGGACATAAACTTTCATAATCAAGTCTGTACTTCTTATTTAAATGAGATGTGCACTTCTCATTTCCAAATTATGCCTCCCTCAAATGAAGTTGTGTGTTTTGAAGTAACTGAGATCAAAATTTAATAGACAAATGGTAAAAGTGAAAGCCATTTTGAAGTGATTCAAGAATTTCATTGTGATTGAGAAAATCATACACTATGCAAGGTCAGTCATACTCTTGGACTTCTAGGATAGTCATACCCTTATAACTTTAGAACACTATTTCATTGCCATTTTGAAGTGATGCAACTTCTAGGACAATCATACACTATGCAAGGACAATCATATCCTCAGACTTCTAGGACAACCATACCCTTTGACTTATAGGACACCATTTCATTGCCATTTTGAAGTGATGCAACTTCTAGGAATGTCATACATTATGCAAGGATAATCATAGCCTTACACTTATTCACTCTTATCAATTCCTTAGGTACTTTTAGGAATTTGATAGCAGTTATCCAAACTTATCCACCAACACTAATCATCCAACCAATCAAGAATGAATCTTGCAAATATAAGTTCCTTATACCCTGTCAACAAGGGTAGCCACTGTCATTTGTAGGACAGTCAAAGGTATTTTATTTTGGGGTTGTTTACTTTCCTTACCCAGCCTTGTAACTCTCCAATAACCTTTATTCACTCTCCTTCCTTCCCCTAATCCTCTTACTCAATGAATCCTTTGCATAAGCTTCACCATTAACCACTCCTTGTTGCTATATTTTGACTGAGACACATTTTCAGTCATAAACCATTGTTTGAGCATGTGCCAATATTTCTTTGAGACCCTGCAGACAATATTATAAGCAAGAACACAATATGATGATACAAGGATTTCCTCATTGGTATGATCAATAAACCAGGAACTAATTCAAAATACATTTTATTTGGCCACTAATTACCCTAATGAGGGTTTTGACTGTGATTCACAAGAATGAATCAATCTTCTTCTATACACAACCAAAATAGATTGTAACTACCTTCAACTTGATTTGGAACCAACTTTACATCATTTTCTTCCAAAATGCAACTTTTACATGACAACGTTTTTTTGTCAACTTTGACAATTTTGCACAAAATCCCACCTGGACCAAACCTAGATCTCTAATGACTCAAAATGGATCTAAATAGGTCCAATTACATAATAAATAAAATTTTACATCCTAATGTCCCTTTACAAGACTCATTTACTTATACCATAAACCATCTTGAGTGTTCAAGGATTAGGAAACATTGATTGTCAAGAGAGTGTATGAGGGTCTTATTTTCATTCCCATATGTGTTTCCAAGCAAGGGTCTTGAGTTTTATAACGACTGTCCTAAATGTGGATGTGTGTTGAGCCAATGGAATGTGGTTTGACTAATGGGTGTTGTGAGAACTTGAGGGTTGTGTGAAGGTATTGGGTCTTGTGTTCAGTCATGGAAGTGAGGTACATGGTGTTTATCAAGCCTTGGGGTGGTTGTAGATGTGTGGGTTTGTCAATCCTATTAAGGAAAGGTGTTGATGAATTAGGAGAGTGAGAACACCTAGTTGATGGAACACACCTACTAGATAGGTGAGTTGGGATAAGTTGTCCCTAATTGGTGAGTTTATGTGTGGATGCTCTGCATCAATTTTGAAGTCTTTTACTTTGCATAGTAATTTGAAGTATTTTACTATGAAATTGAAATTGACCTATGGATCTCATTCTAATAAAATCTATTTTATTTACTCTCTATATCAATGATTAGCTGTCTATGAAGTAGCTGAGATCAAAATTTATTAGACAAAGATCCAACAATCAAAATGGCTTCCACTTTTACTAAATCCCTCATAGTAAATGGATCTCATTCTGATAAATTTTGATCTTAGGAACTTCATAGAATTAGCTAATGTTTTGATCTTCTGCTTTGTTTTGCGGGAATGAAGTATTATAATCTTGAAATTGAAATTAACCTCAGGATATTATACATTTCTATCTCTCGCTCAACGAATTCTGGTCGGGTTCTTCATTCACCACCGTGTCTCGCCCTTTGAATCTTCTCTCCTGCGCGCGCAAATGAAGTCTTCTAGTTGGGTAATTTGAAGTATTTTACTCTAAAATTGAAATTTACCAATGGGATATTATACATTTCTATATGTTCCTATAATGAATGGATCTCATTCTGATAAATTTTGATGTTAGCTAATCTTTGATCTCAGAGTTAGACAACTATTTGGTGTATTTGGTGATTGCCCTTTTAAAAAGTTAAATGAATATTTTCCTATGTAATCAACAAAATGAATATAAACAATAAAAATCTATTTCCTACAATTCATGGGTTAAACTTATTGACTCAATCAAAATGAAATTCGTGGATCACTTCAAAATGGCTTCCACTTTTAGTAAATTCCTAACAATAGTTGGATCTCTATCTGATCCAAGACTTTCATTGTGATTGAAAACATTAATAAAAGAAGAAGAGAAATATTACTGAAATTCAGCTAACTATACAACTATTCTATGCTTGGTTCATTTTTAGGTATATGAGAAGAATCCATGGATTTGACATAGGTCTATAATAATGTTCTTGCTCAGGGGTATGGCTAGAGCCCACAAGGCTCCATGACGCCATTACAATAGGGTGGAGAGAAAGCCTTTGTTAGATTTTTAAATAATGGTCATATGTTTGTCTTGAAATTTCAAAATGAAATAATACTTTATGCATTTTCATTGAGAAATTATCTAGCAATATAATTTTTTCTGCTATTCTAGTAATACTTTATGATTAGATATTTTTTCTGTTATCTAGTAATAGAATTTTTTCTGCTATCTAGTAATACTTTATGATTAGATATTATGCTATCAACTATCTTATTATATAGGCGTTTTTAGCTATCTTGATGGATTCCTTAGGTTTTATTCTCATTTGTCATATTTAGATATTTCGGCCTTAAACATGCATCATTAGGGTTTTAGGTTTAGATTATCCGACCGGATAGGGTAATTTTTAGCAAAAAGGGAAACAAATAAATCTAATTATGTTTGAAATGCACATAAGATGAAGCTAAGTGATTGCTCATCTTTAAATTTATTAGCTAAGTGATTGATCTGAACTATCCCTCGCTCAATGAATTCTTGTCGGGTTCTTCATTTCACCACCGTCTCTCACCTTGTGAATCTCCTCTCTTGCACGCACGAATGAAGTCTTCTGGCAATAAGGATAAAGGTATAAGGTGGGATAGTCAACTGTAATATCTATGAAGGATAAATCATGAAGAAAAATTTAAAACAATATAAGTACAAAAAGATAACTTGGAGCAAACAAAACATAGGTACCTTTCAAAGTAAGAGTAACCTTATGTCTAATTGAATTCAAAAAAAAACATACTCTTAACTAGCACTTGTCTAACCCAACCTTGTAACTCTCAAATAACCTTTATTCACTCTCCTACCTTCCCCTCAAATTACTCACAAGTATATATGGATGTTGTTTTATTGAACAAAAATAAATCACATTAGAAAAATTGGAATCAAAATAGAGGATAAAATCCTCAATAGATTGCAACACATTTCAACCTATTTCCTCTAGTATTTGGAGCCTAATGCTTTATTTCACCTTCAAATATACTTATATTTTCTAGTTTCCCTCCTTTTATCATGACTTACCACTTCAATTGCTAAAAAATGCTCAAAAAATGGTCATAATAACCCCTTTTGTGACTTTAATAAAAAAATTAGAATTTGTAACTCCTTCCCAAAAATAGCCTAACTTTTGGGAACCATAAATTTTGATTTGGGCACCTAATTGAGCCTTTTTTTAACTAAATATATTGGAGTAATCTACCTGCATAATTCACTTTCAAGGCCTCAAAACATCGTTTGAAGCATGAAAACCCAATTTTAATTTTTTTTTAAAGCTTAAGTCTCTATTATATTATCACCTAGACCTAGTCTTGTCTTGAAAATCACCCAAAATGTACAAAATTCAATTTTGGAGCTTTCAGAGAAATTCCAAGGTCTTTCATATCGATACACAAACTTAATAGAAAAAGAATTCATGTTAATTTTGACCCTTTTTAAAACTTTGAAAGTTCCACTTGAGTGTGCAAAAGTGGCTCATATCTCCACCTTGGTTGGAGTGAAGAAAGGTCATGCCTTGAATTTAAGTAAAGAATAGAAAATTTTATAGCCTTTAAAAATGGTGTAAATGTAATTATTTAGTCACATATAACAACATTTCTCTAACTATATATAATGGTAGGGTTTCAAATTTACTTTACTATAGCTTCCAAGCATATGGGTTGGAACAATTAAGACAATAAGAAAGCCATAAAGGACAATACATAATACACAATAAATAATAGTAGGGTCTATAGAGAGAAAGACAACTTAATCTATAAATGGGTAGTCTACGAGGCAGTTATTGTCATGATTATTCACGAACATGCAAGAAACCATGATAGTTGTTACATAGCTAAGTTTCAAAATGTGTCTAATAGATTCCAAGGTAAGCATAATCTATTTCGGGCTTATAGTTATGTATTAAAAGAGGAAAGACTAGTTGATAACTATCCAATACAAAGGCCATATGATAATAAGAGACAAGAACTTTGTAAGAGTGAGAACAAAGAGATATGACAATCAAAATAAGGCTAATCATATGATATTACATGAAGGAGTATCAAAGCCTTTTACCTGATTTTTAAGTCATATACAATGCAAAGCTAACATATACATACTTTGAAAGGGAAAGTAATAGTGAAAGTCAAGGACTTTTGATTAGTGATAGCCTTAAGATTTAAAGGGCATGGAAATAATCAAGGATGGTAGCCATGACAAGTAAGAGTTTTTGACAATCCTATGAAGTCAAGATAGCCAAACAAATATGAAAAATATGTTATCTTCTATAGGACAATATGATAGACCTTCCATGAAAGTACCTATAGAAATGACAATGTAGAGGTAATGACAACATAGAAGGGAAATTATTTCTTACTCTCTAGCTTTGAAAAGACCAACCAAGATCTTCACTAGATTTGAACAATGTTTATGGTTTCTTATATAATATTACATGCAAGTTATTTTAGATGATACCTGATGGTATGATGAAAGAATAAGAATCCGGTCAACCACTAAGAGGGGGGGGGGTGGGGGGAGGTGACTCAGAAGATAGAAAAACTGATACAAACTTCACCAATCTCAAAATCAATCTCTCAAAGTAAACTTAGAACTATCAATGCAATATCAGTGTCAAGATAAAAACTCTTAAGATAAACCGGTTGAGTGTTACAACAAATTAATAGTAAACAACTTCAAACTCATAAACATCCAAATGCTTTTACTTATGTAGTAAAACTTCATTTCACAATGTTTTTGGTTATCATGACTTATCAAAGTGGATTAAGTAGCTAAGTAAATCAACCACAAGAACATAACCACAAAACATTCACCACTTGACACAATATTTTTGACATGGAAACCCAAATGGGAAAAACCATGGTGAGATGAGACTCACAAGATAACTATCTGAACTCTTCTAAAGTTCGCTCTATTAGGAGCCAAGCCTATTAAAGCTTTACAAAAGGCGTGTTAAGAATAGATCCTGTTAAGGACCACCGGGTAAGGGATTGACTATAATGCCTTGTTAGAAGCAATACCCTATGAGGAGTAACCTCGGTAGAGGATTTGAAAATACAAGCTAAGTGATCACCTTGTTAGAGGATTTGAATAGCACCAAGCTTGTTAGAGCTTACCCGGTTAGGGGATTTCAATTCTGTTGTAACTGTTAGAAAACAACAGGAGTTTGTGATCTGTTTGAATAGCACTACACTTGCTTGTTCAGATTCTTTTCATGCTCCTATCTGCCTTTACTCAAACTGTAGATACATCATCCGGTTCGGCAACCACACACACAACTAAAAATTTACCAACTCTTAAACTAATCAATTCATCGACCTTATAAACAAATCAATTAGGTCGGTAACACAACAAAAACCTAATTCTCTCATAGAGATTACAAACAAGTCAGTTCAAGTATGACCGTTGGATTACATAACAATCTCTGCACATCAATCAAGAAAACCTCAACCGCTCCTTGATCACCACTTCATCGAACTTAGTAACTCATCACGTACTTTGCATTACATGAAATATACTTGCTCATTCCCTAGACAAAAAATGTTTCACCAACATGCCAATATCACTAGAGATTCTCTTCATACAATAATCATACATGGCATAATCATTACCGCTCATCATCATATCATAAACCAATATTACCAATTCACAAAAATTAATCGGTTAGGGTTTATAAAAGACAACAGGTAGGGTTTACCTGTTCAACTCTCCAATACATAGCAATACCAGTTCACTCCACAAACTTACTTACCGGTTACTGTTTCTTTCATTTATCTCTTCCTACCAGTTACAAGACAATATTACAACAATATCAACACTATAGTTACTGGTTAATTGTCATCAATGACAACATAACATATCATTAATGCAATCTTCATGCAAATGCCAACAATACCAAAAGAGTATTAAAATATATTTGTGATAATAGGAAAAGAAGAAGACAACTTAGCAAATAAGAGCACAAACCTATGAATGATGAGAGAAAAGTCAGGTAGAAAAGATACTTGATGCTAATTATTTGCTAGACATAGAAGCAGGAGGTTTGATAGGTTGGTTTGAGCTACCCTCCAAAATAAGCAAACGAGCGACTAGTGAAGACCATGCATTTGAAGATAATTTATATGTTGAAGAATTGAAGAAGGAAGATGATATAACGTTTTTTCTTGAAAAACTATTTTATTGAATTATCTGATGGACCAATCAGTTAGTGGAGTTGTACTAATGCTTCAATTTCATGAGGAATCCTTGAAAGAAGCATATAATTTTAAATAAAATCAAGAAAAAAATGATCATTGGAGGTTACAAGGTAGGTTAGGAGGGTTGAAGGTAAAATATGAGATGATTTACATGTGATAGTGATGGAAGACATTGCAAACTATTAAATATTACACATATTTTTATTGAAGCCTTAGCGAAAATCTTTAAAGAATTATACAAACCAAGTAATAATAGTAGTAAGAAAGTATGAGATAAAGTTATGAAGACAAAGAGAAAGATTCTAAAAGGTATGAAGAGGAGATTGCCATTAATATTTGTAGGTCATAGTGTCATCGGAGTAATTAACAGAGAAACCCAATTTGGATGAAAAACCCAATTAGATCTAAAAGTGAAAATAATCCCCCAAAATTTTGTAATTGGATCTAAAAATGAAAATAAAATACCAAGTGATGATTATCTTCAGTGTCTCCTATAACCTTGGCTAGGGATTTGAGAATGCATCCAACCAGATTGTTTCCTCTAACCTTAGCATGTGCGAATGAAGTCTTTTGGTTAGGTTCTTCATTCACCACATATGCTCTCCCTGCAATATTTCCTCCTCCTATGCATGTGAATGAAGTCTTCATTCACCGCCATCTCTAACCCTGTGAATCTCTCTCCTACGCGTGCCAATGGTCTTCTGCTTTGCCTTGCGGGAATGAAGTTTTTCAAAGTCTTTTTCTTTGCAGAGTATTTTGAAATTAAAATTAACCTATGAGATATTATAATTATATGTAAATGGAATATTTCAATTACATAGACGTGTCTTTTTCTTTGCCTGGTAATTATAATTAAATTGGATATTATGTGGGATATTATAATATATGTAAAATTTAAAATTGACCTATGCGATATTAAACATTTTTATATGAAATTATAAGTAAACATTGCCAAGGTATGGGATATTATAAATTTCTATATGTAATTATATGTAAATATCAAAATTGACCTATGGGATATTAAACATTTCTATATTAGAAATTATTTATGATATTTTTCAAAGGTCTATTACTCACAACCTATTAGTACATTGATGTAATATTTTGTACCACGTTCTACCACTATGTTGTTTTGAGGATTTTAGTTTGAAACATAAGTAAGGCTAAACATGAAGACAAATGTATTCAAATTTTATGGGGGGAGATCAAGAAGGAAAGTTAAGGTTGACATTATGCTCACAATGACTAGTTCGTAGTTTGTTTCAGGGTGTTCCAAATAAATGCACTAGAGTATTACGCTATGCACTAGCTAGACAAAGTGTGTGGATGTTCATTGGACCAAGTATAGTGTGGGTTGGGTGACATGTAGTTCATGTCCCCACTCTTGGAGTAACGTGTGGGTTTTAGGACCTAGTTGACTAGACATTATGATTGATAAACTAACTTGTCTCTCTCTCTCTCTCATATGTCTCCATCCCATTTTTTCCATTCTCTCTATCCCCCCTTTCTCTTTCTCTCTCACATCTCTCATTGTCTATTTCTCTCTTTCTCTCTCAAGTCTCTCTCTCTCTCCTTCCCTCTCTCCCTCTCTCCCTCCCTCTTTTCCTCTCTCTCTCTCTCTAGCTTACATTCATTCATTCATCTTTTATGAGTTCATTTTAGATACATTTAGTTAATTATATGCATTAGGGATCTGCTTCAATTAGGATTCATTCAATTCTTTTGAAAAGAATAGAAAAACATCATAAGGATCTACTTCTATTAGGATTCATTCAATTAGATACTTTTGGGATGCAAAAAGGTGATGATATGTCCTAGTAGGATAAAAACGAGGATGATGCCCCCTCTAGAGGGTAGTCAAATTATATTAAGAGCATTATCTCCTTGAATTAGATTAAGAACATAGATACAAAATCTCTCTCTCTCTCTCTCTCTCTCTCTCTCTCTCTGGCTTACATTCATCCATCCATCTTAGATGAGTTAATTTTAGATACATTTAATTAATTATATGAATTAGGGATCTGCTTCAATTAGGATTCTGATGTAGGAGCATCCTCGGTTCTTGGCAATCTTGCATCAACCAAAAATATATCTTTTTGTTTTCCTTTTGTTTTGCAGTTTCAACATTTATTTCTATATTTCCCAGATTTGGCTCACTGAAACCTGTGGAGTTGGATTTTTCTTGAAGACTTAATCATCTTTCTTACTTCCAAACTGTGGATCATTTGGATAATTTTTTAGCAAGGTATCACTACCGGTTTCCTTGTTAGTTTTCTATTACCAGATGCTTATTTTGTTACTGGTATCGGTTGGACCTATTTGCATTGGTGATCTACCGGATCCCCTCCCATAGCTTGCAGAGCCCTAAGTGTTGATTTCTATGTTCCTTGGCATGTGGCTGCCCTTCTCTTTGATTCTCACTTCACCCTTCATATTTTCTGGAGGAATTTCTTTGGAAGAGGCTGACCTTGTTGGTTTTACAACACATTTGGTCTTGTTCTTTGGGTTTTGATCCCTTTCTGGACCGACCAGATCCCCTTAGATCATATAAATCATTGTACTTAGGTATTAGAATACAACATGGGTGATAGACTAAACATAGAAGCTATATCTTTATCTTTAAGGTCTCAATTGTGACCTGTTTTGTGTTGAGCATGTACTAACAGACTTGTGAGCTGGTTTTTGTAACCCGGTTGTTACCGTTTGATTGTAATTAGTTTTTAATGATACAATTCACTCTTTTCTGTATTGCCTCCATCATATTTTTGTGTTGCCATTGTGTTTACTCCTATCGACGGGTCTGGACTGATCTCTTTGAGGTCCCTCCCCGCTGGGAACTGCACCAAGTGGTATCAGAATGAGTTTCATTCTGGAGATTGTGTTGTCCTGAGAATTTTGTTGTGGGGTGGTAGAATAAGGATTTGACCTACAGTTGTAGAGGACTAGCGTAAAGATGGCGCAAGGAGGAAAGAGGGATGGTGGAGCACGCGAGAATGCAGACCCAACTGTGATGGAACTGTACGAGGAATTTTGGCTCGATTGGAAGCCGTGGAGATAGATCAAAGGAGTATTAGAAACAAGAAGGAAAAATGAGAGGGGGGCGAATCAATTGTCAATGAATTACAACCCAAATAGAAATTATTTCAACTTAAACTTAGTGCTAGTAAACCAAACTTAATACCGGTGAAACATATTAGCAGTTTATATCAATACCGGTGTAGCTTAATGCATGAAACAAAAAGGTAAACAACATCCACAACACATAACACATAGATTTTGACTTGGAAACCTTGCAAGGGGAAAAACCATGATGGAAAACCTTACCCACAATCAGATGATACTACTGTAGATAGTAAGTGTATACAAATGGGGTTTGCACATGCAAAAAGGCCAACCGCCTAGAGATCACTACTCAATCAAAAAATGGGAGTCACATTGACTATAGTAGGATGGTTAAATCCTATAACAATGTACTGCTTCAAAGTAGCATCTGCAATGTTGGATTCAGTACCAGTTTAAGCTCCGACAAACACCTTCACAACCTTTCTTCAACCTCTAGATGATGTCTCTATGATTCACACTATGATCTGCTCACATGATCTTCAATATGCGCACATATTCTCATACCATTACCATGTTACATACATCTATAACATCTCTCAAATGAGATTTTACATTTAGACAAAACCTAAGACCAAATGTTAAGGCTGGCTCACTAAAGCTATTACATTTAAATTAATTACAAAATAAGTCTTGATGCAATACAATATGTCATCCTTACTACATTTACACAATATCCAAATAATAAATCATCTCCATAATGTGATGTGCTGATCTGGGATAGATATCATTTGCCGGTCCATAACCTAGACTTATCTGCTGGTAACAACAAATATGTCAACCCGATTAGACCAATAAACAAAACACCAAAATGAAACATCCAATCCATGTCTTCAACATAATCAAATGATCTCCAGATGATACTAAGTCATCATCATTTCTGGTGAACCATATAACCTGTCGGTGAACATATACCAGTGACTATTCATAAGTTACTAACCTTGCCGGTGAACACAATATGCTGGTTCAATAGTAAACTAATATAACCAGAGTGTCAAATCAACAATGTAGACCTCCAGAAGGATAAGTGTTGACATCAATGACAAAACCAATGTAACACATCCATAATACCAACAATCTCCCCCTTTGGCATTGATGACAACACTAGATGGAAAAACATCTAAGTTCCAAAATAGAATGCCAAAAACCAACAATCTCCAAAATAAATTAATATATCTATTATCAAAACCAAAATACATTTATCCAAGAATATATCTTTCCCCAATTTATATCTCTTCCCAAAGTACAATATTTTTCCATAGATATCTCTCCCCCTTTGACATCAAATGCCAAAGCAATTAAGAATAAATATCAGAACATACAACTAACTACTCCCCTTGAGAAGTAGCTCTCCTCCATCAAAGCCGGAAAAAAGATTTCTCTGTTAGTTTCTGCCGGTGTGATGCCAATCTTCAATGTCTAAGTCACTGCCAGTGGGGAAATTACCCCAAGCTTCTCTCTAAGATATTCAAAAGTTTCCTTAGGCAAAGGCTTTGTAAAGATATCTACAATTTTCTCTTTAGTATTCACATAAACCAATCTCACTTCATTTGCTTCAATATTCTCTTTTAGAAAATTATACTTAATAGAAACATGCTTTGTCTTAGAGTGAAATACCGGATTATTTTATATATCAATTGCTGCTGAATTATCACAATAAATGATTACTGGTTCTTTACATTTTACCTTTATATCCTTCAACATTTGCTTAATCCATAATACCCAAGTACAATTAGTTGCTGCTGCAACATACTCTACTTCTGCTGTAGACAATGATGTACAAGTTTGCTTCTTGCTTATCCATGAAATCAATCTTCCATGAAGATGTGGGTGAAGATGAAGTAGAAGAAGCCCCAACAGAACAAGGAAATCCATCGGCGGTTGATTTGAATGAGGAGAGGTTTTTGAGGGTTTTGAGTAGGGCTAATAGTAAACCATATTTTATCCCACTGGAATTTTATGGGAAGTTTGATTCTGATGAGTTGATGGATTGGATCTCTGAGATGGAGAAGTATTTTGATTTTGAGAACACTGCAGATGATAGAAAGGTGAAATATGTCTGTACCCAGTTAAAAGGTCATGCATCTCTTTGGTGGGAACATCTGTAGGTTGATAGACAAAGAAGAGGAAAAGAGAAGATCAAGACATGGGATTGAATTGTTGCTACGCTAAAATCAAAGTTTATGCCAGTTGATTATCAAGTGAATCTATAATGGAAGATGTAGAATTTGAAGCAGAAGGAATCTAGTGTGAAGGAGTACACCAAAGCATTTTACAATTTGAATATCACATCCATACATGTAGATGATGAGGTTGAACAAGTTGCCAGATATTTGAATGTATTGTGGATGTCTATACGAGATGAACTCAGTTTGATCAAATTGCAAAGTGTTGAAGAAGCCTATCAGTATGCCTTGAAATCAGAAGAGAAGCTGAACAAAAGACATGAGCAAAGAAAGAGAGGTAGAGTTGGACGGTTTACTAAAAGAAGATTTCAAGGAGGAAGAGGATATAATAGAGGAAGAGGAACTTGTACGGATCAAAACAAGGACAAGGAAGTAAGAAAAGATGGTAATTCATACCGGAATGATGACACAAATTTCTACCAGAGGAGACAACCAGAAGGCTACTAGAATGAGAATTTTGGAAAAGATGATAGGAGACAAGACAAGAGAGTATTTAGAGGAACTTGCTTTAAGTATGGAGGAGAAGGATATCGTGCATTTGAGTGTAAGAAGATAGAGAATACTGAAAGAGAGACAGTGATGGAAGAAAACCCCACCGGATCAGCTAACAAATTGGAAGATGGAGAATTGTTGATGATGAGGAGAGTTTTGTGTCATATCGGAGAAGATGAAGATCCATTAAAGAGGAGAAATTTGTTCAAGAACATATGTAAGATATCTAGTAAGTGTTGTAAAGTTATTGATAGTGGTAGTTCAAATAACCCTATTTAAGAGGAGAAATTTGTTCAAGAACATATGTAAGATATCCAGTAAGTGTTGTAAAGTTATTGATAGTGGTAGTTTAGATAACCATATTTCAGAGGAGATGGTGAATAAGTTGAACTTGGAAAGATTGAAACAACCTAAACCTTATCAGATAGCATGGATTCAGGAGGCATATAAGTTTCTAGTAAGTTAGCAATGTTTGGTAAAATAAAAAATTGGGAATTATCATGATGAAGTTTTGTGTGATATTATACCTATGGATATTGGTCACCTTTTGTTGGGTAGACCTTAATACTTTGATAGACATGCTATACATGATGGGAGGAAGAACATATACACTATTGTGGCTAATGGGATGAAGAAAACCTTGTTACCTTTGGAGGAACCTTTGAAGAGTGAAGTCTATACGAATGTTGGAATCTATTTGGTGGATGGAAGGAAATTGTTGGATGGAATGAGACATGAGAATGTGTGTTTTTCCTTAGTTCCTAAGAAGATTGAGAATCCAAAGTATGAAGAAGAACAACCAGAAGAGATAAAGGAGTTGCTGATAGAGTATGAAGACATCATATTAGATAATTTTCCTGATGGATTACCACTGGTAAGAGGTATTAGTCATTGCATGGACCTGATTCCCATATCTAGTTTGCCTAACAAAGCTGCACATTGGATGACACCGACAAAGAATGAGGAGTTGAATAGACATGTGTAGGAGTTGTTGAATAAAGGTTTGATTAGAGAAAGTCTGAGTCCCTGTGTGGTACCAACGATATTAGCACCGAAGAAGAATGGAGAGTGGAGAAATTCCAAAGCAATAAACAAGATCACAGTGAAATACCTATTTCCTTTACCCAGGACGAATGACATAATGGATTGTTTTGATGGAATTGAAAAGAACTGAGAGGGGGGGGGGTGAATCAGTGACACCAAAAATGATACTACTTTAGCTAGTAACCAGTAGATGAACTTAACAAATCATTTAATTAAAATGCATACAATCCAAAATGATATAACATCATCCACAATAAGTAAAACATCCACCATAACACAAATATTTATACATGGAAAACCCAAATAGGTAAAAACCACAGTGAGATGAGACTCACAAGTTAACTATCTATAGTAATAGGTAACTGATTGGTTAGGGTCTACAAAGTTCTCTTGCTAGGAGCGAATCTAGTTAGAGATCCCAAAGCTTGACTAGAAGCTTGTACCCTATTAAAGGTAGTACCTTGTTAGGAGTAACCTCAGTGGAGGATTTCTGAATCCAAACTAATGGATCACGTTGTTAGAGGATTTTCACATAGAAGCTTGTTAGAGCTTACCCGGTTAAGGGATTTAATTTCTGCTATAATTATTAGAAGACAACAGGAATGGTTTGATCTGTCTGAGTAGCACAATACTTTCTTGATCAGATCCTTCTAAACATATTCAACAATGCTATTCAACACACTCTACAACTTAACACTTTTTCTCTCGCATACAACAAATCACTTTCACTCATATCATCATCACATGAAAATAATTCACTATGATGCCAATATATAGACATTTATATTTCATGTCGGCCTAAGGAAATCATAACACAATTTCCTAGGTGTAGTGTATCTAGTCAAGTGACCATAACTCATCACAAAAAATACCGCCAAAAATTTGTTGGTGGGATAACTCATCATTTGTGGTAACTCATCACACAATCAACAAATATTGGTTGGAGTTAAATATATGAACCGTTATCCTTGAATCTTCTGACATGATCTCCACTTATCTTCATCTTGATGCCGACTAATGTATATCCATTGGTTGTCTCTTATGCATATACTGGTTGTAGTGTAAACAATCTTGAAGTTACACCAGTAGACAATATGAACATGTGTGTGTGTGTGTCATCAATGACAACATATGATGAATATATTACAACGATCATTAAGCCAACAATCTCCCCCTTAGGCATTGATGGCAACACTTAGAAAATTTTACAATAATACCACTAAGTGTGCATACAAAATAAATTTACACATATACGCATGCTCCCCCTTAATACATACATTATACAAAATTTTCAAAAACACACATATATATTTCTACTCCTCCTTTAACAACAATTCCAAATTGAAAAATTATATATATATAAAATTTGTATGCAAGTGTTTAGCATATTCAACAATAACTTAAAAAAATGAATCAAAGTTCATGCATAAGCAATTCTCATGAAAATAACATTGTAGTTCCTCTTCAACTATGATAAAGCATTTGTCCATGTCTCCAACACGTTCTCATAGTATTCAAATGTAGACATAAGCTGTGAATGGAACTCTTCCATTGAATCTAGTGTACAGGTTTATGGAGTTGCTAAGATAGCTTCTACATTGGAGTAGGCTCTTTGTATTATGTCCACTTGTGATGTGAGTAGACTCTTTAGTTCCTTTAGAGACCGAAGTCTCTTTGCCTTCTCATGATCATAAATATCCAACCTGTTATGCAAATCATCTACAAATTTGTTAAAGGCAAAAATAGAGTCCCTTGAGTGGGACATATGCATTGCATATCCTTTTTAGCTCTTGCTCTATTTTTGTGCGCCTTTTTGAAATATCAGAATAAAAGAAAGAAACATTAGAGGTGGAAGCAAGAAACTTTCCGCCTGTTTCAATAGCTTTACTCAACAAATCTTTATTATGCGACAGAGCCATTTAGCCAGTATCAATGTCCTTTGCCAGTTTTTCTCCATACTTCTTCTTGTGACTTTTCTCAGCATAGGTTTGAGCAGAATCTTCAAGTGACTTGACTTGATTTGATTAGATGCATTTGCAACTAATTAACCAAGTTTGCTAATAGGGGTTGACATATGTGTTGTAGAAGTTTCCGGTAGCAGACTAGATAAAATATCTACTACAGTCTGAATTGTTTCAGCTTCAATCCTTTTCTCTTTAAGTCTCTTTTTATGCGTTCTAGATTGCATGACATTAGAAATATTCATCATTTTTTATGCGCTCATGTTGTCTAAGTCAATAGGCCCTGAAATGCTTAATGGATCATCATCATCCTCATCAAGTTGTTGTTGCTTTGCTGGTCCAGAGGATGTAACCTTAATAATCGCTTTCTCTTGATTCTCCTTTGTTTCTTTTTCAAAAGTCTGTGTGACAACAATTTCCATAGACTCCTTCTGAGTTGCTTGCAAAACCGGTGGAGATTGGGGTTTCTCCGTTTGTTCTATTTCTAGTGGATTGACCACTTTTAGTTGAGTTGTCGGTTGCTCAACTAATTTGACCTGTAAATCAGTGATTTCAGGAGGCTCCATATCTAGTGCAGTGACATTTACACATAGATCAACTATGTCCTGAACATCATCAACAACATGAATAGTGGTTTCATCCTTCTTATTGACAGGATAGACCACATCTGCTTGAACAATCTCTTCTTCATCCATTTCTGGTCTATTAACAATAACATCTTCCTCATTCTTAGAAGATTGTATAAGTTCTTCCATCCTTTTGATATTGCAGGCTATATGATGGGTCTCAGTTTCAATAATTGACCTCTTTCCATTAAGAAGCATCAATCTTCTTGCTTTGAACATAAACTGAGCTTTGTACCAATCAACTAAAGCACTAATTTCATCTTTAAGAAATCCAAGAAAATATTGTACAAATATCTCATCAATGATTTCTTTTTCCAACTTTACAACTTCCTCCCATTTATTTAAAAGAATAGTATATAAAGAATTTGATATATTCTTTTCAATATGATGAGGTAATCTACTATAATGGCACAACTGATTGATTACCCATTGAATGACTTACTCTTTCTCATCTTCATTGAAGGAATCAAAATGTTGTTTGACATTTTCAAATCTATTTCTCCCTAATGTCTTCATTGTTCTTTCAAAGTGGCTCTCAGGTTTGAAAGGAGATATCAAGAGGCACAGTTTCCTTCGACACTTCGTTTACTTGCTTAGATATTCTGCTAGTTGCTTTCATCTTCTTGGGTTCTTCCTCAGTGTCAGTACCCTCAGACTCTACTTGCAGAATTAGATTTATACCTCTCTTCCTTGTTACATTCTCTTTCTTTGCACAGACCTTAGGTGCTGGTTCCTTCTTGGTTTGGATACTCCGAGTCACCCTTGTATTCTTCATTATCAGAGGTGCTTCCTCGACTTTCTTTTTCTTTCCTTCTCACTTGTAGAAGGAGCAATATTGGTTTCAACCAGTGCATCCTGGACTACCACAATATCCAGTTTTGCCTTCTTTTTATCTTTAGGAGATGCTAATAGTTTATTAGCATAACCAGCCAGTAAGTCATAATTTACTTCACAACTCATATCTTCCATTTATTCTTTTCTTGGCTCAATTGCTTGTATCAAATAGAAGTCGGTGGTAACTATGAAAACTATGTTTTTTACAAAATGTCTTACCACATCTTCAGGCAATCTCATTCTCATGCTCATCTTCCTCTGGAATCCATTGAAATACTTATTCATAGCAGCAGGAAAAGTATTCCTTACAACCTTGATGTTGTTCTTGATTTGAGCTAATACATGTAGGTCCTTTTACCATTCAATATCTCCTATTCCCGGTAGAAAATTTTGGAAATAAAAGAATAACCCGACTGATAGCTGACCATATTTGAACTTTTGACTGCTGTCCTTTTTGATAGATTGAAAATTTAAAAACAATTGCCTCCTAATAGCTTCACAAAGATCATAATTGACATTTTCAACAATCATTCTATGAGTTGTATTAATTGCTGCAAATGGAACACTATTTAGTCTACTAGAGTAAAATACTTGGTAGCCTATCACCATTGCTTCTAGTTTCACCATTGTGTCTCTGATATTGTTAACAAAAAAGGCACGCTTATCAGATATTCAACTATTTAGAGAGAATACCATCTCTTTTGAAATTCACCTTAGCAAAAGTAGTTCACTGGTTGAGAAATAACTAGTTACAGCCTGAAAGGCTTCCTTAGTTATTGTGTGAGTTATCTCTAAGTACATATTCTCACCATGAACCCGACTCAAAATGATTCTGATATGCTTTTCCTCAAAATATTCTAGAAAATAAGCGGCATTATGAAAACCCTTCTCGAAAACCCTGGCATACTCTATTTGAAACTTTCCATTCTCATCACAGGGGGATTTCAACTAAGCGTAAATGTATAGTGATCCTAGATCCTCTATCTTACAATCAATATAACTCGACAAATCACCTTTAACCAAAACTCCACTAGGAACTTGTGACAATGCATTATACGACACAATTTGTTCCACCACCACAACTTCCATAGGCTTAGATGTAATCATTAGCCTTTCTATAGATTTTTAAGATGATGCCATTGCAGATGAACAAGATTTGAAGCAAGATTTTCAAAGAAATACATTTTCTCATGCATAATGCCTCATTTTACCGGTTGAATGCCTAAGTGCACACCAGTTCGATCTTTTGCAACCTTCAAATCAACTTGATCACAAATCACAATGCAACTTCAACAATTATCAACGAACAATCTTTCTTAGCTCAGTAAGCGCTCCAAATTTCTTTCGAATGCATTAGGGTAAAAATAAAAAAGTGAAAATTCACTTTTATCTTTTTTACCTACTGCATTAAATGCTCGCCCGTTAGGGTTGAAAACCCTAATTTCATCGCTCAAGGAGTAAAACCGCTTGATAACATATTGAAAAAAGGTTACCAAAACTTCAAAAATTTCTTACCACTCATTCATCTCAAGGGGTCCGGAGGTGGATTTACCATTTAAGCTCCCCTTCGCCATATGAAAAGGCTTAGTTCACTAGTGCAGGGTTCTCCTCACTTGGTGAAGGAATAGTTTCCTCTCCAGGTGAGTCATCACTCTTTTTCTTCCATATCTAGTTCATTTCCTCTCTGGTTTGTTCAACATTTACTTTCTTCTTTCCTTTCTGATCCTTAGAAGAATTGACCGATTTGCCATTTATGGATCTACATAATTTTGCTAAGTCCCTCAGTTTGTTGCAGTGATAGCATGCCATACCAGATGATTTCCAAGGTCCTTCATTTCCTCTCTTAGTTCTTCTTCTGCAGTTCATAGTCACATGACCAAAGTTATTACAGATGGTGCAAATGACATTTGTTACCTTTTCCATCTCAAATGGACTAAACCAGTTGTCGTAGGGTCTTTGCCAGTTCATGTTGACCTAGTTGTCAAAATTCCTTATCCAGTTACTATTTGGTCTTGGATGCATATGCGGCACAAGATTATTAGCTCAATATCTACACTCAACAGATCTATGTCCTTACATTCCACAAGTGAAGAAATGACCTTCAAACTTCTTAGACATATATCTAGCATTAGTATTGAAGCTTGCATTCCTGTTAGGTTTGTCTTTACAAACATTTGTAGTGTGACCAAGTTAATGACAAACAAAACAAATAGGTTTAAAGACCATCTTACCAGTGGGCTTTTTGACCTTAGGAGCATATTTGTTCTTAAGAGTGTTGCTCTTAGTACCAGAGGATTCACCTTTTTCAGATGTGTGAAAACCAAGTCCAGAGGTATCAACTTTCATTCTTTGAGACTGAATTTGTTCTTCCAACAAGATTGAACTTTTGATGAACTTGTCCAACTTCTCATTTTCTTCAGTAAGCTGTGTGGTGAGATCTTCATTGTGCTTTGATAGGTTCTCTTTCAGAGATGATGTTAAATCAAGATCTAATTGCAGGTTTTCCTTCTCTTCTCTTTCAACACTCAAATGCTCATGTAAGGTAACATTTTCTCACTTGATCTTGGAAATGTCATGATCTCTTTCCTTGATAAGATCTTCAATAGCTCTTCTGGCTTCCATTTCCTGACTCATGCAGATAGTAAGACTTTCCAGCTCTCTCCTCAGATTTAGCTTTTCACCATTGATTTTTTAAACCTCCTCAGGCAAAGCATCAATATTGGCTTCATCTGAAGAACTATTATCAGATATCTCCAATAGTTGTTCAGTAAGCTCTCTCCTTTTGGTTTGAGAAGCTTGTAGTTTGACCCTTAGGGTTTCAATTTCATTTCTGCTAGCTTCTAGCTCTCTAGCCATCTCAAGGTAGCTCATGTCCCCCATGGTGGTTTCAAGACTTCCTTATAAGCAATTAGGCTTTAAAGAAGTTTGGCTCTGATACCAATTGATGGAATTGAAAAGCACTGAGAGGGGGGGGTGAATCAGTGACACTAAAAATGATACTACTTCAGCTAGTAACCAATAGATGAACTTAACAAAGCTTTTAAGTAAAATGCATACAATCCAAAATGATATAACAACATCCACAATAAGTAAAACATCAACCATAACACAAATATTTATACGTGGAAAACCCAAACAGGTAAAAACCACGGTGAGATGAGACTCACAAGTTAACTATCTGTAGTAATAGGTAATTGACCAGCTAGGGTCTACAAATTGCTCTTGCTAGGAGCGAATCTGGTTAGAGATCTCAAAGCTTGATTAGAAGCTTGTACCCTGTTAAAGGTAGTACCCCGTTAGGAGTAACCTCGATGTAAATGTTAGAAGACAACATGAATGGTTTGATCTATCTGAGTAGCACAATACTTTCTTGATCAGATCCTTCTAAACATATTCAACACTGCTATTCAACACACTCTGCAACTTAACACTTTTTCTCTCGCATACAACAAATCACTTTCACTCATATCATCATGACATGAAAATAATTCACTATGATGTCAATATATAGATATTTAGATTTCATGTCGGCCTAAGGAAATCATAACACAATTTCCTAGGTGCAGTGTATCTGGTCAAGTGACCACAACTCATCAAAAAAATTACCACCAAAAATTTGTCGATGGGATTGTAGACACCCAAAATTGTCCAATCTAATTAAATAAATATTTTATTTAATTAATTATCTAAGCTTAATTATTCTATTAATTAAATAAATCTTTATTTATTTAATTAATTCGTTTATCCTCTTCTAGCCTTATTTCTCATTTAAATAAATACATTTATTTATTTAAATTATCCTTTTCCTAAATTAAATAAATATCTTATTTATTTAATTGATCCCACTTCTTCTATTAATTAAATAAATCTTTATTTATTTAATTAATTCATTAGCCTTTTCTACCCATGACACATGTCATTCATCTCTTAATTCCTACACTACCTACCTCTTTCATTATTTTATTATTTCTTCTACCTACCCTCTAATCATAGCCGACCTCCTTTTACACCTCTCAATCTTATCCCTCCATTTCTTATAGTGTCTTCTATATAAGGAGATGCTTCCTTCATTATCAAACCCTAATCAACCTAGCTAATCATTTTATGCACTTGACTACACTACGATCCTACTTGCAACCACATTCCGTTCTTTGTTGAGCTCTTGTGCACATAAAATCTGAGAGCAAATATATCAAGCAAGATCAATGGAGATAGAAACAATGGAGATCAAAACCCTATTGGACATGTAATGGTATAATCTTTGTGATTTCATTTGATTTGCATTGTCTTAGGTAATCTTCATATGTTATGGTGGATCTTTGTTGTTGTTAGGCTAGGGTTTGGTGGTTGAATTCATTTAGCCTTTCAATTTTGTTATTATTGTTATCCATTTTCACCATAAACATTTTGGCACACCCTGTGGGACATGGATTTTTGTTAGATCTGTGTTTTTTGCAGATTTTTCTAACCCTACATTGTTGTTTTGTAAAACAATTTGGAGAATAACCTTGTGCAGCTAGGGTTTTGGACCAAAAATCAAGATCTTGGAGAGATTTGATCATATCTCACAAATGGCTAGGAAAGTTTGTACCAAAGTTTTTTTGCAGGTTGAAGAAAGTATTGGGAGCTCTCAATACAAAATTCAGATTTTTTGGAGCACATTTTCATTTTCTATGATTTTTTTATGATTTTTCATAAAAAATTAATTTTCAGAGAAAATGAGAGAATTTTTTGGATTTTCTTACATTTTTGGAAATATCTCATAATTATACACAAGATCTGGTTTTTGTGATTTTAATTTTGATGCAAAATATTTCCCTAAAAATCGGATCTTTAAAAATTAGGGTTTTTCCTTATTTTGATCAGATCTCACAAACGACTTCAAATTTTGGCATCAAATTGTTTTTATAGGTCAAGAAAAGTATCAGAAGGATTCAGTAAAAATTTCAGATTTTTTGAATCAATTTTTCAATTTATATGAATTTTTTATGATTTTTCATAAAAAATTAATTTTGAGTGAAAATTAGCGAATTTTTCACATTTTCTTACATTTTTGGAAATCTCTCAGAATTATACACAGGATATATTATTTTTGATTTTAAATTTGATGCAAAATCATTCCTCAAAAATCAGATATTTGAAAATTAGGGTTTTGCATTATTTTACTCATCTGACAAACTACTTGGATTTGTTGTAGAAATTTTTTTATGCAGGTTTGGAAGACCATCAAGACTCTCCAGTAAAAATTTCAGATTTTTTGGATCGATTTTGCATTTTATATGATTTTTTTATGATTTTTCATAAAAAATTAATTTTTTGAGCAAATTAGCAAATTTTTTGGATTTTTTGGAAATCTCTTGAAATTTTATAGGTGGTCTTTTTTTATGATGAATCAAATATTTGAATTGGTCAACAAAACGCATTGTTGAAGGCCACTATTTCACAAAGTCTTTTGGATCTAAAATTTACCTAACTTGTGTGCTTGCAAGAAGGGGTGATCATTTGAAACAATCCAAACTACTAATAAATCTTTGTTGCAGGTCCGTGGCAAGGGTTTTTGGATTTTTATTGTGTGACTTGTTTTCATAGACTAGCAAACACTTCAATTGGTGCACTAAAATTGAATCATTGTCTTTTGTGTCTTGAGCAATAGGCTCTTTTTGTTTAATCTTTAGAGGGTCTGTCTTCCCGTGTGGTCATTAGGACTACTAGTGAGAAGAGAATGACCCAAGTGGTAGCAAAAGAAAAGCCATCTTCTTCCAAACCACTATAAATAAATGTATTCATGGTGAAAACTATGAATAACATGTGCTGATTAGTTCATACCGACACTATGTCTCCCCATAAACCCATTTGATCAAATTTATTTGATCAGTTGTAGGACGTAACCCCTACCGGCTGGGAGCCTTCTGTATTTACAGAGTTGAAAGTGCCGCATGTATGGTCACACGAGCGGATGCCCTTACTAGCACCTTTTTGTTTTACAAGCCCAAATCCTTCTAGTTGTTGGGGCGGGAGGTCGGACCTCTGGTAGCGGCCCACACACATATGGTTCTTAGTAGAGATACAAAGTTCACCACGGGGAGTTTTCGTGGGGACTGATGCTTGGCTGACCCGAGAAGTGAGTGCCGAGGGTAGAGCCAGTGAGGTCAAGCATCTAAGTATCCGCTCTGAATAGCGTAGCCTCGGGGGTAAAACCCCATGTGGGATCAACAACTATTGTCTTGGCCATCCATAAGAATTGTGCTTGACTTATTTTAAACATTCAAACATTCAAGACCAAACAGCAAAACATTGTGTCTTTTGTGTCTTCACGTGTATGCAAAACAATTTTACATCAAACAACACACTTTTCTTGGAGTCATTTTGAGTCTAAACACTTGCAAACATTGAGTCTTCATCAACATTGTGTTCTCTTGTCACGAAAAATAGTCAAACATTCAAATTTGGTCACAACCAACAACTTCACAAATTGGAAAAATTTTACAGTCTAGCAAAGAAGAGCAATCAATTTCGGAATTCTTGAGCTTCCTAGGTTGTTTCTCTAGGTTTTCATCTAGCATTCAACTTGTCTTTGGGTCTGACACAGTCCATCATTGCTTCACATCTTGCTTTACATTCACACTTGTCTAAACTTGAGTCAAAAGGTCACTTGCTTGTCCTCATCATACTTTGTCAACACACTACATACAACAACACTTTGCTAAGTGGTCCCTCATCAAGGTCTATCACCTTTGGGTCTCATTTGGTCTTATTTAGAGTCAAGGTCAACTTACCTCATCAAGAGAAACTATCCTCCCTTTGGAAGTGACACCTACTCTACTACATACATACTTGGTCTTACACTTTGGACATTGCAAGTACACCTCAGATTCATTTACACTCCATCCAACTCTTGGTCTTCCATACTTTTTCCATTTTCATCTAGTCTCACACATCTTGGTCAATACCTAGTTCATGGTTGAAACTCATCTTCAAAAACCTAGGAGAGAAACTAAAGAGGCTCAAGAGTCCGCAAACATGAGTTCTTATGAGTATGAAAATGATGTCTTTTTCAATACTAATCATAACACATTACCTGACATGGATGCCTATAGAAACATTCCAAATGTTGAGAACATGGACACTACAAACAACAATGATACACACAATGACAATATGGACAACTTTTCAGTGCATTTAGCAGATGTGGAAGAATCCATTATGGACCCCCGCTTCAATTGACTGATTGAGGAAATAATGAGGAGAGATAGACAATACTTCTTACAAATGATGGCACAAAGTGGAGCCAAGATACCTCATGATTTTGACATGTCTCAAATAATGGAAAATCGACCTTTGCAACAAACTCACTCCAACATGGATCAAAGGAGGCCTAATAGTGGAGGAAATAGAGGACCACATCTTGTGCCTAAATCACCATCATCTTTGTTTCAAAAACCAGAGGTCCCACATACACATGGTCAAGCATATGATACTCACCTTCACAAACCATTATGGAAGTCTTATGCAGAAAGATATGCTCAATCACATACAAATGCTAAGGATCAACCACCAAAGCAATTGGATATTCAAAGGCATGCTCAAAATTTGGACACAAGGAAACCCCGTGTCAAATTTGGGGGCAACACATTAGAACATGACATGCCTGTAGAGTATGGTATACATGGACAAAATAGATATTTCGTTCCTCAACATGAATCTATACCAAGTGGTCCATATATGCAGCATCACTATAGACCTCCTCCATATGAACATGTGTATGATCAATATCATCCATATATGCAACATGCTTCTCCTCCAATTGGTGCCTCAAGCATGGGGTATGGTCCAAGAAGTCAATCTCCACCTAAGAGCAATTTGGAGCAACAAATCAGGGACTTACAAAAGAAAATGGAGGACATAAATACACCGAAGCCAACATACACAATGAGAGACATATGTCCTTATCCATTCAACAAGAGCATTCCAATGCCTCCATTTCCTACACACTTTATGACGCCTAAATTTGATAAGTATAGAGGAAAAGGGGATCCTAAGGCACACATAAGACAGTTTTTCATAGCTTGCATTGAAGTAGCTTCAGAAGAGACATATTTGATGAGATTATTCCCACAAAGCTTAGGTGATCAAGCTATGGAATGGTTCTCCCAACTCCCACCTGGTATTAAGTCATGGGGTGACTTAGTAGAGGCATTTATTCAACATTTCTCCTACAATATAGAGACAAACATATCAGTCACTACTTTATGCAACACCAAGCAAAAAGAGGGAGAGTCTTTTGCATCATTTTTACAAAGATGGAGGAATCTAGCTAGCAGATGCTCTTGTGAAATTTCACAAAAACAAATGGTAGAGATGTTCACACAAAACGTTAACAAGGACATTGGCTATGATCTAAGGAAAGCTTGTTTGTCCACCTTTAGGGACGTTATTGAAAAAGGCTTAGCAACAGAAAAGGTCCTAATTAAGCAAGGAGTCATTAAGATATTTAAGGAGAACAAAGATGACTTTAAAGGAAAAGACAAGCCAAGATTTTGGAATAAAAACAAGAAAATAGTCAATGATGGTGTTGTTGATGCCAATACAGTGCGACCCAAATTCATCTTTCCAGGATCAAGTTCTACAAACAATCAAGTGAATATTCAAACAACTTCTAGATCATGAAGGAAGTACACTCCATTGGGAGAACCACTTGAGTCAGTCTTCAAAAAGTTAGTGGCAAACAAGGTAATCACAGTTCCAAATTTTCCTCCATATGAACCGAAGGTTAAACCAAATTGGTGGAATGATGATGAGTATTGTGAATTTCATAAGAGCAAGGGTCATAAGATAGGAAATTGTCATCGATTGAAGAACATCATACAAGATCTCATTGATAGAGGTGACATTGAGATTGAGGGACACTCATCTAATCAAGAACATGAGATGTTTAAAGAGCCATTCGCAAAGCATGACAAGGGAAAAGCTAAAGCCACAAATGATCAAACCAACTATACTAGAGCACCTTACAACTATGATTCAACCATAAATCACATCTCGATGGACAATTATATATCTACTATTACCATCAAGGACAAAAACCCTGAGAATCCTACTCAGAGACCCAAGATTGTCCTAAAAGGTGTTGGATCTTCTTCCGAACCTACTTCGGAATGTCATGTTACAACCCATCGAGGTAAAATTACTTTGCCAGGTGCTTCAAATAAAAACACCCCTTCTTCATCAACCAAGCCTGAGTACGGCCTTGTAGAATAGTTAGGGAAGACACTCGTGCTCATCTCCATCCTTGAGCTCTTACGCATATCCCCCGCACATAAAGCTATTCTTGACAAAATCTTGAGAGACATTGCCATTCCTACTGATATGAACATGGACCAATTTCAAGCCATGGTGGGATACCTTTCCATTCCACACTCACTGACATTCACAGAAGCCGATGATGCCTCTGTGAGCCAACCACATAATGCACCATTACACATTGAATCCTTCATACACAAACATCGAATAAAGCGAGTCCTGATAGATGGAGGAGCTGGTCTAAACATTTGTACATTGAGCACAATTAAACAATTGGGATATTCTGATAAAGCTGTGAATTCTACAAATCAAATCACCATCAAGGCATATGATGATGAAGAACGTTCGTCCAAGGGCACAGTCACCTTGCCTCTCAGAGTTGGGCTAGTTACAAAGGATGTGGTTTGTCAAGTCCTGGATCTAGATCTCACTTATAATATATTGCTAGGACGTCCTTGGATTCATGAAATGAGGGCAGTCCCATTGACAAATCACCAATGCATTAAGTTTCCCCACAATGGAGTCGAGGTAACAGTTAACGGTGATCCTAATCCGTTCATATATTGCAATAACCTGAGATCACATACTGAGACCATCATTCCCAGTAATCATGAAGTTGTTCCTTCTTCGGCATACATTGATCCTGAGTCATTGAAACCTTTGACATCAAAACAAGGTGAGCTTAAAGGCAAATTTCAGGACAAAGGCATGGGAGAATACACTTTAAATCAGACCATGTACTTATGACAAGTCATGAGTTCCCCAAAAGAATATGGAAGACCACATCCTAACAAGCAAGTATCCATCATGGTACTCAAATGGGATCCTACTACCTTTCAAAGATGGGGTGAACTGGAAGAGGAAGCTCTATACAAAATTCTCTACAAAGACATTGAAGATGACACACGAGATCACATCAATCTACCATGTGAGAAATATGGCAAAGGCTTCAAGATTTTACAAAAATTTGGGTATGATGGAAAAAGCCCTCTTGGGTTACAAAAGGAAGGCATCATTGAACCTTTACAACCTGAATTGACATTCAAAAAGGAATGCTTGAAAGGACTTGGTTTCTTGACTCCCAAGGTCCACACTCAAAGGACAAAAGAAGCCTTGCAAATCAAAGCTGCCAAAATTCAACAAGAGGATCGCTATTCCATAGACTCCAACGAATGGGAATGGGGTTCAGACAAATCCTCCAGTGACTACGAGCTCACCAAGACATTCAGAGAGCCAAATGAACCCACAGAAGAAGAGGAATTTTATAAAAAGTTCAAAGTTGGTCAAGAAACAACCCCTGAGGAGTCCACACAGTCCTTGTCTCAAGGTTCTAGGTTGAAATCACATAGGATGAGAACACCTGTCCCTGAATGCACTACTAGTGACGATAATTTGGATTTGCTCATGATCAAGACTAATGAGGAGAGTGCCATCGACGACTTCGATAATTACCTTGACATACCCGAGTATAACTGTATCTTCACTCTTAGCCCCACTAACTTCGAAGACATTAAGGGCCTTCCCCTTGTTTACCATCAACTCATTGACTAGGATCATGAAGGACCAACACAATTTGATAGATTCCAAAATGATGAAGTTGTTATTGACTATCTTGGCATATGAGACGATCTTCCCCCTGGGGACCATAAAGCAAGATACACTATAGAACTCAACAGCGTGGCATATTTTGGTGAGGGTGTCGGACCTTCCAGTCGTAAAAATGTGAAAATAAGAACAAACCAAGGGTCTTATGGCGAAAACCACACTGTGGCACTGTCTGACCCCAAAAAAGTAAAAAGAAAGGATGTATCTGAGGGCGAAAACCTCTCTGAGGTACCCGAAGATGGAAATCTCGACATTCTCCTAGCATCATATGAGGAAAAGTCATCCATGTTGGTAGAGGAGACTATCAAAACAAACATTGGTACAGAAGAGGTTCCACACAACATATTCCTGGCTCAATCATTGACAGAGTTCGAAAGGTCAAAATTCATAGGTTTCTTCAAAGAACGACAAATCAACTTTGCATGGTCATACGCTGATATGCCTGGATTAGATCCGGATTTGGTAATGCATCATTTGATAGTCAAACCGAGGGTTAAGCCAGTGAAACAGAAATTAAGAAAAATGCATCCACAAGTGGCATTACTAGTCAAAGCAGAACTTGAGAAATTATTGGATGTCGGATTCATATGCCCAATTGATTATCCCGAATGGATCTCCAATTTAGTGCCTGTCAGTAAACCAGATCGCAACATCAGAATATGTATAGATTTCAGAGACATCAACAAAGCTTGTCCAAAGGATGACTTCCCATTACCAAATATTGACTTGATTGTTGATCTCACAGCAGGTCATGAAATGTTATCATTGACGGATGGATTTTCTGGTTATAATCAAATAAGGATCGCACCCAAGGATCAACACAAAACATCATTTACTTGTCCTTGGGGAACTTTTTGCTGGAATGTCATGCCCTTCAGGCTAAAAAATGTAGGTGCTACATATCAAAGAGCCATGACTACTATCTTTCATGATCTCATGCACATAACTGTGGAAGATTATGTAGACGACCTCTTGGGTAAATCAAAAGACAGAAATACACATTTGGACATACTTTCAGTCATTTTTGATCGATTGGAAAAATATAAAGTAAGATTAAACCCTAAGAAATGTGTCTTTGGAGTAACCTCCGGGAAGCTCCTAGGATTCATTGTGTCCAAAAGAGGAATCGAAGCTGATCTGGCAAAAGTCAAGGCCATCTTGGAAATGCCACCACCAAGAAATATCAGTCAACTTCGATCCTTACAGGGAAGACTCCAGTCTATACAAATATTCATAGCACAACTTGCAGATAAGTGTAATCCTTTTCAGCACCTGCTACATAAAAACATCAAATTCAAATGGGATGATAACTGTCAACAGGCTTTTCAGACGCTAAAAGATTATCTTCTGAATCTGCCAGTTTTGATGCCACTCGTTCTAGATCAGCCTCTGTTACTATACATATCAGCTACTCCAACAACACTGGGGGCACTCTTAGCACAACAAATTGCTGAGGGCAAGGAAAAGGCAGTATACTATATCAGTTGCACATTGGTGGGATATGAGCTAAACTACACACCAATCGAGCGTGCATGTCTCGCCGTGGTCTTTGCTTCACATAAATTACGACATTACATGCTCACTCATAAGACTAAGTTGGTTGCAATAATCGATCTGTTGAAATACCTTCTCAATAAAGCAACACTTACTGGGCGATTGGCCAAGTGGGTAATGATCCTGAGTGAATTTGACATCGAGTATGTGGACATAAAAGCAATAAAAGGACAAGCCATCGTAGATCAATTAGCAGATGCTCCCATGATTGATGATGTTCCTCTAAGTTCAGAATTTCCAAATGAATCTATTTTAACAATGTCACAGGCAAAGCCATGGCAACTATACTTCGACGGCTCATACACACAGCATGGGGAAGGAGCTAGCATCCTCTTTATAACTCCTCAAGGAGACTCTATACCAAAATCATACCACTTATCATTTCCTTGCACTAACAATATTGCGGAATGTGAGGCATTAACAACTAGATTACGGATCGCAATTTAGTAGAAGATCCAGGAACTTCATGTTTTTGGGGACTCTCAACTTGTCATCCATCAAGCAATTGATGATTACCAAACAAAAATGAAAAATTAATACCTTACAAACAAATGGTGGATGACCTGAAACAACATTTCACAAAGATAGATTTTGAGCAGATACCAAGAGAGCAGAATCGTGTCGTAGATGCCATGGCTACAATTGCTTCACTGATCGATCTACCTCCAAATGAGACCCGCTATGAGTTCTTGGTGGATAGTCTTTTGGTTCCTTCATATGAGATCATTCCTACTGAGACGATATGTGTTGTCCGTCCTGAGTCCCAGTTATATGGTTCCATTTTCACATACCTTCGCGACAATACCCTACCTCCTGATCTATCAAATAACCAACGTCACACCTTCATTCGCCAATCCTCTTGATATGTCATTTTAGTTGATATCCTATACCGACGAAGTTTAGATGGCACTCTTCTTAGATGTTTAGAAAGTGACAAAGCTCAGATTGCGTTACGTGAAGTACATGAAGGGATATGTGGTCCACATGCTAGTGGTCCTACCTTGGCCAAAAAACTCATTAGGACTGGATATTATTGGCCCAATATGGAAAAGAACTCATATCAGTTTGTCAAGAAATGTAAGCAATGTCAAATTCATGGAGACCTCAAACATGCGCTAGCACAAGAACTACAACCAATGGTGTCTCCTTGGCCCTTTTGTCAGTGGGGACTCGATCTCATAGGCAAGATTCACCCTCCTTCTTCCAATGGTCATAAATTCATTATCACTGCCATAGAGTATTTCACAAAATGGATTGAAGCTATGCCTCTCACACAAGTTACTAGAAAACAGATTGCTACGTTCATCCTCAACTATATCATTTTCCGATATGGTATTCCTGTTTCCATTATAACTGATAACGGGCGTCCCTTAAAAAATTAGGATGTTCATGAACTCTGTGACTACTTCCACATTTCCCATCATTTCTCCATGCCATATTACCCCCAAGGTAATGGTCAAATCGAGGCGTTTAATAAGACAATCCTTAAAATCCTTAAGAAGACAATCGACGATGCTGGCCGTAATTGGCATATCCAACTTAATCCTGCACTTTGGGCCTATTGCACAAGTGTCCGCACACCTACAGAAGCTACACCCTATTCACTTGTCTACAGTACTAAAGCCATCTTGCCTATTGAGGTCAAGTTACCCTCTTTACGGGTCTCTTTGCAAAACATCATCAGTGATGAAGACTATAGGGTCTCTCGCTTACAAGAACTTGAACTGCTGGATGAATGGAGACAAACTGCTTTTAATCATCTCAAGGCTTACCAACAATGAATGAGTCACAGCTACAATCACAAGGTCAAGCCTCGTACATTTGAGGTAGGTGACTTGGTTCTCAGAGAAAACCCCAAGAATCAACAAGACAGAGAGAAGAAGGGCAAGTTCGAACCAAATTGGCTTGGTCCTTACATCATTACAACAGTATATGGATCTGGGGCATATCAGATCTCAACTATAGAAGGTGAACCTTTGGAGGATCCTATCAAAAACATGCACCTTCGCAAGTTCTACACATAGCTCTTCGAAATATCCTAATTCAAAAATACAAAAAAATCAAAAAATTTCAAAAATACAAATTTTTTTTTATAAAAACAAAAAAAATCGTTACTTGGTGAAAACCTGGCAAACAGGCGCCTTGTGACACAGAAAACATTGAAAAATCAAAAAAAGTAAAGAGAAATAATTTCGTCCAATGGTGAAAACCACTTTGGTGGCACCCTGGGCAAGTACCATGGTGAAAACTAGGTCACCAGCGCCATGCGTAGAGACATTGCTCCTCCCTCCTTCAGGATCCACTTTCATCCTTTCACTTTGCACACACTCACGACCAATTCATCCATAATAAACTTACCCATTCCCATCATGGCTTGTTATTGATCTACCCAAGATTGCTCAACCATTCATAATAAACCTCCCTTTCCATCCATAATAAATCAAATCCTATCTGTGGCTACGTCAAATCCTATGTCTAGTGATGGGTGTAGAACTAAGAACATCACATGTTTTGAGGAGTACAGTTTCTTCCAGCTTCCTTCAGTCTATTCGCGCACAATCGGCAATAAAGCAACATTTGCATCGCCAGTCCGCAATAAGGTCTCGTCTTCTTCGCAATAAAATATCAGTTTCATGGATTCAGTCTGTTTCATATGAGATAGCAGCAACAATGAGCTTCAACAAAATCAAATCTTCCAACAGACTCAGACAACATATGGTTTCGTGCTATCTATCCTTTTTGTGAAAGTAAACATTGTGACCACAATCAAATAAGACTTATACAAGTGACAAGAGACACTAAATTTGAGGACTACAGTGGATGTTGGTGTCGAGTCTTGGTTTTCTTTTGATTTTATCTTTTGGTGACATATCTTTTAGCTTTTCTAGGATGTCTCTGACTAGAGATTCTATCTCTAGGATGTCTTTGAATAGAAAGGCGAGGATGGGGTATCGTCACCTATTTTCTTTTTCTATATGTGGATTGTCTCTTAGTAATGCTATGACTTGTCTAAGGATATGAGGACACTGTGAGTCTAGTGTGAACTGGGGCATTCCTTGTTTGTGACTATCTTATCTCCATGCAAATAGGTACAATGACTTTCTGGGTCAAACATATGCCTCGATTGTCATAACCTACTTGCCATAATAAAGCTCAATGATGATAACGCACTAGAAGCTCTTTCACTTTCATATCTTCTATCTTTCATCCCCCTTTCTTGATTGACTTCCATCATTCTTCTTGAGTCCATGTAGCCTACTATCACATGACTAAGTATAATGACACACCAAAAACATTTGCATTTCATGTAGTTGCACCTACATAATCGCATATAAGCATTTCATACATACATATAGATATCACAACTGCATCACATCCTGCACACAACACTTGTTAGCACAATTTACATTTGCATTATCATATTCATCTGCATTACATACATTCATATTTGCATTATGCATACACATATAAAACATAAAAGAACAAAAAAATATATTGCATTGCATCATATACATATTTGCATCCATATCATAAGCGTCACATAGAAACATACATCACATAGGTATGCATGCATATAGCTTCTGCAAAGATGAATCATCTCATATATATATATATAAAGTGTCATGATACAATGATGTCAAAATCATATGGCTACAATCACCCGCAGGTGTCTACATCATCATACAAAATGGTACAATACTGATACATAGGGAGCCCTCTACGACTATGATGAATTCCCTTCCTCATAGCCGGCTGGCCTTGACGGAGTCTGAGCCCTAGAAGGACCCGCCCCAAGATCATCTCTCCTGGCCCCTGTGTCCCCTGCAGCCACCCCTCGTGTCGCCCTATCCGGACAGAGGAACCCACTGATAACTCCTGCCAACACTATTGGTAGTGCTAATCTTGTCCATGTCATGGTATCCCATGCCACATGTCCCACCCTCATCTCTAGTCCTAGATCCTAGAACAATCGTCTCAGTTCATCCCTGTCTATGTCTCGATCGTACGGAATCAGCTCCCCATCGATCGGTATCTACAGAATCCTGTATACATCCTCCAAGGTGATTGTCATCTCACCCATCAACAAATGAAATGTACATGTCTCTGAGTGCCATCTCTCAGCCAGCACAGTTAGCAATCCCATGTTTGCCCGAAACTCAGGCACATACAGAACATGTCTCAATCCCATAGCCTCAATTGCTGCTCGATCCTCAAGTGTCAACTCAGGTCGCAATCTTTGTGTCGACAGAAATCTCTCCTATGACTCTAGCATCAGCAAATACTCTTGCAGTCAAGCAAATCAATCATCTTAGTCCTAGTGACACTCACTATTCATCACAAAGTGTTGCTTCTATCCTAGTGGTACTCCCTGTTCATTACAAAGTACTACGTGTTTGGCACTCCCTATTCATCACAAAGTGCTGCTCACATTTGCACTCACTATTCATCACAAAGTGCTGCTCATATTTTAGTACTCCCTGTTCATCACAAAGTACTATATTTTAGTACTCACTGTTCATCACAAAGTGCCTTGATCTATCTTATCCTAGGGCCTATGCTCGAGTGAATCCTCTTGAGTAGTTTCCTAATTGGCAACGTATGTTCTATCACAGAATTGTCAATCCTAGCCCTATTTGTTATCCTAGTCTTCCCTAGAGGACCTGCTTGAGTGTATCCTCTCAGCAGCTTATCCAATCGACAACATATGTTCATCACAGAACTGCCGATTTGACCTAGAAGACAAAAATTCACATTTTTGGACACAAACGCGCTTTCCTGACATAAACGCGCTTGAAGACTGCATAAATGCGCCTGTTTTACACAGACGTACTTGAAACACACAGACATGCCTTCTTGGCACAGACGCCCCTACACTGCATAGACACGGCCGCATTCGACACAGACACATTTCCAAACACAGACGCGACTGACACAAACCCAGACACGCCTAGCGGACATAGACGCGCCTGGCACCAACACAGACGTGCTTAGATGTTTTTTTGACATTTTTGGACCCTAAGCTAAAGCAAATTTATTGCCCTATCTACCATGTATTAATGACAACAATAAATGCATCGAAGTACAAGGAGGTTTTGTGGTACTTACTGGCTCTCCTGCCTCTGCTGGCTTCTGAAATCGGCAAACACGATCGAATCTGTGAGCCATTGCCATCGCTGCTGACTGCTACTGCTCTATTTTCGCTCTGCATTTTGCTCTCGTGGATGTGTGGATGACAATGAGGATGTCTTTTTCCCGTGGTCTATCTTACAGCCTACCCTCGCCTTAGCCCTTGTTTCCCGAGTCAGTCTTCTTTATCTCGTGACTCTATCACTTTATCCTATCCGGTCAGTCCATTCTAGCCTCTCTTTCTTATCGAGAGATTGTCTGCAATCTTTTCAGACATTTTCATCCAATCTCTCGAGGGGGCATATCATTCCCATCTTGGGGCAACTTTGTATCAATTCATCTTATCTTCTTTGAAACAACGGGACAAGCCACATTGTCTCAAAGAGGGGCAAAATGTAGACACCCAAAATTGTCCAATCTAATTGATGCTCTGCAAAAAGGATTAGAAAATCTGTTTGATGGCAACACACACAAGAGCACAAGAAACAAACGTTAGTGTTAGCAACAAAAGATTATCCTAAACAGGCATATCAAGAGAGATATTAAGCATGAAATAGAAAGCATATAAACATAAAATGAAATAGCTAATCAAGATGCTCATAGTTGCTCCTCCCTTGTTCCTCTCCTCTCCAAGTCCCAAATGAGTGTAGCTCTCAGCAGCTTTTTGCACTATGGATGCTTATGGAGGATTGAGATTTAATACTAAGCTTCAAACATGAAATGAAAAGCTAAATACTATGCTAGAGTAGATAGTGATGCTATGAAAAAGCTCTATGCTAATGCCAGTATAACAACAATACTCTAAAATGCTTCTCCTTTTGCTTGAGGAGAAGGGTTCTATTTATAGAAGAAATAGGGAAATGAAGGGTTAAGATTGAGCAATCTTAACAAGGGTTAGGATTGAAAGTTGGGGATCCATGTGCACAATTGGCACCAATAAAATGGTGACAAGTTTCAACATAGGATTGGGTTGAGAGAAGAGGTTGGAGGCATTAAAGGCCTGAGAAGACCTCATGGTTATCTAGAAGGTAAGGGTCAAGTCTAAATTAAGATTACCCACTGGATTAAGAGTTAATCCAAGGATAAACCTTTGTGCAAATGTTTAAGAGATAATCATGATCAAAGCATTAATGGCCTGATGAGACCTTTGGGTTGGGTAGAGGTTGAGTCAAAACAAATGTTTTAACCATGTGGGAGGGTTGAATTAACCATTAATGGTTATTGGAGACTTTGGGGATTAAGTGGTTGAAGGTTGAAAGCCTTCAATGGTTATCAAAGACTTTGAGCCATTTAGTGGTTGAAGGTTGGAAGCTTTCAAAGGTTATCCAAGACTTTGAGGGTTAATTTGTTGAACACACAAAGCATTAATTGCTTTTCAAAGACTTTGGAGTCTTTGAGAAGTGACTCCAATTTGCTTAGGAATGTGACAATATTTAAGGGATGAATTTAGGCTAATTAGGAAGGGTTTAGAAGAATCTAGAAGGGGTTTAGGCATACAAGTGGATTTTGTAGGAAAATGCAAGTGGGAGAAATTTTGGTATTTTCAATTAAAATAAAATCATTTATTTCAATTAAATGGTGTAAGTTGAATTTGGATAAATATTTAAATAAATATTAATTTATTTAAATGAGAAAAATGAAGATAAAGCATTAAAATGCTTGAAGACTTTGAGGGAAACCATTAAAGGCTTGAAGACTTTAAGGAAAACCATTAAAGTCTTAAGAAGACTATAGAAGGAAGCCATCAAGTTTGAAGACTTTAAAGCCATCAAGTTTGACTACTTTAAGGGAAACCATTAAAGGTTTCAAGTGGGTGAGGATAAATAGGATTTTAAATAAATAATTTATTTAAAATAGTTGTGCAACTTGCTTTTGTAGGAAAATACAAGTGGGTGGAGGATAAAGGTGATTTAAATAAATTATTTATTTAAAATAATTGTGCAACTTGCATTTGTAGGAAAATGCAAGTGGGTGGAAGATAAAGGTGATTTAAATAAATGATTTATTTATTTAAATGTGAGAGGTGGGATTTTGAGGGTTTTAAATAAATATTAATTTATTTAAATGTGAGAGAAGATTTAATTAAATAAATATGATTTATTTATTTAATTAATGGTCTGAATTTGGTTAAGTGAATTAAATCAAATAAATTGAATAATTTATTTAATTAATAGGAGAATAGGGTTAAGATGAATTATTTAAATATTAATTTAATTAATTATTAATTGATGGTTAAATAATCAAATAAATACTAAGTATTCATTTAATTAAGTGGACAGATTTATGTGACTACATTTGCCCCTCTTTGAGACGGTGCGGTTTATCGCGTCGTTTCAAAGAAAGAAAAATAGGTGTGAAGAAATGCCCCATAAAATATAAATTTAATGGGTGGTATGCCCCCTCGAGAGATGGGCCGAATTTTTTTTTTTTTTTTTTTTTTTGAAAAATCGGGCGATCTCTCGAAAAAGAATGAAAAGTGGAGGGGAGGTAGAATAGAAGAAATTAGAACTAATGATGAAAGAATGGGAGAAAATGGAGTGAATATGAAGAAACAACAAGCCAGCGAGTACCCTGAGGTCATGCAAGAGATACATAGCAGATGTAGTGTGGGGTTTTGATTGATGCTATACAATTGATCAAAATTGGTTGGACAATCTGGTGCAATCGGTTGAATTGCCCCGGTCAAGTCAAAGCGTGACAGTTGATGTCAGTTGGTCGCTTGAACATGATAAAGTCTGAGTAAGTGAATCAAAGTGACCTAATGGTGACTTAGACAATTGATGTAATTGTCCGATGAAGTCAAGGTATATGAAGCAAAATACTCGTTGAGACGTAGACAATTGATGTAATTGTCCGTTGGATTGTGTTTGATTGGTTGATCAATTGATAGTGTGTGCATGTGATGGATGGCTGTGGGGAATCATGGCAGCCCCGTTGAGACTAGGTCATTATGATAAATGCCTGATGTAGTCTAGGATTACCATAATCGATTACCTGTTGAGACCCGAAGATACTTGATCAGAGTATCTGTTGATAGTCTAGGTGTGTGGGAGTCGATGTATCTGTGTAGACAGAGTAACTGGCTTGATTGTGTGGATGAATGAGGATGGGAAACACAATCCCTCCTATTAGAGATGGATGGTGATGAACGTGGCTTGATTGGGTTGATGGGAAACGATGAAGGATATGTGATGTTGATTATTGAGATGGGAAGGGTTGGGGGGGTTCGATGTTTAGAAGAAATGGAGGACCTATGGCTCATTCCTATGGAAGAAGAGGAAAATAGAGTATGCATTATTATGACTATGTATGCATGATATGCAGCTATTATGAATGTATGGATGGTTGGAATGCAACGAAATGCAGTATATATAGATGAGATGGAATGACGATCCATAGTGCTCTATTTTCATCATTGAGCTTTAAAATGTTGGAAGAAAATACAATCAACTTGACATAAAGATTCAAGATGACCAGAGTATTTCTTACATGGATTCGATATAGCAAGTTAATACAAGCAACTTGATATAATGGATCAAGTTGACCTGAGTATTGCTTGCGGAACAGATAAGGATTATCTCCTTTCATGCATGACTTGGAACGTCCTCCTTGATCTTAGGCTGATCATATCCTGAGACAAGTGCATACCGTAATAAGAGATAAAATCTTTATCCAGTTTGGATGAGGTAGGAGGAACCAAAGAAAGAGAATTGTACCTGTAAACAAACAGTATATACATAAAGAATAAAGAATATGGATCCTTGGTAATGGTTCATGTCCATATGGTCGAGGTATACACTGTAGTCAGCAAGCCGTAATGATCTAGGACTGCATTTTTGCCTAAGATCATGTAGCTTGGTGAACTTCCCACGTAGACACCATTAGTACATGCCCCAGAACTTCATCGGAAATAATGCGCAAACGATATAAAACAATGCTGAAAGATCCCAATACAGATAAACAAACGATTGTACTCACAAATCAACCAAGTATTTGATAGCTTAACATAATTTTCTTGTCAAAGAAAATGTCATCTTGTCTTTGTTTTGGTAAGGAAGGATGCATCCTTGTTTAAAGACAGGTTTGTATTGTTAATGTCGATTGTGTGGTTTGATTGGTAAATGGTCATTGTGTGAGTATTTTGTCAATGTTTGTTTTGCATCTGCTTGAATGAATATGTACAAGGGGTTGCCATGTTTTTGTGTGATTTTTGATGGGTTTTGTCTATGTTTTTGGATTTTGTATTGTTTTTGAATGTTTTTGGTATTTTGAAAGTTATTTTTGAATGTTTTTTGGATTTTGTATTGTTTTTGAATGTTTTTTGGATTTTGTATTGTTTTTGAATGTTTTTGATATTTTCTGGGACATTTTTGAATGTTTTTGTATTTTCTGATGATCGCCTGAATGAAGAGTGTAATGACACATAAGACAATGTAGAATCCACTTCCATTACTAGGTTAAGGGTATTGCCCCCAGTTTGTAGACCTGACTATGAAAAGGTGGGATGCTAGACGCATGGAGTACTTTCTTAATTGCAGATCAAATAACAAGCCATGGTTGGGATGGATGGATGTGTGTATGTATGAATGTGATCGCAACGAGCCTGAAAGATACTGGAGCCATTGCCTTTATGAGTGGCGCCTGTTTGCCAGGTTTTCGCCATCACACTTACCCAAGGTGCCACCGGAGTGGTTGTTCACCGTTTGGATGCATGATTTTTCTTTACTTTTTTTTTTTTGTTTTGAATGGTTTTGTATTTTCTTTAGGACATTTTCTGAATGTTTTTGATATTTTCTGATATGTATACCTTAGGTATAAAACCGTTTGAGGTGCATGCTATTGATTGGATCTGCGAGCGGTTCTCCGTCTGATGTAGCCAACTGATATGCCCCGGACCCGAATACAGCAGTGACAACATATGGGCCCAACCAGTTTGATTCAAACTTGCCTTGATGTTCTCTGTTTGGTTGGTTGCGAGGATTTTCTCGAAGAACAAGATCACCTACCTCAAATGTACGAGATCTAACTCGGTGATTGTAACTTCTACTCATGCGCTGCTGATAGGCTTTGAGGTGATTGTATGCAGCTTGTCGCTTCTCATCTAGTAACTCTAAGTCCTGAAGACGGGATACTCTGTATGCTTCATCATCGATGAGATTGTGCAATGAAACTCGTAAGGATGGTATCTCGACCTCAATAGGTAAGATAGCTTCAGCACCATAGACCAATGAATAAGGAGTTGCACCTGTAGGGGTTCGAATGCTAGTTCGATATGCCCATAGCGCTGGATTCAATTGAACATGCCAATCACGACCGGCATCATTGACTGTCTTCTTTAGGATCCTCAATATATTTTTATTGGATGCTTCGGCCTGACCATTGCCTTGTGGGTAATAGGGAGTGGAAAAGCGGTGTTGGATATGAAATTTCTCACAAAGCTCACGAACATCCTGATTTTTGAAAGGAAGACCGTTATCTGTGACGATGGACATGGGTACACCATACCGGCAGATGATGTAATTGAGGATGAATGAGGCGATCTACTTGCCGGTGACTTGGGTAAGTGGAACAGCTTCGATCCACTTGGTGAAATATTCGGTGGTGGTAATAATGAATTTATGGCCATTGGATGAAGATGGATGGATTTTACCCACAAGATCAAGACCCCATTGACAAAAAGGCCATGGTGTTGTGATTGGTTGTAGTTCCTGTGCTGGTGCATGTATCAGGTCGCCATGAACTTGACATTTCTTGCATTTCCTGACAAAGTAGTAGGAATCCTTTTCCATAGATGGCCAATAGTATCCAGCTCGCATGAGTTTCTTGGCTAGTGACGGACCACTTGAGTGAGTCTCGCAAATTCCTTCATGTACCTCTTCCAAAGCCTTTGTTATCTCATCTTGTTCCAGACATCGAAGGAGAGTACCATCAAGACTACGTCGGTATAGGGTTTCAGCAATAATGGTATATCGAGCAGTTTGGCGAATGAAGGTTTTACGTTGATTATTTGATTGGTTGGGAGGAAGGGTGTGATCACGGAGATAAGTGTAGAACTCACCATACCATGGGGATTCAGAACCGACAAGGCGACATATCATCTCGGATTCGGGGATATCATAAGCGGGGATCCAAAGCTGTTCTACCAAGAACTCGTAGCGTGTTGAATTCTGTGGAAGATCTAGTAGAGATGCGATGGTAGCCATGGCGTCAGCAGCTCGATTCTGATCTCTTGGTATCTGCTCAAAAGTGATAGTAGTAAATGATGTCTTTAGATTGTCCACCATTTGCTTGTATGGCATGAGTTTATCATCTTTGGTCTGATACTCATCTGTTGCTTGTCGAATGACTAGTTGGGAATCGCCATATACTTGCAGTTCTTTTAATTTCCATTGTACGGCTAACCTGAGTCCTGTGATCAAGGCCTCATACTCTGCTATGTTGTTTGTGCATGGAAATGTGAGCCTGTAAGACTTCGGGATGCTATCACCCTGAGGTGTGATAAACAGAATGCCTGCCCCCAAGCCGTGCCTAGTGTATGAACCATCAAAATATAATTTCCATGGTTGTACTTCTGTGAGCATGAATATCTCTTCATCTGGAAAATTGGAAATGAGGGGATGATCGCCTATGAGTGGTGCATCGGCCAACTGATCTGCAATAACTTGACCTTTGATAGCTTTACGGTCCACATACTCAATGTCAAATTCACTTAGAATCATCACCCATTTGGCCAAGCGGCCTGTCAATGCTGCTTTGCTGAGTAAATACTTGAGTGGATCAATCTTTGCAATGAGTTGCACCTTGTGTGTTAACAGATAGTGTCGCAATTTAGTGGCTGCCAAGATTACTGCTAGGCAAGCTCGCTCAATAGGTGTGTAATTGAGTTCATAGCCAACCAGTGTACGAGAGATGTAGTATACAGCACACTCTTTTCCTTCTGCATTATGTTGTGCCAGTAGTACACCCAATGCTGTACTTGTTGCTGAGATATAGAGCAATAATGGTCTACTTGGATCTGGTGGCATCAGCAATGGTGGATTCATGAGATAGTCTTTAAGCGCCTGAAATGCTTGCTGGCATCTGTCATCCCACTGAAAGCGGATGTTCTTGTGTAGCAGGTGTGTGAATGGGTGACACTTATCGGCTAATTGTGCAATGAATCTGCGGATAGATTGAAGCCGTCCTTGTAGTGTTCTTAGCTGACTGATATTCTTTGGAGGTGGCATGTCCATGATTGCTTTAACCTTTGCTGGATCGACCTCAATGCCTTTGCTTGAGACAATGTATCCTAGAAGCTTCCCGGAGGTCACTCCGAAGACACATTTCTTTGGGTTGAGTCGAACATGGTATTGTTCCAGTCTATCAAAGATGTTATCTAAGATGTGAAGATGTCCTTCTCTAGTAAGTGATTTTGCTAGTAAATCATCCACATAATCTTCCATTATAGTATGCATCATGTCATGGAAGATGGTGGTCATTGCTCTTTGATAGGTCGCTCCTGCATTCTTTAGACCAAAAGGCATTACATTCCAGCAGTATGTGCCCCATGGACATGTGAAGGCTGTCTTATGTTGGTCCTCTAGTGCGATCTTTATTTGATTGTATCCTGAAAAGCCATCCATGAGTGAAAGCATGGCATGTCCTGCTGTCAAATCTACTATGATGTCGATATTTGGTAGAGGGAAGTCATCCTTAGGACATGCCTTATTCAGATCTCTGAAGTCTGTACAAATGCGGATGCCCCCTTTTGGTTTGCCAACTGGTACAATGTTGGAGATCCATTCTGCATAATCAATTGGTCTAATGAAACCAACATCCAGGAGTTTCTTGAGTTCTGTTTTGACTAGCACGACAATCTGAGGATGCATCTTACGAAGCTTCTGCTTGATAGGTTTGGCTCCTTTTGCTACTGTGAGATGATGCATGACTAAATCAGGATCAAGCCCAGGCATGTCTGCATATGACCATGCAAAGTTGATCTGACGCTGTTGGAAGAACTCTATAAATTGAGGCTGTTCCTCTGGAGTGAGAAGAGATGCCAGATGTATGATATGAGGGTTTTCAGGAGTCCCCACATTGTATTCTTTAGTCTCCTCAATGAGAATTGTCGATCGTTCCTGTTGTGTACTAGCAGGGAGAATGTCAAACCCTTCATCCTCAGGCGCCTCAGAGAGGTTTTCACCGTTGGATACGCTCTTTCTTTTTACTTTTGTTGGATCAAACAGTGCCACAGTGTGGTTTTCACTGGAAGATCCATGTTTTATTGTTATATTTTTGCAGCTGAAGGGTTTGGCATCCGCTCCGAAGTATGCTGTGCTATTAAGTTCAATGGCGAATCCAGCTTTGTGATCCCCGCTTGGTAGATTATCCCTTAATTCCAAAAAGTCAATGATAGCCTCATCGTTTTGGAAGAGGTCAAGACATGGGGGATTTGGTTGGTTCCATTCGACGAGTTCAGGGTGGATAATGGGCATTACTTCATCGATTAAGTTAAGTGCGGGAGATGTATCGGTGAGGGTTAAGACAGTGTGGTGAAGGTCGTTGATGGTACTCTCCCTGTCAGAATCAGGCATAGGATGAGACGTAGGGTCTGTGGAAGATGTTTCCAGCTCAGGTACCCAAGTGGTCTTTATCTGTGCTTCTCCGTAAACAGGGATGTCTTTGCGGGGTGGAGGTGGTGATGTGTCTTCCTCATCTGAAGTGTTAAGTTGCACTGAATCGAATTCCCACTCATGTGAGTCGGTCTCTGAATCACTCTCCAGCATCCGATTGCTATACCATACTGGGATGTCTTTGGAGTTAAACACGGCAGGTGTGATTGGTTTATGTATCCTTGTAGTGATCGGTGCTGCAGGAATTGTGATGGGGTTTAATGGATTTGTTACTGGAAGTATCGGTAATGGTGACTCAGTGGCTTCTGCTGGAACTACTGGTGCCATAGATGCTGTTGCGGGTTCCAATATAGTTGCTGCTACAAATGGTGTTGCTGATAGGATTACTGGTTCGTTTGATGGGATGAGTGACATTGGTGTTGTAGATGGTTGTGGTGGGTTTGTGAGCCTCGATGGGGCAGTGGGGATAGTGTTTGATGGTGCTTTGATTATGAAAGGTGTCCTCTTTGCAGTAGGTGGGCAAAATGGTGTGCTGGGTTTTCCTTTGAATCTGAGTTTAGGAAGGACTTCTTTTTCAAAGCCTAGGCCTGTATTACCTTTGGGCTTGAATTCTGGTAGTAGAGGTTCGTGTCGTCCTTGTTTGCAGTATCCCAAAGCACTCTGACCATCATATCCCATTCTTTGCATAATGAGGAGGCCTTTGCCATATTGTTCCGTAGGAAGTGTAACTTGCGGTTTGTCAGTGGTGATGGGATCTTTATAGATCCAGTCCGTCAGGTCCTCATCTTGTGTCTCTTCCTCTTGACTCTTTCCAAGAATGAAAGGCGTTAAGGCACATGGAGGCGTGATTAGTGGTTGCTGGAGCAACTGCTGTGGTTTACCATGTGTTCTAGGAGAAGTGGGCATTTGTCCCACACAAAAGAGCTGACTCAAGTTGTATTCTCCAGGACCTTCCTCTGCGATTTTCATCTTAAGCTTTTCTTGCTTGGGTATAGGGGTGTTTGAACTAGCAAGAGAGGCGGGATTTACATATGATGTGGAGGAAATGGCTTCCCTATTATTAGGAACAGTAATTTCTGGTTGATGGCTGATATTATGGCAAAATGCAAAGGGATTTGCATCGCCCAGGATTGTGATCTCTGCACCATTATGTGGGAACTTGATACATTGATGGTAGGTAGATGGAACAGCTTGCATGGCATGTATCCAAGGTCTCCCTAATAATAGATTATATGGCAGAGGAAGGTCCAGAACCTGACAAATGATATGCTTTACCACAGGGCCCACTCGGATTGGTAGTACCACAGCTCCTTTGGATGAACGCTCTGCATCATCATAGGCTTTGATGGTGATCTTCTTACGAGGATCCACTGATTCTATTGCATATCCCAATGCTGTGACCAACTGTAGTGTGCAAATGTTTAGGCCTGCTCCATTATCGATCAAGACTCGCTTGATCCTGTGTTGGTTGACAAAGCCTTCAATGTGGAGTGAGGCGTTATGAGGTTGTTGGAACGAAGAGTTGTCACTTTCGGAAAAAGTGAGACAAGGTGATGACTTTAGAGTTCCAACCATGGCTTGAAATTGGTCCGTGTTTAGGTTTGCAGGGACTGACGCCTCTTGGAGTGCGTGATCCAAGATTGTTTTATGAGAGGGTGACAGATGCAAAAGCTCCAAAATGGATATAAGTGCAGGGGTTTTGTCTAATTGTTCCACAAGATTGTATTGCTTCGGGACAGAGGTGGTGCCCTGTGGAGCTGCCTTTATGGTAACTTTGTCGCGACGTGTAACAACATTGCAATTTGAGGTGGGATTTTTGAAGGTTATAGTTGCAATTTGTTCACTGGCATCATACAGGTGATTTACAGTGTAGTTATACGCAGCCTGCGTATAATCAGTGGTATCAGGACCTCGTCTGGACGTCGAAGGACCCCTTTGATCTTGCGATGGAAGTGGATTCTTGAACATCTGATGATCATTATTGGTTGTTTTTGGGTCATGCCCTTCAATTTCAATTTCTCCTCGGTCAATAAGATCCTGAATGAGATCTTTCAATCGGTGACAATTACTTGTCTTGTGTCCTCTTCCTTGATGGAACTCACAATGTTCAGTATCCTTCCACCATGCTGGTTTGACTTGGGGCTCATAATTTGATAACTTAGGTAGAGTGATCAAATTCTGAGAAATAAGTTGTCGCATCACTGTTTCAATGGGTTCCCCTAAGGGAGTGTATGTGCGTTTTTGTTTTTGTGGATGGGGTCTTGGTTCATCATGAGATGTGATGCGACCTTGATTAGGAAGAACATTTGTGTTATTTTGAGGTGGAGGATTTTGTCCTGCAAATCGAACCACAGGTTGTGCATTTTGGATAGTTCGAGCATCCACAACTCCATCGTTGATGATATTCTTATTCTTGTTCCAGAAGTTCGGTTTATCACTATTGAAGCGCGGGCGAGGACCATCTTTGAGTTCATTAAAGATTTTGATGAGTCCTTTCTTGATGAGTGCCCTTTCACATTTTATACCCTTGGTGATCATATCGTTAAAGGAGTCTGTGTCTTTGACATCCAGGTGAAATTCCATTTCTTCGTTTAAGTTGGAAATGAAAATTTCCACTAGTTCTCGTTCAGGTAACTGAAGAGAACGTCTGCTAGACATTTGGCGCCATCGTTGCAGGAATACTGAGAATAATTCACCTGGTTTTTGTTTGGTGTTGCATAGATCAGCCATGGTGATGTCGCGTTCAATGTTATGAGAGTAATGAGATAGGAACTTCTGGATGAGTTCCTCAAATGTTCTAATGCCACCTGGTAGTCGGGAAAACCATGATGTGGTGGTTCCTCCCAAGCTTTGGGGAAAAAGGCGCATTAGGTATGTGTCCTCATAAGCCACTTCAAGACAAGCGGAATGAAATTCTCGGACATGATCACGGGGATCCCCCTTTCCTCTATATTTTTCAAATTTGGGTGTTTCGAACCCGCGTGGAAAGGGTGGCATATAAAGATTCCTATCAAAAGGATAGGGACAGATGTCGTTAAGTGAGAATTGATTGGTCTTAACACCACTATGAAGTTGTTGGGCGAGATTCTCGACTTGTTGCCGCAACATCTCTATTTCATTTGGAGGAGGAGGTGGTGGGTTACCTCGAGGAATGTTATATCTGATGGGATCTCTACGCCTTTCCTCCTCATGGTGACTTTGTCTTTCTGATGCTTGTCTTAATTGGGCAAGATCAAAGTCTGAGGGGAGTTTGGCTCCTTCTTGAGCAAGTCTTAAGAAGTGAGCATCCGCATTGCTCCTTAGTATTTCATCAAATAATCTGTTAAAATGAGGGTTATGCTGAACCCTTTCGATTGTTGACAGAGTAGGAGTACTTGGGTTTTCATCATTTACATTTCCTCCAAGTGCTTCTTGAAATTCATTGAGATTGTCCTCTTCTTCCTCAATTTCTATTTCTCGTTGCCTTGATCGCGATCGGGTTTGAGCCATTTTGTTTGCAAGTTTGTTTTGAAGTTGATTGAAGATGATGATGAGTTGGTGATGAAATGAAAGATTGATGATTGGTGATTTGTGTTGTATGTGGATCTCTAGCACTTTAAGGTAGATGTAACCGAAATTCCTTCTTTGATTTGCTTGTTTGTTTGATAAGTTTGGATGTGATAAGGTGCAGAGAAATCTGAGATGTGTTACAGATTTAACTACCTAGCAATGAGAGGATTCACTCATGAACTAGTTTTAACCTGCGTAGATGTGTCTCTTAGGATGAGCTTATCCTAGATGTAGAAACAATCTAAAAAGTGATGTGATGTGTTTTGATTTCAAGCAATATCTAAAAAAGAATCTTGGGACAAGAACCTCTTAATGTTTTGAGAGTTGGGATGGATTGATGATGAAGTGATGATGTATGAGTGAGATGATGGATGTTTTTGTTTTCAACTTCAATAAAAACTCTGTGTCACAGATGGGACAAACTCTACCTCTTCCCTTTCAGGCGTTGGTGGCACTTCTCGAGCTGTGTTGTAGGTGATACAGATGTTTGGGAAGAAGTTGGGATTAATCTTTCCTCCTTGATTTTTGTGATAACTCAGAGCTCTATATTGCATAAAAGCTCTGCGGTTCAGTGATTCTGAATCAAACTCGTTTGTTTTACCTTGAAGATAGAGACGCATGCGATGTAGAAAGACTCTATGTGAGACAAAGATTTGTCTATTGAGATAGAAGAATTTCCTCCTTTTGATCAAAGCCTTTGAGCTTAGTGGTCTCCTTTTCAAGGTGATATTCTAATGATACTTCTTCTTTCGCAAGATGTGAAGAATGTTCATAAATTTTTGATTCTTTGTTTGTTTGTACCTTATTTTTTATGTTTTTGGTTGTGTTGACAGATGTTGGATGAATACTTTGTTTTTGGGATTGATTTTCTGATTTTTCTTTGACAAGAAAACAAAGCAAGCACACAAACACAAGAATGTTGCCTCAAAAGGCACAAATGAGTATGGGTCTAGATCAACCCAATCCTTGGACTTGTTTTTGACCCTTCCTTTAGATTTATTTTAAGGTGTAATTCCAAAGCCTGAAGTCGGCTCAATTTGCACTAGGTCTGTAAAACGAACACACTTCAAACACTCTTTATCCCTAAGGTCAAATGGCCAGTTGTGATAAATTTAGCCCACATCTTGATATTTCTTCGACTTTGGTACTACATACCTTATCAATCCCGCCGTGGCAGGTAAGGATGTGATATACTAAGTCTTGCACGAGCATAACAAATAGATGATCCCTATGATGGGGGAGTCACCACTTTTATCAAGCCACAAGTGACCTTTCAAAAAGCTATGTTTCTACTCAAGGAAATATGTATGGTGAGTATCTTGGGAGCAAAACCATCTATGCTCTTGCACTAAATTATACCTCAAATATCCTCAATCAATAGAACGGGTGGGCTACTACTTAAAGGTGTTTAGTCATGTTCGATGTTTTTGGACATAAGTTCATTCTGCAGTGACTCACTTAAGAGCCTTGTAACTGGTGGTGGGGCCCATTTGTCCTTTCGGCCAGTTACACTGTAGGAACAGCTATACCCAAGGCTACAGCTTTCGCTCACACCTGATTTCTATAGCGGCTCGAAGGATTTACCGCTCAAGGTCGTTCCCAAGAGTGATGTGTCTCTTGGCAGGCCTCTCTTAAAAAGATAAAATTTTGAGTGTTACTAACACTTTTCTCTTGCACCTAGGACCACGAAAGCCAAGGGAGAGGATAGTGTGTGTTAGAAGTAGGACCACTCGACCAACTCTTTGCACAAGTGTGCCAAGCACGAAAAACACTTGTTCTTTTTAATCTGTCATTGCAATGTGATCTAACTATTTGGAGATGTTGCTCCAACAATCATGGTGTTCTTTTTAATTTTCAAAGGCAATTGTTTGAGTAAACTAGAATTTGAAATCCTGGTCAACTTAATGAAAAACACGTTTGCATGAACTAAAATTGCTTTGAAAATGAGACAAGTTGATTGTGAATTTTATTTGCACCAAAAATGGAAGTGTGGATTGTGAGTTTTATCTTGATGCAAGAAATAAAATTTGCCTTGTTGATTTTAAGCACCAAAACGAAGTTTGTTTCCTAACTTGCAAAAAAAATAAAGTTGTTTTTGTATAAGTTTGTGGTTCTTTTTACCTTTGAACAATGAAATTCTTTTTAAGAGCCCCAAACAAATGTGTGATTCTTTTTTAAAAGCCCAAACTTGAAATGTGAAGTTAATTTTAAACCGAAATAAAAAGTGAATTCATTTTTAAAACCAACTTCAAAAACAAGTTAGTAAAAAATATAAATCTACTCTTTAATCTAATTTAAATCTGCACAAAAGAGAAAAATAGTTAGTAAAATCCGCCTATTTGGTGGGCTTCTACAAGCCTAAATTTTTATTTTTTTTTTGGTTTTTTATTTTTTTTGGTTACAAAGTGATTTGTACAACGTTTTGTTACAATAGCGCTAGTCTGCGTTTGAACAGAGGCACTATTTAACACAAACGTATTAAAAGAAAGGGAAAGACAAAGAAGGGAAAAGTACTGAAACAGGGGGAATAGCGCCAAAATAATGCCAAACGCACCAAAACAGTGTCAAAATCGCAACCTGTGTGACATTTTCAACATTCAAACATGTTATTGGTAAAAAAAAAAATTGATCTTTTTGGTGTTTGGATTCACGTCGGGTTCACCAAATGATGCTCTGCAAAAAGGATTAGAAAACCTGTTTGATGGAAACACACACAAGAGCACAAGAAACAAAACGTTAGTGTTAGCAACAAAAGATTATCCTAAACAGGCATATCAAGAGAGATATTAAGCATGAAATAGAAAGCATATAAACATAAAATGAAATAGCTAATCAAGATGCTCATAGTTGCTCCTCCCTTGTTCCTCTCCTCTCCAAGTCCCAAATGAGTGTAGCTCTCAGCAGCTTTTTGCACTATGGATGCTTATGGAGGATTGAGATTTAATACTAAGCTTCAAACATGAAATGAAAAGCTAAATACTATGCTAGAGTAGATAGTGATGCTATGAAAAAGCTCTATGCTAATGCCAGTATAACAACAATACTCTAAAATGCTTCTCCTTTTGCTTGAGGAGAAGGGTTCTATTTATAGAAGAAATAGGGAAATGAAGGGTTAAGATTGAGCAATCTTAACAAGGGTTAGGATTGAAAGTTGGGGATCCATGTGCACAATTGGCACCAATAAAATGGTGACAAGTTTCAACATAGGATTGGGTTGAGAGAAGAGGTTGGAGGCATTAAAGGCCTGAGAAGACCTCATGGTTATCTAGAAGGTAAGGGTCAAGTCTAAATTAAGATTACCCACTGGATTAAGAGTTAATCCAAGGATAAACCTTTGTGCAAATGTTTAAGAGATAATCATGATCAAAGCATTAATGGCCTGATGAGACCTTTGGGTTGGGTAGAGGTTGAGTCAAAACAAATGTTTTAACCATGTGGGAGGGTTGAATTAACCATTAATGGTTATTGGAGACTTTGGGGATTAAGTGGTTGAAGGTTGAAAGCCTTCAATGGTTATCAAAGACTTTGAGCCATTTAGTGGTTGAAGGTTGGAAGCTTTCAAAGGTTATCCAAGACTTTGAGGGTTAATTTGTTGAACACACAAAGCATTAATTGCTTTTCAAAGACTTTGGAGTCTTTGAGAAGTGACTCCAATTTGCTTAGGAATGTGACAATATTTAAGGGATGAATTTAGGCTAATTAGGAAGGGTTTAGAAGAATCTAGAAGGGGTTTAGGCATACAAGTGGATTTTGTAGGAAAATGCAAGTGGGAGAAATTTTGGTATTTTCAATTAAAATAAAATCATTTATTTCAATTAAATGGTGTAAGTTGAATTTGGATAAATATTTAAATAAATATTAATTTATTTAAATGAGAAAAATGAAGATAAAGCATTAAAATGCTTGAAGACTTTGAGGGAAACCATTAAAGGCTTGAAGACTTTAAGGAAAACCATTAAAGTCTTAAGAAGACTATAGAAGGAAGCCATCAAGTTTGAAGACTTTAAAGCCATCAAGTTTGACTACTTTAAGGGAAACCATTAAAGGTTTCAAGTGGGTGAGGATAAATAGGATTTTAAATAAATAATTTATTTAAAATAGTTGTGCAACTTGCTTTTGTAGGAAAATACAAGTGGGTGGAGGATAAAGGTGATTTAAATAAATTATTTATTTAAAATAATTGTGCAACTTGCATTTGTAGGAAAATGCAAGTGGGTGGAAGATAAAGGTGATTTAAATAAATGATTTATTTATTTAAATGTGAGAGGTGGGATTTTGAGGGTTTTAAATAAATATTAATTTATTTAAATGTGAGAGAAGATTTAATTAAATAAATATGATTTATTTATTTAATTAATGGTCTGAATTTGGTTAAGTGAATTAAATCAAATAAATTGAATAATTTATTTAATTAATAGGAGAATAGGGTTAAGATGAATTATTTAAATATTAATTTAATTAATTATTAATTGATGGTTAAATAATCAAATAAATACTAAGTATTCATTTAATTAAGTGGACAGATTTATGTGACTACACTAATTAAATAAATATTTTATTTAATTAATTATCTAAGCTTAATTCTTCTATTAATTAAATAAATCTTTATTTATTTAATTAATTCGTTTATCCTCTTCTAGCCTTATTTCTCATTTAAATAAATACATTTATTTATTTAAATTATCCTTTTCCTAAATTAAATAAATATCTTATTTATTTAATTGATCCCACTTCTTCTATTAATTAAATAAATCTTTATTTATTTAATTAATTCATTAGCCTTTTCTACCCATGACACATGTCATTCATCTCTTAATTCCTACACTACCTACCTCTTTCATTATTTTATTATTTCTTCTACCTACCCTCTAATCATAGCCGACCTCCTTTTACACCTCTCAATCTTATCCCTCCATTTCTTATAGTGTCTTCTATATAAGGAGATGCTTCCTTCATTATCAAACCCTAATCAACCTAGCTAATCATTTTATGCACTTGACTACACTACGATCCTACTTGCAACCACATTTCGTTCTTTGTTGAGCTCTTGTGCACATAAAATCTGAGAGCAAATATATCAAGCAAGATCAATGGAGATAGGAAGAATGGAGATCAAAACCCTATTGGACATGTAATGGTATAATCTTTGTGATTTCATTTGATTTGCATTGTCTTAGGTAATCTTCATATGTTATGGTGGATCTTTGTTGTTGTTAGGCTACGGTTTGGTGGTTGAATTCATTTAGCCTTTCAATTTTGTTATTATTGTTATCCATTTTCACCATAAACAGGGATAACTCATCATGATTTGTGGTAGCTCATCACACAGTCAATAAATACTAGTTGGAACAATCAATACCGGTTGGAGTTAAATATATGAACCATTATCCTTGAATCTTCTGACATGATCTCCGCTTGATCTTTATCTTCATGCTGACTAATGTATATCCATTGGTTGTCTCTTATACATATACCAGTTGTCACAAAGTATTGGTTAGAGATACACCACTTAGTATACTGGTTGTAATGTAAACCATCTTGAAGTTACACCGGTAGACAATATGAAAATATGTGTGTGTGTGTGTGTTTCATCAACATATGATGAATATATTACAATCATCATCAAGCCAACATGATTGAGTGGAGCTAGATACTTTACAAAGATAGATTTGAAGAGTGGATACCATCAGACCAGGATCAGAGAAGAAGATGAGTGGAAGACAACATTCAAAACAAATGAAGGACTGTATGAATGGTTGGTGATGCCTTTTGGGTTGACTAATGCACCAAGTACTTTCATGAGGTTAATGAATGGGGTATTGAAGAAATCCTTGGGTAAGTTTGTTATTGTATGTTTGGATGACATTATGATTTTCAGTAAGACAAAAGAGGAGCATTTGTTGCATTTGAGATAAGTTTCGCAGAGGTTGAGAGAAGAGAAGTTGTTGATAAATCTTAAGAAGTTTACTTTTATGAAGGAAGAGTTAGTCTATTTGGGGATTGTGATATCTGCTGATGGACTAAAGATGGAACCTAAGAAGGTAAAAGAAATTATTGAAGGGTCTACACGAGAAGGCATTAGAGAGGTAAGATCATTTCATGGATTGGCTAGTTTCTACTGGAAGTTTATCAAGAATTTTAGTTTTGTTTGTAGCCCTATGACTACGACGATGAGGGGAGATAAGAAGGAATTTAAGTGGACCATCAAAGAAAATAAAAGTTTTGAACTATTGAAGTAGAAGGTGACCAAGCATCCTTTGTTGGCTTTACCAGATTTCAACAAAGTATTTCATGTTGATTGTGATGCAAGTGGAGTAGAAATTAGAGTAGTCTTGAGTCAGGAAGGAAGAGCAGTATCTTATTTCATTGATAAGTTGAATGATTCATGAATGAGATATTCAGTGTATGATAAGGAATTCTATGCCATCATTCAAGCCTTGAAGAAATGGAGACATTAATTTTTTATTAAGGAGTTTGTGTTGTATACAAATCATCAAGCCTTGTAGTATTTGAACAGTCAGAGTAAGTTGAATCAGAGACATATGAGATGGGTAGAATATTTACAGAGCTACACCTTTGTGTTAAAGAAAAGAAGTGGGAAATCTAACAAAGCTGCTGATGCATTGAGTAGAAGAAGAGATTTGCTAACAAAGATGAGAGTGACAATATTATGATTCGAGGAATTGAAGACCTTGTATGGTGATGATCCATATTTTGCAGAACCTTGGAAAGTATGTAAAGAACAGGTTATGGTAGACATGAGTAAGTGGTTGGATTATTTCATTCAGGATGGGATGTTATTTAGAGAATTTCAGTTGTGTATACTTAAGAGTTCTATGAGGGAGAATTTGATAAAGGAGAAGCATAATGGAGGTTTAGCTGGACACTTTGGTATTGAAAAAATAATAGCATTGGTGAGTGAACATTACTTTTGGCCCCAAATTCATAAGGATGTTAGGAAATTTGCGTAGAGTTGTAGAGTTTGTCAGGTTGCAAAAGGGAGTAGTCAGAATGTGGGATTGTATAAACCTTTGACAGTACCATAAAGACCCTGTGAGGATATAAGCATGGATTTCATACTTGGATTACCTAAAAGACAAAGAGGTAATGATTCTATATTTGTGGTGGTGAACAGATTCGCCAAGATGACTCATTTCATACCTTGTAGGAAGACATTGGATGCAGTGCTTATAGCAGACCTATTTTTCAAGGAAGTGGTAAGATTGCATGGATTACCTAGAAACATAGTTTCTGACAGAGATACTAAGTTTGTTGGTTATTTTTGGAGGAAAATTTGGAAGAAAATGAACACAAATTTGGAATTCAGTTCTACTTTTCACCCACATACTGATGGACAGATAGAGGTAGTTAAACGGAGCTTGGGAAATTTACCGAGATGTTTAGTTGGAAACAAAACCGGAAGTTGGGATTTGATTTTAGCACAAGCAGAGTTTGCCTACAATAATTTAGTGAACAAGAGTATCGGAAGAACACCTTTTGATATTGTTACTGAAGCACACCCTAGAGGTATATTAGAATTGAGAGATATCAATAGTGAAGACCGAAGAAGTTCTAAAGAAGATGACTTTGGAGATCACATGGCAGCCTTGCATATTTAGGTTAAGAAACATTTGGAAGATATGAACAACAAGTATAAAGAGAAAGAAGATGACAAGAGGAGACATAAGGAATTTGAGGTTGGTGATGAAGTGATGGTGAATCTGAGAAAAGAGAGATTCTTGGTTGGAACTTATAACAAGTTGGAGATGAGGAAGTTTGGACCTTGTAAGATCTTGAGGAAATTCAGTTCCAAAAATGCATATGAAGTGGAGTTACCAGACGATTTGACTATTTCACCTATATTGAACATTGCAGATCTACATCGGTATCATGAATCATAATTCAATGAGGATAGTATAGAAGACTCAAAGAAATAGTTGTCTCGAAAGGAACTAGATCAAATTGAAGACATTTTGGACAGTAGGATTGGGCATAGTACCCAGAGTAGTTAGTATAAGGAGTATCTTGTGAAGTGGAAAGGCAAACCAGTTGAAGATTCATCTTGGATTTCTCAGGTAGATGTAGACCGCCTTGGTTTTCCTCTAGCCCCAACAAAGTGACAGACTCACTTTTTCAACAACCCCAGATGTCTGATGCAGGAGCATCCCTAGTTCTTGGCAATCTTGCATCAACCAAAAATATTTCTTTCTGTTTTCCTTTTGTTTTGCAGTCTCAACATTTCTTTCTATGTTTCTTAGATTTGGGTCATCGAAACATGTTGAGTTGGATTTTTCTTGAAGACTTGATCATATTCCTTATTTTCAAACCGTGGAACATTTGGATCATTTTTTGACAAGTTATCACTACCGGTTTCCTTGACAGTTTTTTGTTATCAGTTGCTTATTCTGTTACCGATATCGGTTGGACCTATTTGCATTGGTGATCTATCAGATCCCCTCCCGTAGCTTGAAAATCCCTAAGCATTGATTCCAATGTTCCTTGGCGTGTGGCTGACCGTCTATTTGATTCTCACTTCACCCTTTGGATTTTCTGGGGCAATTTCTTTGGTGGAGGCTGACTTTGTTGGTTTTACGCATTTGGTCTTGTTCTTTGGATTTTGATCCCTTTTTGGGTCGACTGGATCCCATTTGATCATATAAATAATTATACTTAGGCATTAGAATGCAATTGGGGTGATATATCAAACATATAAGCTAGATCATTAGCTTTAAGGTCCCAATTGTGACCTGTTCTGTGTTGAGCATGTACTAGCTGGCATGTGAGCCAGTTTCTATAACCCGATTGTTACCGATTAATTGTAATCAGTTTTCATGATATAATTCAATCTGTTCTACATTTCCTCCTTAATATCTTTGTCTTTTTGTTGTGATTACTCCTTTTGACTGGTATGGACTGATCTCTTTGAGGTCCCTCCTTACTGGTGACTGCACTAGATTCATTCAATTATTTTGAAAAAAATAGAAAAATGTCCTAGGGATTTTTCAATTAGGATTCATTCAATTCGATACTTTTGGGATGCAAAATTGTGGTGATATGTCCTAGTAGGATATAAAAATAAGGATGATGCCCCCTCTCGAGGGTAGTCAAATTAGGTTAAGAGAATCATCTCCTCAAATTAGATTAAGAGCATAGATACAAAATTTGTCTATCTTTGTCTCTATCTATCTGTCTCTCTGATGTCTCCATCCCATTTTTTCCATTCTCTCCCTGTCCTCTATTTTTCTTTCTCTCTCACATCTCTCTCTCTTTTCCTATTACTCTATTTCTCTCTCAAGTCTCTCTCTCCTTTCCTCTCTCCCTCTCTCTTTTCCTCTCTCTCTCTAGCTTATAGTCATCCATTCATCTTAAACGAGTTCATTTTAGATACATTTAGTTAGTTACAAACAAGTCCTCCCATATAATCACAACATTTAGATTCACCAAAAAATATCAAGAAATCAATATCAAATAGATAATATACTAATCGCATACCTCATACATTTAAATCATGTCATTGGTATTCTTCTTCATCCAACTCTTTGTCTATATCATCCAATCTAGAATCGATATTGTAAGGATCATCATCTCATCATCATCATCACCACCACCATCACCACCACCACCATCATCATCATCATTAACTCCTACATCACTGTGATCTTGTTCCTCTTCTTCTACATGTTTGTTAGGCACACAATCAGCTAATTGTTGATCCTGATCATCATCTACATCATCTTCTAGTTATTCTGTATATTCTTCTTCTATGACAATATACTTTACCACCCTTCCTCTAGGATCATGTCTAACAACAAATGACCAACCTGGTTTATGTGGAACCTCTGAGTAAAATACCTGCTCACATTGGCTTGGAAGAACATAGGGCTCATTTCTAGCTTGCTCAAACGACCTTGCATTAACCATTGCAAATCCATTATCATGTTCAATAATAGTTCTGTTAGGATCATTTTCATTCAAGCGTAGGCTGTACAATTGGATGACGAAAATAACTAATTTGAAGGAGCTAAAGTCATACTCAAGTATATCATCTAAAATCCCATATTATCAATTTTCCAAGACTTGAGGATGTATGTCGCTTCTAGATGAAACATTAGTCACCTGAAATACTAGAGTTATCCCAGAATCACAAGTTTTCTTCATGTCATCCAAATTTTTGATGCGAAATTTATAGCCATTGCACCACATAGCCTTGTGGTGTTTCACCTAAAATATGTCAAAAATGTAAAAATTACTGCATCACCAGTTGATAAATATATTTATTCTTGGTCGATTGTATGCAAAAAATAACACACACACATATATATACATCATTACAATTGAAAAAAAAAAAAAATAATATGGGTGATTAATATGTTTATAAGTACCTGTTTATCTCTTAAACCATATGCTAAATCAATTTCCCTTGGTGTAACATTAGAATCTCCATTAGGATGAGCTTCTTTAGCCAATGAAGTCACAACTTCCCATGTTAATGCACGACCAAATTATTGACATCATTCAATCTATACCTTCATCCAATCAATATTGTTTGCGACATAAAAATGTAGTACATCCTGTAGACACTCAAAATTGTCATGTCTAATTAAATAAATATTTTATTTATTTAATTATTTAAGCCTAAATTCTTCTATTAATTAAATAAATCTTTATTTATTTAATTAATTCATTTATCCTCTTCTAGCCTTATTTCTCATTTAAATAAATACATTTATTTATTTAAATTATTCTTTTCCTAAATTAAATAAATATTTTATTTATTTAATTATCCTATTTCTTCTATTAATTAAATAAATCTTTATTTATTTAATTAATTCATTATCTTTTTATACACATAACACATGTCATTCATCTTTTAATTCCTACACTACCTACCTCTTTCATTATTTTATTATTTCTTCTACCTACCCTCTAATCCTAGCCGACCTCCTTTTTACACCTCTCAATCTTATCCCTCCATTTCATATTGTGTCTTCTATTTAAGGAGATGCTTCCTTCATTATCAAACCCTAATGCCTAATGACTAATCTTAAGGACTTGGCTACACTACGATCCTACTTGCAACCACATTCCGTTCTTTGTTGAGCTCTTGTGCACATAAAATCTAAGAGCAAATATATCAAGCAAGATCAATGGAGATAGGAAGAATGGAGATTCAAAACCCTATTGGACATGTGATGGTATATACATTTTGATTTTGTTTTATTTACATTGTCTTAGGTAATCTTCATATGTTATGGTGGATCTTTGTTGTTGTTAGGCTAGGGTTTGGTGGTTGAATTCATTTAGCCTTTCAATTCTGTTATTATTGTATCCATTTTCTCCATACACATTTTGGCACGCCCGGTGGGACTCTTGTCCCTTTGCATTTAACCTTCTTGTTGCAGATTTTGCGTTTTTGAAGTTGCAGATCGGACATTTTCGACAGCATTTTAGGTTTTTTTTCGCGTCTGCGAACTTTTGGATCGCGTCTTTGATTTTTTGGCACATCTGTGGAATCTGGAATCGCGTCTGTGTTTTCAACAAATTTTATTTTGAAGGTTTCAGAAAGGAGCGTCTATGTTTCAGAAACGCGTCTGTGTTATTTCTACCTGCATCTGTGTCGGAAAGGAGCGTCTGTGATTTTTAGGCGTGTCTGTACATCACAGAACCACGTCTGTGTTATCCAGACGCGTCTGTGTTGAGGGTAACAGTGTCTGTGTATATACTGTTTCAAAATTTTGAAATTTTCATTAATTCAATTTTCAGATTTTGCACTTAGGGTTTCAGATCTGGTTTATTTTTGGACTAACACTTTCAGATCTAGCTAACTAAATTGGTGCAGCTTGTCTTGGAAGCAAAACGTTTTGTTGAAGGCCCCTCTTTCACAAAGTCTTTTGGGTTTTTAAAATGTACCTAACTTGTGTGTTTGCAGGAAGGGGTGATTATGTCAAACAACCCAAACTACTAACAACTTTTCTTGCAGGTCCTTGGCTAGGGTTTTGAATTTTTGTTGTGTGCCTTGTTTTCATAGATTAGCAAACACTTGCATTGGTGCACTAAAATTGAATTATTGTCTTTTGTATTTTGAGCAATAGGCTCTTTTTGTTTAATCTTTAGAGGGCCTGTCTTCCCGTGTGGTCATTAGGACTACTAGTGAGAAGAGAACGACCCAAGTGGTAGCGAGGAAAACCCACCTCTTCCGAACCACTATAATCAAATGTATTCATGGTGAAAACTATGAATAACGTGTGCTCATTAGTTCATACCGACACTATGTCTCCCCATAAACCTATTTGATCAAATTTATTTGATCATTTGTAGGGCGTAACCCCTACTGGTTGGGAGCCTTCTGTATTTACAGAGCTGAAAGTGCCGCATGTATGGCCACACGAGCGGATGCCCTTACTAGCACCTTTTTGTTTTAGAAGCCCAAATCCTTCTAGTTGTTGGGGCAGGAGGTCGGACCTCTGGTAGCGGCCCACACACATACGGTTCTTAGTAGAGATACAAAGTTTGCCACGGGGAGTTTTCGTGGGGACTGATGCTTGGCTGACCCAAGAAGTGAGTGCCGAGGGTGGAGCCAGTGAGGTCAAGCATCTAAGTATCCGCTCTGAATAGCGTAGCCTCGGGGGTAAAACCCCATGTGGGATCAACAACTATTGTCTTGGCCAACCATAAGAATTGTGCTTGACTTATGTTAAACATTCAAACAATCAAGACCAAACAACAAAACATTGTGTCTTTTGTGTCTTCAAGTGTATGCAAAACAATTTTACATCAAACAACACACTTTTCTTAGAGTCATTTTGAGTCTAAACACTTGCAAACATTGAGTTCTCATCAACATTGTGTCCTCTTGTCACGAAAAAACAGTCAAACAGTCAGATTTGGTCACAACAAAATGACTTCACAGATTGGAAAAAAATTGCACAAAGTTTACAGAAACGCGTCTGGGTCATCTAAACACGTCTGTGAAGGGCATAATAATGTCTATGTGTCTAGCAACGTCTGTGTCGAACAGAGACACGTATGTGTCTGGGAATCGCGTCTGTGAAGTATACAGAAGCGTCTGTGTCCAGAATTGAAAAATTTCACAGTCCAGCAAACAAAAGAAATCAGTTTCGGAATTCTTGAGCTTCCTAGGTTGTTTCTTTAGGTTTCATCTAGCATTCAACCTGTCTTTGGGTCTCACATAGTTGATCATTGCTTCACATCTCATTTTACATTCATACTTGCCTAAACTTGAGTCAAAAGGTCACTCGCTTGTCCTCATCAAACTTTGTCAACACACTACATACAACAACACTTTTCTAAGTGGTCCCTCATCAAGGTTTCTTACCTTTAGGTCTCATTTGGTCTTACTTGGAGTCAAGGTCAGCTTACCTCATCAAGAGAAACTATCCTCTCTTTGGAAGTCACACCTACTCTACTACATACATACTTGGTCTTACACTTTGGACATTGCGAGTACTCCTCAGATTCATTTACATTCCATCCAACTCTTGGTCTTGCATACTTTTTTCCATTTTCATCTAGTCTTACGCATCTTGGTCAATACCTAGTTCATGGTTGAAACCCGTCTTCAAAAATCTAGGAGAGAAACTAAAGAGGCTCAAGAGTCCGCAAACATGAGTTCTTATGAGTATGACAATGATTTATTTTTCAATCCTGAGCACACTACATTGCCTGACATGGATGTTTATAGAAACATTCCAAATGTGGAAAACGCAAACACTACAAACAACAATGCTACACACAATGACAATGTGGACAACTTTTCAATACATTCAGCAAATGTAGAAGAATCCATTATGAATCCCCATTTCAATCGATCGGTTGAAGAAATAATGAGGAGGGATAGACAATACTTCTTACACATGATGGCACAAAGTGGAGCCAAAATACCTCATGATTTTGACATGTCTCAAATAATGGAAAACCGACCTTTGCAACAAACTCACTCCAACATGGATCAAAGGAGACCTAATAGTGGAGGAAATAGAGGACCACATATGGTACCTAAATCACCATCAGCTTTGCTTCAAAAACCAGAGGTCCCACATACATATGCTCAAACATATGATACTTACCTTCGTAGACCATTAAAGAGGTCTTTTGCAGAAAGATATGCTCAAGCTATGGATCAACCGAAACAATTGGACATTCAAAGGCATGCTCAAAATTTGGACACAAGGAAACCCCATGTCAAATTTGGGGACAACACAATAGAACATGACATGCCTGTAGACTATGGTATACATGCGCAAAATAGATATGGGGTTCCTCAACATGAATCTATACCAAGTGCTCCATATATGCCGCATCAATATAGACCTCCTCCATATGAACATGTGTATGATCAATATCATCCATATATGCAATATGCTCCTCCTCCAATTGGTGCCTCAAACATGGGGTATGCTTCAAGAAGTCGATCTCCACCTAAGAGAAATTTGGAGCAACAAATCAGGGATTTACAAAAGAAAATGGAGGACATAAATACACCGAAGCCAACATACACAATGAGAGACATATGTCCTTATCCATTTGACAAGAGCATTCCAATGCCTCCATTTCCTGCACACTTTGTGATGCCTAAATTTGACAAGTATAGAGGAAAAGGGGACCCCAAGGCACACATAAGACAATTTTTCACAGCTTGCATTGAGGTAGCGGCAGAAGAGACATATTTGATGAGATTATTCCCACAAAGCTTAGGCAATCAAGCTATGGAATGGTTCTCCCAACTACCACCTAGTATTAAGTCATGGGGTGACTTAGTAGAGGCATTTATTCAACATTTCTCCTAAAATATAGAGACAGACATATTAGTCACTACTTTGTGCAACACTAAGCAAAAAGAGGGAGAATCTTTTGCATCATTCTTGCAAAGATGGAGAAATCTAGCTAGCAGATGCTCTTGTGAAATTCCACAAAAACAAATGGTAGAAATGTTCACCCAAAATGTTAACAAGGACATTGGCTATGATCTAAGGAAAGCTTGTTTGTCCACCTTCAAGGATGTCATTGAAAAGGGCTTAGCAACAGAAAAGGTTCTAATTGAACAAGGAGTCATTAAGATATTCAAGGAAAACAAAGATGACTTTAAAGGAAAAGACAAGCCAATATTTTGGAATAAAAACAAGAACACAGTCAATGATGGTGTTGTTGATGCCAATACAGTGCGACCCAAATTCATCTTTTCGGGATCGAGTTCTACAAACAATCAAGTAAATACTCAAACAACTTCTAGACCACGAAGGAAGTACACCCCATTGGGAGAACCACTTGAATCAGTCTTCAAAAAGCTTGTGGCAAACAAAGTGATCACAGTTCCAGATTTTCCTCCATATGAAACAAAGGTCAAACCAAATTGGTGGAATGATGATGAGTATTGTGAATTTCATAAAAGCAAGGGTCATAAGATAGGAAATTGTCATCGATTGAAGAACATTGTGCAAGATCTCATTGATAGAGGTGACATTGAGATTGAGGGACACTCATCCAATCAAGAATATGAGATGTTTAAAGAACCATTCCCAAAGCATGACAAGGGAAAAGACAAAGTCATAGATGATCAAGCCAACTATACTAGAGCACCTTATAACTATGATTCAACTATCAATCATATCTCGATGGACAATCATATCTCTACTATTACCATCAAGAACAAAAATCCTGAGAATCCTCCTCAGAGACCCAAGATTTTCCTAAGAGGTGTTGGATCTTCTTCTGAACCTACTTCTGAATGTCATGTCACAACTCGTCGAGGTAAAATTACGTTGCCAGGTGCCTCCACTAAAAATACTACTTCTTCATCAACCAAGCCTGAGTATGACCTTGTAGAATAGTTAGGGAAGACACCCATGCTCATCTCCATCCTTGAGCTATTACGCATATCCCCCGCACATAAAGCTATTCTTGACAAAATCTTGAGAGACACCACAGTTCCTACTGATCTGAACGTGGACCAGTTTCAAGCCATGGTGGGATACCTTTCCATTCCACACTCCCTTACATTCACAGAAGCTGATGACGCCTCCGTAAGTCAGCCACATAATGCACCATTACATGTTGAAGCCTTCATACACAAACATCGAATAAAGCGAGTCCTGATAGATGGAGGAGCTGGTCTAAACATTTATACATTGAGCACCATTAAACAATTGGGATATTCTGATAAAGCTGTGAATTCAACAAATCAAATCACCATCAAGGCATATGACGATGAAGAGCGCTCATCCAAGGGCACGGTCACCTTACCTCTAAGAATTGGGCCGGTCACAAAGGATGTGGTTTGTCAGGTCCTAGATATAGATCTCACTTATAATATATTGCTAGGATGTCCTTGGATTCATGAAATGAGGGCAGTCCCATCGACATATCATCAATGCATTAAGTTTCCTCACAACGGAGTCGAGGTAATAGTTAACAGTGATCCTAATCCGTTCATATATTGCAATAACTTGAGATCACATACTGAGACCATCATTCCCAGTAATCGTGAAGCTGTTCCTTCTTCGGCATACATTGACCCTGAGTCGTTGAAACCTTCGACATCAAAACAAGGTGAACTTAAAGGCAAATTTCAGGACAAAGGCATGGGAGAATACACTTTAAATCAGACCATGTATTTACGACAAGTCATGAGCTCTCCAAAAGAATATGGAAGGCCACATCCTAACAAGCAAATATCCATCATGGTATTCAAATGGGATCCTACTACCTTTCAAAGATGGGGTGAACTGGAAGAGGAAGGTTTATACAAAATGCTCTATAAAGACATTGAAGATGACACACAAGATCAGATCAATATACCCTGTGAGAAATATGGCAAAGGCTTCAAGATTCTACAAAAATTCGGGTATGATGGAAAAAGCCCTCTTGGGTTACGCAAAGAAGGCGATATGGAGCCCTTACAACCTGAATTGACTGTAAAAAGGGAACGCTCGAAGGGACTTGGTTTTCTAACTTCCAAAATCCATACTAAAAGGACAGAAAAGGCATCACAAATCAAAGTTGCCAAAGTTCAACAAGAGGATTGCTATTCCACAGATTCCAACGAATGGGAATGGGGTTCAGACAAATCCTCCAGTGACTATGAGCTCACCGAGACATTCAGAGACCCAGATGAATCCATAGAAGAAGAAGAATTTTATAAAAAGTTTAGAGTTGGTCAAGAAACAAACCATAAGGATTGCGCACAGTCTTCGTCTCAAGGTTCTAGGTCGAAATCACATAGGATGAGAACACCTGTCCCAGAAAGCGCTACTAGTGATGACAATTTGGATTCGCTTGCAATCAAAACTGATGAGGAGAGTGCCATCGATGACCTTGACGATTGCCTTGATATACCCAAATATAACCACATCTTCACTCTTAGCCCCGCAAACTCTGAAAACATTAAAGGCCTTCCCCTTGTTCACCACCAACTCATTGACTGGGATTATGAGGGACTAGCACAGTTTGACACATTCCAAAATGACGAAGCTATTGTCGACTATCTAGGCATTCAAGATGATCTTCCCCCTGGGGACCATAAAGCAGGATACACTATAGAACTCAACAACATGGCATATTTTGGTGAGGGTGTCGGACCTTCCAGTCGCAAAAATGTGAAAATAAGAACAAATCAAGGGTCTTGTGGCGAAAACCACACTGTGGCGCTATTTGATCCCAAAAAAGTAAAAAGAAAGGACGTATCTGAGGGCGAAAACCTCTCTGAGGCACCCGAAGATGGAAGGCTCGACATTCTCCCAGCCTCGTATGAGGAAAAGTCATCCATGTTGGTAGAGGAGACTATTAAGACAAACATTGGTACAGAAGAGTTTCCACACAATATATTCCTGGCTCAATCATTGACAGAGTCCGAAAGGTCAAAATTCATAAGTTTCTTCAAGGAATGACAAATCAACTTTGCATGGTCATACGCTGATATGCCTGGACTAGATCCGGATTTGGTAATGCATCATTTGACAGTCAAACCGGGGGCAAAGCCAGTGAAACAGAAATTAAGAAAAATGCATCCACAAGTGGCATTACTAGTCAAAGCAGAGTTGGAGAAGTTATTGGATGTCGGATTCATACGCCCAATTGATTATCCTGAATGGATCTCCAACTTAGTACCTGTCTGTAAACCAGATCACAGCATTAGAATATGTACAGATTTCAGAGACATCAACAAAGCTTGTCCAAAAGATGACTTCCCATTACCAAATATTGACTTGATCGTTGATCTCACAGCAGGTCACAAAATGTTATCATTAATGGATGGATTTTCTGGTTATAATCAAATAAGGATCGCACCCGAGGATCAACACAAAACATCATTCACTTGTCCTTGGGGAACTTTTTGTTGGAATGTCATGCCCTTTGGGCTAAAAAATGTAGGTGCTACATATCAAAGAGCAATGACCACTATCTTTCATGATCTCATGCACATAACTGTGGAAGATTATGTTGATGATCTCTTGGGTAAATCAATAGACAGAGATACACATTTGGACATACTTTCAGTCATCTTTGATTGGTTGGAAAAATACAAAGTAAGATTAAACTCCAAGAAATGTGTCTTTGGAGTAACCTCCGGGAAGCTCCTAGGATTCATTGTGTCCAAAAGAGGAATCGAAGCCGATCCAGCAAAATTCAAGGCTATCTTGGACATGCCGCCACCTAGAAATATCAGTCAACTTCGATCCTTACAAGGGAGACTCCAGTCTATATGAAGATTCATAGCACAACACTTACTGGGCGGCTGGCTAAATGGGTAATGATCCTTAGTGAATTCGAGATCGAGTATGTGGACATAAAAGCAATAAAAGGACAAGCCATCATGGATCAATTAGCAGATGCCCCCATGATTGATGATGTTCCTCTAAATTCAGAATTTCCAGATGAATCCATTTTAACAATATCACACACAAGGCCATGGCAACTATACTTTGACGACTCATACACACAGCATGGGGCAGGAGCTGGTATCCTCTTCATAACTCCTCAAGGCGACTCTATACCAAAATCATACCGCTTATCATTTCCTTGCACTAACAATATAGCAGAATATGAGGCATTAACAACTGGATTACGAATTGTAGTTCAGTGGAAGATTCAGGAACTTCATGTTTTTGGGGATTCCCAACTTTTCATCCATCAAGCAACTGATGATTACCAAACAAAAGATGAAAAATTACTGCCTTACAAGCAAATGGTGGATGATTTGAAACAACATTTCACAAAGATATATTTTGAGCAGATACCAAGAGAGCAAAATCGTGCTGCAGATGTCATGGCTACAATTGCTTCATTGATTGATCTCCATCAAAATGAGACTTGCTATGAGTTCTTGGTAGACAACCTGTTGGTTCCTTCATATGAGATCACTCCTACTGAAATGATATGCGTTGTTGGTCCCGAATCCCAGTTATATGGTTCCATATTCACATACCTTCGCGACAATACCCTAGCTCCTGATCTATCAAATAACTAACGTCGCACTTTCATTCGCCAATCCTCTCGATATGTCATTCTAGCTGATATCCTATACCGGCGAGGTCTTGATGGCACTCTTCTTAGATGTCTAGAAAGCGACGAAGCTCAGATTGCGTTACGTGAAGTGCATGAAGGGATATGTGGTCCGCATGCTAGTGGTCCTACCTTGGCCAAGAAACTCATTAGGACTGGATATTACTGGCCCAATATGGAAAAAGACTCATATTAGTTTGTCAAGAAATGTAAGCAATGTCAAATTCATGGAGACCTCATACATGCGCCAGCACAAGAACTACAACCACTTGCGTCTCCTTGGCCCTTTCGTCAGTGGGGACTTGATCTCATAGGCAAGATTCACCCTCCTTCTTCCAATGGTCATAAATTCATTATCACAGCCACAGAGTATTTCACAAAGTGGATTGAAGCCGTGCCTCTCACACAAGTCACTGGAAAATAGATTGCTACCTTCATCCTTAACTATATTATTTGCCGATATGGTATTCCTGATTCCATTATTACTGATAACGGGCGTCCCTTCAAAAATCAGGATGTTCGTGAACTCTGTGACCGCTTTCATATTTCCAATCATTTTTCCACACCATATTACCCCCAAGGTAATGGCCAAGCTGAGGCGTCTAATAAAACAATCCTTAAAATCCTCAAGAAGACAGTCGACGACGCTGGCCGTAATTGGCATATCCAACTCAATCCTGCACTTTGGGCCTACCGCACAAGTGTCCGCACACCTACAGGAGCTACACCATACTCACTTGTCTACGACGTTGAAGCCATCTTGCCTATTGAGGTCGAGTTACCTTCTTTATAGGTCTCTTTGCAAAACATCATCACTGATGAAGATTACAGGGTCTCTCGCTTACAAGAACTAGAACTACTGGATGAACGGAGACAAACTGCTTTTAATCATCTCAAGGCTTACCAACAACGAATGAGTCGCAGCTACAATCACAAAGTCAAGCCTTGCACATTTGAGGTAGGTGACTTGGTTCTCAGAGAAAACCCCAAGAATCAACAAGACAGAGAGAAGAAGGGCAAGTTTGAACCAAACTGGCTTGGTCCTTACATCGTTACAGCAACATATAGATCTGGGGCATATCAGCTCTCAACTACAGAAGGTGAACCTTTGGAGGATCCTATCAATAGCATGCACCTTTGTAGGTTCTACGCATAGCTCATTGGAATATTCTAATTCAAAAATACAAAAAAATTATAAAAACAAAAAAATCGTTACTTGGTGAAAACCTGGCAAACAGGCGCCTCGTGACACAAAAACATTGAAAAATCAAAAAAGTAAAGAGAAATAATTTTGTCCAACGGTGAAAACCACTTTGGTGGAACCCTAGGCAAGTACCATGGTGAAAATTGGGTCACCAGTGCCATGCATAAAGACAATTGCTCCTCTCTCCTTCAGGATTCACTTTCATCCTTTCACTTTGCACACACTCACAACCTATTCATCCTTACCCATTCTCATCATGGCTTGTTATTGATCTACCCAAGATTGGTTAGCCATTCATAATAAACCTCCCTTTCTATCCATAATAAGTCATATCCTATCTGTGGCTAAGGCAAATCCTACGTCTAGTGATGGGTGTGGAAATGAGAATATCGCGTGTTTCGAGGAGTACAGTTTCTTCCAACTTCCTTCAGTCTATTCACGCACAATTTGCAATAAAGCAAAATTTGCATCACCAGTCTACAATAAAGTTTCATTTTCTTCACAATAAAGTATCAGCTTTATGGATTCAGTCAGTTTCAGATGACAGCAGCAACAATGGGCTTCAACAAAATCAAATCTTTCAACAGACTCAGACAACATATGGTTCAGTGCTATCTATCCTTTTTGTGAAAGTGAACATTGTGACCACAATCAAATAAGACTTATACAAGTGATAAGAGACACTAAACTTGAGGACTACAGTGGATGTTGGTGTCGAGTCTTGGTTTTCTTTTGATTTTCTCTTTTGGTGACATGTCTTTTAGCTTTTCCAGGATGTCTCTGATTAGAGATTCTATCTCCAAGATGTCTTTGACTAAAAAGGTGAGGATGGGGTATCGTCACCTATTTGCATTTGCTGTCTGTGGATTGTCTTTTAGTAATGCTATGACTTGTCCAAGAATATGAGGACACTATGAGTCTAGTATGAACTGGGGCATTCCTTGTTTGTGACTGTCTTATCTTCATGCAAACAGGTACAATGACTTTTTGGGTCGAACATATGCCTCAATTGTCATAACCTACTTGCCATAATAAAGCTCAATGATGATAACGCACAAGAAGCTCTTTCACTTTCATATCTTTTGTCTTCCATCCCCCTTTCTTGATTGACTTCCATCATCCTTCTTGAGTCTGCGTAGCCTACTATCACATGACTGAGTATAATGACACACCAAAAACATTTGCATTTCATGTAGTTTGCACCTGCATTTCCACATATAAGCATTTCATACATACATATAGAAATCACAACTGCATCACATCCTGCACACAACACCTGTTAGCACAATTTACATTTGCATTATTATATTCATCTACGTTACTTACATTGTCATATTCATCTACATTACATACATTCACATTTGCATCATGCATACACATATAAAACATAAAAGAACAAAAATATTGCATTGCATCATGTACATATTTGCATCCATATCATAAACATACATCATGAAACATCTCATCACATAGGTACACATGCATATAGCTGCCGCAAAAAATGAATCATCTCATATATATAATCAAAAGTGTCATGATACAATGATGTCAAAAAAATCATATGGCTACAAAATCACCCGCAGGTGTCTACAATACAAAAATGGTACAACACTGATACATAGGGAGCCCTCTAAGGCTATGATGAACTCCCTCCCTCGGAGCCGCCTGGCCTCGACGGAATCTGAACCCTCGAAGGACCTACCCCAGGATCATCCCTCCTGTCCCCTCTATCTGGTGGTGGTGGAGGACCCATAACCCCACCACTTGATGCTTGTCTCCTCCGGCTCCCTCCCGTAGCTGTCACTGTCCACGATGGTCTATGGAAGCTCCTTGCCCGCTGATCTACTGGCATTGCACCATAATAAAGGTCCCTCCAGTAGGCAATCTCCTCTCCTGCCCGCAGGACATATGCATAGCCTGCCCCTGTGTCCTCCGCTGCCTGCCTCCCTGCCCTCAGCGCTGTCTCAGCCTCTGTGTAGCGCTGAATCGCCTGATCTCTCTCCCACTTAGTATCCCTGAGCCTCGTCCTGAGTCAGTCTCTCTCCCTCTCTAGATCCTGTATCTCATTTGCCTGGCCTTGGCAGATCTCCTTGAGCTCAATCAGCTCATCCTCCTTTGGATCTCCCCCCTCTGCCTCTGCCCGTGGCTCTCCCTCTGTAGGTGCCTGCCCCTATACCTGTACATGTACTGGTGCCTGTATGGGTACCTATCTCTATACATGCCTAGGTCCCTATACCTATCTTGGTCCCTACTCCTGTGCTGCTGGCACCTGTCCATGTCTCTGTCCCTATGCTCTAGGACCCTGTGCTGCTGGTACCTGTAGGGGCAATCCACCGCGACTCCTCACCACCTGGGCCTGTCCCTCCTATCCACCCTCCCTCCGAGGTGCCACTCTCCTCTCCCCAACTACTCCTCTCCACCTCCGTCAGCCTCGACCCCCATCACCTCCACCATCATCATCATCGTCTCCTCCTCCATCTCCCTCTAGTAGCTCTCCTGGATTTGTCAATCAGGGGAATGGATGCTCTGCCCAATATGTTGCATACTTTGCATCCATCCCGACATCCTCTATCTCTGGCCACATATCCTAGGGTAGGGGTACCATCTCTGTCAGCTATGTCAGCGCCTGATCATATGACAATAAAGGCCCAAACTACACCTGATCCCTAACTGTACGGGCATACATACCCGATCCTCGTGGCATCCTCTGGATCCTGCCATACTGCCTGCATACCCTGTCCACCAGTTGTCTCTCTAAAACATAGGGCATCCACCCAATCAGGTACCTGCTCCGGAAGGTGTAGGGAAGCTCCACTGCATCATCCTCCCACTCCTCGCATCCCAGATACGGTCTCCAGATGACTACATCAATGTCATCTATCACTCACCGCCAATGCTCTAACCTGCCAATCCGCGGCTGCGAGGTGATCATGTCATATAAATGAACAAAGCTACGTCCATGACCTCTACCCCTGAAGTGTATCAGTCGGGTAATCGACAGATGCTCATACGCCCAAACTTGCAGTAGTGTCACCCCACAGCCCAATCCCACTGACCCATGGTATACAAACTGGTGAAGCTCATAATATAAGTGGGCCAACACACATGGTCCCCAAGCATATCTGGTGTGCTGCATCACCAGTGTCTCCAGTGCTCCTCCCTAGCCCACAGCCAATCCCCGTGTCGCCCTGTCTGGACATAGGAACCCACTGATAGCTCATCCGATGGCTGTCATGGTATCCCATGTCACATGTCCTGCCCTCATCTCTAGGCCGGGATCCTGAAACACCCGTCTCAATGCCTCCCTGTCTCCGTCACGATCATATGGAATCAAATCTCCATCAATAGGTATATGCAGAATCTTGTAGACATCCTCAAGGGTGACTGTCATCTCACCCATCGGCAAATGAAACGTACATGTCTCGGAGTGCCATCTCTCCGCAAGCACAGTCAACAGTACCATGTTTGCCCAAAACTCAGGCACATAGCACATGTCTCAAGCCCATCTCCTCGATGGCAGCTCGCTCCTCAGCTGTTAGCTTAGGTCACAATCTCTGAGTCGATGGGAATCTCTCCCGTGACTCCAACATAGGCAAATACTCCTGCAGTCAAACAAATCAATTATGTCAGTTAGGGTGGCATTCATTGTTTATCACAAAATGCTACTTTTTATCTAAATGCATATGGTTATCTATCCTAGTAGTACTCCCTGTTCATCACAAAGTACTACGTGCGTGACACTCACTGTTCATCACAAAGTGTTACTCACATTTGCACTCCCTGTTCATCACAAAGTGCTGCTCATACTTTGGGTACTCCCTGTTCATCACAAAGTACTCTATCTTGGTGCTCACTGTTCATCACAAACTGCCTTGATCTATTCTAGTCTTCCTAGAGGACCTGCTTTACTGTATCCTCTCAGTAGCTTATCCAATCGATAACGTATGTTCATCACAGAACTGTCGATTTGACCTAGAAGACAAAACCTTGCATTTTTTGGACATAAACGTGCTTTTAACTCACAAACGTGCCTATAGACTGCACAAGTGCGCCTTAACAACACAGACGTGCCTGTATGACATAAACGTGCCTATATTATGCATAAACGCGACTTCGTGACACAAACGCCCCTGCATGACGTAGACGCGCCCACATTTGACATAGACGCGGTTCCAGACACAGACGTGCCTGGCACCAACACAGACACGCCTGGCAGACACAGACGCGCCTGACACCGATGCAGACGCGGTTACATGGTTTTGCACTTTTTTGTACCCTATTCCTAAGCGCATTTATTGCTCTAACTAGCATGCATTAATGACAAAAGTAAATGCGTCAAAGTACGAGGAGGTTTGGTGGTACTTACCGGCTCTCCTGCCTCTGCTGGTCTCTGAAATCGTCGAACGCGGTCGAATCTGTGCACGAAGGCCATCGCTGCTGACTGCTGTTGCTCTTTTCTCACTTTGCACTTTGATCTCGTGAAGGTGTAGATGACAATGAGGTTGTCTTTTGCCTGTGGTCTATCTTATAGCCTACCCTAGCCTTAGCCTTCATTTCTTGAGTCAGTCTTCATTATCCCGTGACTCTGTCACTTTATCTGATTAGTCCATTCTATCCCGTCTTTCTTATCGAGAGATTGTCTGCCATCTTTTCAGACATTTTCATCCAATCTCTCGAGGGGGCATATCATTCCCATACTGGGGCAACTCTGTATCAGTTCATCTTATCTTCTTTGAAACAACGCGACAAGTCGCATTGTCTCAAAGAGGGGCAAAATGTAGACACTCAAAATTGTCATGTCTAATTAAATAAATATTTTATTTATTTAATTATTTAAGCCTAAATTCTTCTATTAATTAAATAAATCTTTATTTATTTAATTAATTCATTTATCCTCTTCTAGCCTTATTTCTCATTTAAATAAATACATTTATTTATTTAAATTATTCTTTTCCTAAATTAAATAAATATTTTATTTATTTAATTATCCTATTTCTTCTATTAATTAAATAAATCTTTATTTATTTAATTAATTCATTATCTTTTTATACACATAACACATGTCATTCATCTTTTAATTCCTACACTACCTACCTCTTTCATTATTTTATTATTTCTTCTACCTACCCTCTAATCCTAGCCGACCTCCTTTTTACACCTCTCAATCTTATCCCTCCATTTCATATTGTGTCTTCTATTTAAGGAGATGCTTCCTGCATTATCAAACCCTAATGCCTAATGACTAATCTTAAGGACTTGGCTACACTACGATCCTAATTGCAACCACATTCCGTTCTTTGTTGAGCTCTTGTGCACATAAATCTGAGAGCAAATATATCAAGCAAGATCAATGGAGATAGGAAGAATGGAGATTCAAAACCCTATTGGACATGTGATGGTATATACATTTTGATTTTGTTTTATTTACATTGTCTTAGGTAATCTTCATATGTTATGGTGGATCTTTGTTGTTGTTAGGCTAGGGTTTGGTGGTTGAATTCATTTAGCCTTTCAATTCTATTATTATTGTATCCATTTTCACCATACACACATCCCACTCTTGAGCAACTGTATTAAAAATAACTATGTAGCGTCGTAAATTGTACGCACTCGCTAGGGTGGTACAATTTCACACCTAGTTTAGCACCCGCCTTAGTGCATTTTACATTCTGCATTGCATTTCTCCTTAAGCACTTAATTAATCAAATTAATTAGGTCTAAGGTCCTATTTCATCATTCTCTACATCATAAAGTTGGGCCCTTTCACTAAAGCGCGCCCTTCACATTTTATTCCTCCAATACATCACTTAATCAAAAACCCTAATTAAGTCCTATTTCGAACTTGGGGGCTTGGTTTCGGGGTCAAAACATCTCGAAATCACCTGTAACTTCGGGATTCTCTCTAAAATCATCATATCCGACGGCCCTGAAAATTTGGTGAAAAGTTGTCGGGACCGTGGTGCCTGGAGTGCACATGGTCCCGGACATTTTTCCAGAAATTTTGGGAGCACGATCCAATCATAAAATAAAGCTTAACCCCAAGAAATTGGTGGGATATTCAATCTCTAGGTCGGCCAAAAGATGAAATTACGATCTAGGGTTTCCTACATAAGAGCTCTCTTTCTTCATTTGAAGGGATCCGATTTTTGTTTTCAGGAAATTCATATGCAGTGAAAGAGAAGATCTTTGAAGACTTCAACAACATTGAACATCCTTCTATCAAGCATCTATCAAATTCATTCATCCACTTAGGGCTTGGAAGACATTGAAGAACAATAGGAGATTACCGACTGAAGATTGGCTTGTACTCCTCCCTTGAGGGTTGGGTATCATTTCATGTTGTTTTCATGTCTTTACATAAGCTTCAATACATCATTTATTCATGCTTTAGATCACTTTGCATCTTGATTTAGAGCATTTACGTTGTCATTTACAAGCAATTAGGGTTTACTTTCTAGGTTGCTCTAGTTTGCTTTCTTGCATTTTTGGACCTTGCACACACACTAGGTCTGCACACACAATATATTTTACAAAACAACTTGGCTATTCATGGAGGTGGAAATCACCGAAGCGGGGGTTTGACTAAGGCAAAACCCTATATAGCCACCCATACACCCTTTTTCAGATATCATTGCAGGTTTCGGGATTCGGACGACGCCGCGGGATACAAATCTGGAGAGAGAAGGTCGAGACAGCACTCTGTGTCAAGTTGCAGAGCAGAAGACTAGGATAGGGGTGCTAGGCGCCTTGGTCCTGCCAGGACAGGGGCGCTGGGTGCCCTGGTCCTGCCAGGACAGAGGCGCTGGGCGCCCTGGTCCTCCGGACGGACAGCTTTCAGACAGCTTCCCGACAGTGTTTCAGAGTGCAGAACAGTGGTTTCCGGTGCAGTTTTCAGGACAGTGGCGCCCGCGCTCTCGTCCTGAACATTTTCAGTCCGATTTTGACTCTGGGTACACATCTGCATTCTTATTTCATCCTTGTATTTACAGCTGTTCATTGTTTAATCTCAATTTTGCAATCTTGTTATTAGTTCATACTTGCATTTTGGGATTAGGGTTTGAACTTGTATCATTTTAGCTTTCAATTTCAACAAGGGAATAGAAATCCTAATAGATATCCCATGGCTCTCTCTTTCACCAAAAGAAGTAGCCAATTGTGCGATATCTCTAGGCTCTTTCGTATTCCGTAATGTGTGTTAAAAGGTGGGATTAGGACCTGTTAACCTAGTCTCGCTTTTTCCCCTACACATTTTGGTGAACCCGACGTGAATCTATCATTGCTTCCTCTTGCATTGCATTTGTTAGATCTAGATCTAGATTTAGTGTGTTTTCATTTCATTTTCATTAAAAAGAAAAAAAAAAAAAAGAAGAGTGTGTTTCTTTGCATTGTGTGTTTAAATTTTATGCAATCTTTTCAAAATGTCAGATTTTTATTTGCAAAATGTTCATGCTTTCGATGATTATTATGAGTATAGCCAAGATGAATTAGATGAAGCTTTAGATGAGTTTTTAAATCCTAAGGATGCCAAACCTTCATTTTACCAAAAACTCATAAACCTTGTTACTATGCCATTTAGGTGTGATGAGAAAGATAAGTCGAATGATTCCTCTCAAGGATACATTCCTATCCACTCTTCCCCTGAATCTAGTAACATGGTTGTTTTCAATAATCCCCTCTATGAGGAGATGTCTCCTTTTGAATCAAAAGACAAACCTTTTAACTGATATGATCATGCTTTGTTGGACGATGCTCTTGATGACTTTGTGGCTTTGTCGAAATCTTTAAACAAGAACAAGACCTCTAAATTGGTTAACATGATAAACTTGAATGAATACAATAAGCCTCTCTTTGAAGTCCAAGGTGCTTATCCTTCTCCCACCTTTCAAATTCCTAAATCACCTCTCCTTACTGTTCAAGGAAGGTATGATCATGATTCCTTTCGCACCCCGAATAAACCAATCATCACCGTGCAAGGAAGAAAACCTATAAGTCCTTACAGTTATGCTAAGCAAATAACTAGAGAGAGTTATCATGCGGTTGCCCATACTTATCATACTAGAAACAATAGGCAACCTAATCCTCCTCCTGTTATTCCAGTCTCTCTTCCTAATCCTCAACCAATTCTTCCTCAAGCTCCCCGTATTTCGCAAGTTATGGGTAAGGAATATGATCTTATAGAACAACTTAAAGCTACCCCTGCTAAGATATCCCTTTGGGATTTGATTCAAACTTCTTCCGCTCATCATGGAATGTTACAAGATGCCTTGAAAGATTTGAATGTTCCTCCACCGAATACATCTAGTAATATAGCATCTTTTGTTAACTCTGTGATGAATCCTAAAGCTCAAATTGTGTTTACCCAAGATGAGTTGCCTACTAGTGAAATTCAACAACAATATGATCCCTTGATGATTGTGGTTATCATGAAAGATATTGCTATAAGACGAACACTAGTAGATAATGGCTCTGGCCTTAATGTGTGTAGTATTAATCTATTGCATAAGATGAATGTGGTTGAATTCATTTAGCCTTTCAATTCTGTTATTATTGTATCCATTTTCACCATACACACATCCCAGTCTTGAGCAACTGTATTAAAAATAACTAGAAATTTATTACTGATGTATATTGAAGATTAAGAATTAATTAACTACAATATATATAAAAACTAAATTTAAAATGTATGTATGGTGAAAAGTGGATAATGGAAACAACAATATTGAAAAACTAAATAAATTCAACCACAAAACCCTAGCCTAATCAACAACAAAGATCCACCATAGCATATGAAGATTACTTAAGACAATGCAAATCAACAAAATAAAAAATATTATACCATCACATGTCCACTAGGGTTTGAATCTCCATTCTTGCTATCTCCATTGATCTTGCTTGATATATTTGCTCTTAGATTTTATGTGTACGCAAGAGCTCAACAAAGAACGAAAATGTGGTTGATAGCTTTATCACAAAAAGGCTTGATTGCATAAGACCATTAGAATGCTTAGAATGCTTTAGGAGTTTGGGGGATTAGGAGGATTGATAATGAAAGAAGAATCCTCTTATATAGAACACTGGAAGAAATGGAGGGATAAGATTGAGAGGTGTAAAAGATAAATGGTTGACTAGGATTAGAGGGTAGGTAGATGAAATAAGAAAATAATGAGAGGGTAGGTAGTATAGGAATTATGAGATGAGTGATATGTGTCATGGGCAGAAAAGGCTAATGAATTAATTAAATAAATAAAGATTTATTTGATTAATAGAGGAAGTGGGATCAATTAAATAAATAAAAGTATTTATTTAATTTAAAAAAATGACAATTTAAATAAATAAAAGAATTTATTTAAATGAGGAAAGGCTTAGAAGAGGATTATTGAATTAATTAAATAAATAAAGATTTATTTAATTAATAGAAGAATTAGGCTTCAATAATTAAATAAATACAAATATTTTTTTAATTAGCCAGGACAATTTTAGGTGTCTACATTTTGCCCCTCTTTGAGGCAATGCATCTTGTCGCGTTGTTTCAAAGAAGATAAGACGAACAGATACAAAGTTGCCCCAAGATAGGGAATGATATGCCCCCTCGAAAGATTGGATGAAAATGTTTGAAAAGATCACAGAAAAACTCTCGATAAGAAAGAAAGGCTAGAAAGGACTGACAAGATAGGATAGAGTGACATAGTCATGGAATAGAGAAGACTGATGCAGGAGCCTAAAGCTAGGGTATTCTATAAGATAGACTATGAGGGAAAATATCCTCATTGTCATCCTCACAACTAAGAGATCAAAGTGCAGAGAGAAAAAAGAGAAGTCAACAATGATGTCATTGGTGCAAAGATTCGATCGTGTTCGTCGATATTAGAGGCCAACAGATGCAGGAGAGCCAGTGAGTACCACAAAACCTCAAAACCTCCTTGTACCTTGGTGCATTAATTGTTGTCATAAATGCAGGTTAAGTAGGTCAATAAATTCACATTAGGTATGTCATAGAAGCTTGTCAAACAGGTCAAAAGACATGAAGGCACGTCTACATTGGTGCCAGGCATGTCTGGATAAGATAGGCGCATCTGCATTGAGTGTAACCGTGTCTATGATTCTAAAAGCGTCTATGTCAAATGTGAGTGTGTCTATGAAATGCAGAAACATCTGTGAAGTATGTAAGCATGTTTGTGTCATGAATGCACATTTATGTCTTCAAGGTCGAATCAATAGTTCTGTGATAAACATACATTGTCGATTGGATAAGTTGTTGAGAGGATACACTCAAGCAGGTCCTCTAGGGAAGAATAGGATAACAAATAGGGTTGGGATTGATAATTATGTGATAGAACATACGTTGCCAATTAGGAAACTACTCAAGAAGATACACTCAAGAAGAGGCCCTAGGATAGGATAGAGCGAGACACTTTGTGATGAATGAGGAGTACCATAAGTGTGAGATTTTGCCAAGATCAAGGGCACAATGAAAAGCAAAAAAGAGAGACAAAAAGTATGACAAGAACAAATTGTATTCTCATCAATATACAAATGATCAACTAGATTAACCAATATAATGAATATGGGCCTGCTTATATAGGCAAGACCAAATGGATATGTGAGCACACAATCATGACATGTGGCTCAATAAGAAACAAAGAAAGGTAAGAAAAAGTAGGGGTAGGTAGGAGAAATAATATAATATTCCATAAGAGGTGGATGACCCACCGAATGTGGAGTGTAACAGCAAAATAAGACCACAAAAGATGGAATTTATCCTACAAGCTACATCCCTATGTGCACACTTCCCTAAGTGTCTCATAGCCAAACTATGATGAGATGCATTATCCTAAGTTAACTTAAGTAAAGTGTAATTATATCCTATAAGAATAAATAATTACACCAACACCCCCCCTTAAGTGCAACTTAGGGGAATGAAGACTCAAGTCAACAATGCAAAATGGGTCATGACTACTAGGCCATGATAGGTACCCATGTATAATATGCAAATGCAAGCAAACCTATGCAATGCAATCTCTCACAAACAAAGAAAGGGAGAAAACCCAGTGGGAAAAAACTCCCCCCCAAAAAGAGAGAAAAATGTACAAAAGACTCTCAAAGAAGAAGGACAATACCTTAAAGAGGAAAAAGTCTCCCCATAAGAGAGGAAGGAGAAGTCAGTTGACCCCCCCTAATGAGAGATCCTGCACCCCCAAGAGAGCTTGCAACTGCTGTAGCTTACTTGCAGTGAAGGGTTTGATGAATATGTCTACAACTTGCTCTGTTGTAGGACAATACTGCAATCAATGACCTTCTCTTGAATCAGCTCTCGGATGTAGTGCATATGAATCTTAATGTGTTTGGTTTGCTAATGCTGAACCAGGTTCTTTAAGATTGCAATAGTACTATGATTGTCACAATGTAGAATTGTCAGTCGTGGAGTGGAGAACCCAAACTCTGTGAGAATATGCTGAAGCCAAATTGTCTCAGTCACTGCATTAACAACCCCTCAATACTTAGCCTCAGTCGAAGAGAGAGAAATAGCATGCTACTTCTTTCTCTGCCAACAAATGGGGCTTGATCCAAGGTGGAAGCTGTAACAAGAAGTAGACTTACTATCATCAAGATCACCAACCCAATTGGAGTCTGTGTAACCAACCAAGAAAAGTCCTGTGCCTACTGCATAGTGAATCCCATAATGGTGTGTACCTTGGATGTAGTGAAGTATGCATTTGGTGGCTTTCCAATGAAGCTCATGTGGTTCCTACATGTAGCAGGAAGCCATGCCAACCACAAATGAAATATCATGATATGTGTGAGTCAAGTAGATGAGACTACCCACAAGATGATGATACAATGTGGCATCAACTGGTGGATAAGAACACCTAGCCTCAAGCTTGACTCCTAAAAGAAAGGGAGTCGATGCAAGCTTACAATTAGCCATATGAAAGTGTGCAAGTAGATCAAGAGCATACTTGGGCTACAAAAGAGTAATCCTGGAAGATCACTGTGAAATATCTATCCCGAAAAAGTAGTGCAAAAGACCCAAGTCAGTCATAGCAAATCTATCATGCAAAGTAGATTTGACACTACTAATGATGGATGCAGTGCTCCTTGTAATGATCAAATTATCAGCATAGAGAACAAGTATCAAGTGTGAGTCATCCTATCTCAAAATGTAGAAATTCAGATCAGAATGACACCTGGTGAACCCTGTAGAGAGAAGAAAGGAATCCATCTTGGCGCACCAAGCCTTGGGGGTCTGCTTAAGGCCATAAAGAGATTTTCTCAGTTTGCAAACCAAGGAAGAATCCTAGATGAAACCCTATGGCTGCTCCGTATATATCTCCTCATCAAGATCCCCATGAAGAAAAGAACTCTTCACATCCATCTGATGTACAACCCAACCATGAGTTGCGGCAATATAAAGTGTCAAGCGAATGAAGATCATTTTGGCTATGACCGCAAAGGTCACAGTATAGTCAACACCTAGAACCTGAGAGAAACCTTTCACAACAAGTCGAGCCTTATACTTATCCACACTACCATTCATCGTAAACTTGGTCCGATAGATCCACTTACATCGAACCATCTTTCTCCCCTTAGGGAGAGAGACTAACTATTGGAATCCAAGAGCATTGAGAGGGGGCGGGGTGAATCAGTGTTTTGTCGGTAACAAATGATTTTTCCCTTTTATAACATACACGTATAAATCAGGAAATGAAGAAACATATAACTTGAAGTAAATAAATCATCCACATGAATGAACACCATAACACAAAGAATTTATACATGGAAAACCTCAAAGAGGAAAAACCATAGTGGGATTTGTGACCCACAATATAAATTCACTGGCCATATGAAAGATACTACATAGTATGGGGGCTTGCACATGTAGGAAGACACACTGCCTAAAGCACACTGATCAACACAAAAGAGTCTCACTGACTACAAGCTTCTGCTTAGATAAAATAGTAATAATAAACTCACAAAATGCATTTGCAATGCCAAAAAGAGTTCCGATTATAGCTATGTTCTCTATCGGATCATAAACCCTGAATACTTCTACTAGTATCTCCTTTCCTCCAAGAATGCTTTACAAACCATCTACAGATCATTGCATGATATAACATTCGCATACAAAATTATCTACATACATATCCTTCACATTACACAGTTTTACCGCCTTGTCATATACTCTCCTATTCCATCATATATGACACTGACCTAACAAACTGACTTATATACCCTTTACAAACAATATGCCTTATGTTGACTTACAATACATTACAAAAGATATACAATGTTGGCCCAATACAATAATTACAAAATGATTTTACAAATAAAACTTCCTTTAGATCCTAGACTGATGTCGGCTTCACTAAAGTGCTGGATGCCGGTGCCAATGCCGATTGTGACCCTGGATACTCCAATGTTGGTATCTGTCGATGTATGTCCTCTATAGAATCTTGTTACCATCAATGACAACATATGAATCTAATGAGTGTCAAATTCTAACAATCTCCCCCTTTGGCATTGATGGCAACAGTCATGTGAAAAATGGATTCCCTGTTGATTCAACTGAAATATGAAACTGTAGCGTCCTAAAATTGCGACACTTGCAATTTCGACTGCATTTCGGTCTTCACGATGGTGACGCAACACGCAACCTGAATGGAGACCCCGAAACTTGCTCACGACACTAAAAACTGCATTTTTCAAGTACCCTGGCCTGAACCTCCTTGCACCCTGCTGTCCCGGGAGGTGGGACCAGAGCGCCCAGCGCTCTGGTCCCTGGGTCCTATTTTGGGCCCGGTCTCCTAAGGGTTATCGGGTCTTTTTGTTTGCAAATTGGAAAATTACATTCCCTGGTCGGCCTAAGGTCGGGAAAATCAGTCTATCAGCCCTAATTGACAAGTATATAAACTACATTTTCCTCTTTCATTGGGACATGAGAATAAGATGATAACACATACATGACGGAAAAGGCGTGGAAACTATACTCAAGCATTCAAGCATTCAAACAATTGATCATTTCAAGTCTCCATTCAAGGCTAAGTGTTGCATTCAAGACAAGGATTCAACCATTGAAGAGGAGATCACATGCCACATACTACAACAACACACAACATCTAAACCTTTGCACATAAGGATACAAACATCCTTAGAACAAGGTATTAGTACTTGTTTTACATTACAGTCATTTACATTTACAGCACTTGCTCATTTCTTGGTTAATTCCAAAACCGGGGTTTGACCTAAAGGCAAACCCCTAATCCCTAACCCCCCATCGTCTTCGCTTTTCTATGTGTAGGTTACAGGTACGCGGCTGAAATTGAAGATCTGGAATCCTTGTGCAGAGACGAACCGATCCCCCTTCGTTTCGTGGATTTTTCGGAGGACCGTGGCGCCGGGCGCCATCGTCCCGACCACTTTTGCTCAAATTTGCAGGACAGTGCCGTATCGACATTTTACTGCTAATTCCAGGTCCGCAGCTTCATACTATATCGCTAACTCAGTTTATAAAGCGACTCTTTGTCACTTTCTATGCATTCCTAGCTTAATTTCCTTATCAACATTCTTTACAAAAGAGGGTAGCCTTGCTTTCTTAACCCTTGAAACTCATTTAGCATCCAATCTTACCTTGTGTGGGATTGGATCTTGTGAGCTTCAACCCCTCTTTTGAATGTAAAGTCTCTCTCCTAAGTGAAAACCATCGAATCCTAGCGAACCTCCCTTCTCTCTCCTCGGAGTCGGAAGAGGGGAGAGCAACTAGGGTTCGATCGCGATTTTTCGCTTTACATTTTGGTGAACCCGACGTGAACATCCTTTCTGATTATTCATGATTAGATCTGAAAATTGATTCCTTGATTACATTTCCATGTTTGATCTTTTGCAAAATTTTAGAGGTGATTGCGTAAAAACCCTAAAATTTCTTTTTAGTAATTGAACTTGTGAAATGCTTAATTATTAATGTTTGTTTCAGATCTGCCCTTCTATTACAAATTATCAATTCATATTTGTGCTTTAATTTTGAAAATTCAGTGGTTAAGTGTCAAAACCCTAATTTTTGAAACTCTCTTGATTCAACCTTTGTCCGACAATTTCACTGATCAAAACATCTCCAAATCAGCTGTAACTTTGGATTCCGCAATAAAATCATAATATCTTTCATCCCTGAAAATTTGGAAAAAAGTTGTGAGGACCGTGGCGCCAAGCGCCATCGTCCCCGACATTTTTTCCGAAATTTCGGGAGCGAGATCTTACTGTATTTTTCTGCTAAAATCCAAAATTTTGGCTGATTTTATCAATTATAACACTTTCAAAATTACAGTCAAAGTTGGTCTTGTGATTGCTTGGATTAAGGCTTCTAATCATTCAAAAATTGTTGAAACTGAAATTTTGTGTCAAAATTGTGTTCTTACTAAATCTGAAAAGTGTGTTTGCATTCATTCGAAATTTCAGTGGTTTATTCAAATTCTTGCAATTTGTGACTTTTGAAATTAAGTGCTTAATTACAACAACTTTAATTTCCACTTTCAAAATTGAATTTTGCGTGAAATTGAGTCAATTTTTAAATTTCAAAATTTGCATTGCTTTTGGCATTCCCTCTAAAATCATAAAATTCAAAATTTCAGTTTCCCTCTCTTTTTCAAAATTCAAAATTTTGCATTTTTCGACAATCTTGGTAGTGTTCAATTTTGAGATTGCAACTTTAATTTGGCCTATCTACAGATCGTAAAATCACTCAATTTTTTCAGATTAGCTCTAAAATCATCATAACTTTCATCCCTGCAAATTTCGAAAAAAAGTTGCAAGGACCGTGTTGCACTCCGAGCGCCACGGTCCCAGACATTTTTTTCTGAAATTTTGGGAGACTGTCGTGATTGCATTTAACAGCTTAAATCTGGAAGATTGGTTGGTTTTACTGAAAATTGCTACCTCTAAATTCAAAATTTCCTCTTCCTTTCTAGTGCATGAGTTTTACAACAATAAGCCCTACTTACACTATTCCCGTTAGACGAAGCTGTAGAATTAAGTCTCTCCGAGGTTTGACTACCGAGGAGATGGAACCTAATTTGAGTAGTCTTTTTAACGAGGACATGGGTAATTCCTCTAATCCTCCTAATGATGAAGAAGCTCTCCATGAGGTTTTTGTTGAACAACTTTCGAAATTGGATAACCAATTTGACGATTTTCACCAATGGATGTCTCATGAGTATCCCGATAGTCAAGCTCTTCCTTTAATTGAGGGTCTAAAACATATGCTTCAAAGTGATAAGAATGGAATTGATATTTTGCGTGGTATTGCACACATTGTGGATTCGAATGTGATGCCTATGAAGAGTTGTGCCGAATCTTTAGGTTATACACAACCTCCTACACAAGTCAATCATTCTATTCCTTTGACCACTTCTATTGCTAGCATACCTACCTTTACATCAAACATAATGACTACTTCTATACAAGACATTCCCCTTGTGATTACCAGTCATGGGGGAAATCCTCCCTCTTCTTCAATTAACCCTATTCCTTCATTTAATCCGACTTCTTCATTCATTCCTTGAATGAGTGTTCCTATTACATCTCCACCAATGAACATGACGCAAGGGGGCAATTCATTTAACCATTCCATTCCTCCTTGTAGTGTTCCTCCTGTCCAATCATCTCCTATGACTAATTATCACAGAGTCCCACCACCTTACTCTTTACCTTCTTTCAATAACATCACACCTCCATCTCAATCTAACACACCTAATATGAATTCTTCGACTGAAGCAACCATTAACAATCTTGCACAAACTGTCTCTTCTTTACAGCAACAAATTGCCTCTATGAATCAATCTAAGTTTAGTGTGCCCACATTTGATGTTGCGAGCCCACTTTCTCTTGACATTGTTCGAGCCATCCCTCCTAAACATGTTGAAATCCCACATTTGGAGCTTTATAACGGTAAAGGAGATCCTCTAACACATGTTAAGACTTTTCAAACAATATGTACTGATTTTGCTTATGACCAAAGGTTGCTTGCAAAACTGTTTACTAGAACATTAAGAGACAAAGCCCTACAATGGTATTGCTCGTTACCTTCTTATTCTATTACTTCTTTTGAACAACTTGCAAATGCTTTCATTCAACAATTTCAAAACAATATAAGTCCTAAAGTTACTTTGATTGATTTAATGCATTGTAAACAAGGTGTTAAAGAAAAAGTGACTGATTTCATTGGTCGATATAAGCATTTGTATGCTCAAATTTCTTTTCCAGTGCCTGATAATGATATTCAAAGAATCTTTATTTCTAATTTACAAAAAGATATTCGAGACAAACTTCTGTTTTCTAAGTTTACTTCTTTCCAACAGTTGTGTGCCACTCTTCACAATTATCAACTGACTGTGAGTCAAATGGAACAATCTCATCCTATGGCTCCGAGTGATAAGGGTGATAGCAGTCAACAACCATTTGGGAAGTTTAAACCTAACAGAGATTCCATCAAATTCAATGAAAACATCATCAACAACAATGTGAATGCAGCATAAGGTGTGCCTCCTATTTCTAAATTTTTCAAAAAAGAAAGAAAGTATACTCCTTTGAATGAATCATTGCATGGTATTATGAATAAGTTATTGGAACAAAATGTGCTTACTCTTCCTCCTGTACGACAAATTGATCCTGCAAAGATTACTTCACCTTATTTTGATAGCAAAGCTTTTTGTCACTTTCATCGTCAGCCTGGGCATGATACTGAAAAATGTTTTTCTTTAAAGGGTAAAATTCAAGATTTGATTGATAATAATACTATCTCTGTTTCTAGAGTGAATGATAAAGGCAACACATCTGTAGCTCCTCCTAACCAAAATCTTCAGATTTTTACTGATCCATTACCTTCTCATACCTCTAATGCGATTGAGGCTAATGATTCTTCTTTATCATCTGATGGTCTTGTGTCTATGACTCCGAATGTGATTAACTTTGTAGAGCAGCAAGAAAATCCTAAAGAACCTTCCATCACATTTGATTCTAGTGAAACCATTAGGGCACCTGATGGTCCTTTATACATAGTTGCAAAAGTCAAGAATACACCTTTCCGTGGAGTGCTTATGGATCCTTCGTGCATAGTTAATGTTATTACTGAAGAATTCCTTTTTATTTTGCAATTGAATCAAGTGATATATGACAAAACAGATGTGATTGTGAAATTATTTGATGCATTTTCTTCTCCTGCAATTGGTTCTATTACATTGCCTATTGAGGTCCATAACAAATCTCTTGATGTGAACTTTGCTATTATTCCTTCATCTGAACAATTTCATGTGAAACTTGGCTATCCATGGCTATCTTCCATGAAAGCTATTGCTTCTCCTATTCATAAGTGTTTGAAATTTCTCCATAATGGTGAAGTTGTTACTGTCAATCATAGTCTCTTTAAACCAGCTGAAAGAACTTCTAGCGTTCCTATTGATTATTTTTGGCCTAAACAATTCCAATCTCTTCCTCCGCGAAGTGATCATCTTTTCAAATCTTATCAAAAGTGGAAAACAAATATGATCCTATCTTTAAGTGAACCTAGAACACCTAAACTTGATATTCCTATCGTTCTTGAGAAGGAAGTTCTTCCTTTGAAAGATAAAACTAATGTCTTTCCTAAGGAAGATTCCCAACCCGTTCCTATGGATGTGACAATGTCTATGCCTAATAAACCTTCTAAAAGTAGACCTATACCTCCTCATCATGATGGACCTGGTCTTCTTCCTAAACCAAAAATTCCTCCTTTATATGGAGCAGTTCCTCCTCCTTCCTTTTATAGAGAGAAGAGACCTTCTTCTTCTCCTATTATCCAGCCTAAGAGACCACAACCTAAACACCCAAGTGATAGGGATGAGAACATTCCTCCTCCTCAATCTTCTCAACTTCCTACTAAGACTAGACGAAATCGTTCTGCACGTGAATGCCGACGAAAGCGTCGTCTTAGAGCTCAAGCAGCCGCTTCTCAAACTTTGCAATCTCCAAAAACACCTTCAACAAGCATTATTCCATTTTCTCCTCAGCCGGAAATTGAGCCTAAATCTCCTAAACATAAGATGCATGATGGTCTTGATCCTGTGCGAGTTAAAAATCCTATTTTTATAAATCTTGATGAAAATGTTATTCATGATGAACATGTTACTCCTCTTGCTTCTGATAGTGAATATGAACTTGTTGATATTGATAACCATTTATCTAACGAATTTTCTAAAGCACTTATCCTAGCTCCTAGACAAGAACAACGTGGCTCGGAACATGAACATAGCCCTTTTTTGGATCTTGTGATAGCTCCATCTGCTGTGTTGGAGGTTCCTCCTCTAGCGTGTTCCCTGCCTTCCCGAAACATTGATCATCAAGATCGGGAGGTAGATGACGTGCTAGACTAGTTACATTAGCATAGCAGATTCTCTCCTCCTCTCTTTTGTTACTTCTTCTATATGTTATTCTCATTCTTCTATTTGTTGTCCTTAGTGTTGTTTACTTGAGGACGATGCAAAGCATTGAGATCTCTTTTGGTCTCTCTCATGTTGACTCAAAAGACACATGTGTTCCCGTCTTCTAGGTGACCTTCCTTGATTGGGGAATGAAGAACAATTATGCATACATACATATGATATATATACATGACTTATCATATAGCATACTGACCCCAAGGAAAGCGAAGTCACCTTGTGCTTTGTGTTTTGTGTCTATTATCCTTGGGTTTATCTCACACTTGGGGGCTAAATCTTTGTGATAACGTTCTCCTTTCCTTTCTCATTTCTTATGTGTATCACTACGTTAAAACAATCACCCCCATTGAAGCATGTGCAATCGCTTTAACGTAGGGGGGCATACACCCTGTCTATCCCTTCACAATACTTGAAAATTTCTTGGCGAACTTAGCTTTGCCTTGAAAATTTTCGGTATTTCTCTTGCATGACTCATAGTGAGGGAACCTTACTACTGACAGTCATGGTTCTCCCTCGTGATCTTCCCTTTTACTTTGTCAATCGAAGTCGTAAGATCCTTAGTCCACTGGGGGCTTAGTGTATCTTGCCTCCTTGACGTGGTGAAAGTCTTTCAATGTTGTTTCCTTGTACTTTACCGGAAGTATGAGCATACATACTCCCGCTAAAGTGGGGGCTAAATGTAGCGTCCTAAAATTGTGACACTTGCAATTTCGACTGCATTTCGGTCTTCACGATGGCGACGCAACACGCAACCTGAATGGAGACCCCGAAACTTGCTCACGACACTAAAAACTGCATTTTTCAAGTACCCTGGCCTGAACCTCCTTGCACCCTGTTGTCCCGGGAGGTGGGACCAGAGTGCCCAGTGCGCTGGTCCCTTAGGACCAGGGCGCCCAGCGCCCTGGTCCCCAGGACCATGGCGCCCAGCGCCCTGGTCCCTCAGGACCAGGGCGCCCAGCGCCCTGGTCCCCAAGACCATGCCGCCCAGCGCCCTGGTCCCTGGGTCCTATTTTGGGCCCGGTCTCCTAAGGGGTATCGGGTCTTTTTGTTTGCAAATTGGAAAATTACATTCCCTGGTCGGCCTAAGGTCGGGAAAATCAGTCTATCAGCCCTAATTGACAAGTATATAAACTACATTTTCCTCTTTCTTTGGGACATGAGAATAAGATGATAACACATACATGATGGAAAAGGCGTGGAAACTATACTCAAGCATTCAAGCATTCAAGCATTCAAACAATTGATCATTTCAAGTCTCCATTCAAGGCTAAGTGTTGCATTCAAGACAAGGATTCAACCATTGAAGAGGAGATCACATGCCACATACTACAACAACATACAACATCTAAACCTTCGCACATAAGGATACAAACATCCTTAGAACAAGGTATTAGTACTTGTTTTACATTACAGTCATTTACATTTACAACACTTGCTCATTTCTTGGTTAATTCCAAAACTGGGGTTTGACCTAAAGGCAAACCCCTAATCCCTAACCCCCCATCGTCTTCGCTTTTCTGTGTGTAGGTTGCAGGTACGCGGCTGAAATTGAAGATCTGGAATCCTTGTGCAGAGACGAACCGATCCCCCTTCGTTTCGCGGATTTTTCGGAGGACCGTGGCGCCGGGCGCCATCGTCCCGACCACTTTTGCTCAAATTTGCAGGACATTGCCGTATCGACATTTTACTGCTAATTCCAGGTCCGCAGCTTCATACTATATCCCTAACTCAGTTTATAAAGCGAATCTTTGTCACTTTCTATGCATTCCTAGCTTAATTTCCTTATCAACATTCTTTACAAAAGAGGGTAGCCTTGCTTTCTTAACCCTTGAAACTCATTTAGCATCCAATCTTGCCTTGTGTGGGATTGGATCTTGTGAGCTTCAACCCCTCTTTTGAATGTAAAGTCTCTCTCCTAAGTGAAAACCATCGAATCCTAGCGAACCTTCCTTCTCTCTCCTCGGAGTTGGAAGAGGGGAGAGCAACTAGGGTTCGATCGCGATTTTACGCTTTACAGAAACATGCCCACCTTGAGCTGATTGACTATGTTTGCAAAAATATCCAGTCTGATATCCTCCCCATATTTTTATGATATTTTTCACATTATATATACTCCCCATTTGGCATCAATGCCAAATATCGGTGAAAGAATTGAAAGAATTTGGTTAAGAATATGTGCAAAAGAATGAATAAATACAAATTACTTAATTGGAGCTTGACCAATTTCAAGATTTCCGGATAAGCTTTCTCTAGCAACTGTAAATATGTATCCTAGTCAGTTTTGAATGTTTCAGATATGGATACAAGTCCACTCAGTAAATGGGCATGTGTTTCTTTCTCATTGACTTCTGCCAGTGTGGACTTTGCAAGCATATCCATACATTCCTTCTTATGTACACCAAGTGAATCCAATCTTGGACTCACCAAACCTTTGACACTCCTTGCTCTTCGAATGATCTTATCTCTTTCCTTTTCAAAAGCAAAAAAATGGTTCTCCAAAGACAAAATTTGTCCATCAATAGATGTAGTGAATGAAGTTAGTCCATCAAAATAATTAGCAATATTAGCAATCTTTTCATGTAGCTCCTTTAACCTGTTATCTACATTTGCAATAAGAATTTCTATATTACAACAAACCCTCTAGATGTTAGTACACTGTTTCAAATATTTTTCAATAAGTATAAGTTTTTCTTCAATCTTCCTCTTCTTTGTTTCAATAATCTGGTCAAAAGCATCTTTATTCGCCAAAGTGAATCTCTGAAGTGCTTTCTAGTTAGAAATCTGTTGTAATGATTGAAAGTTCTTAGATATGTGCCCTGTTAATGCCTTAAGCTTGCTAGAAGGGCTTGCTTCTTTTCAATCAAACAATTAGAAATCAATCTATGCAAAATTGTAATTGACTGATCTATTATTCCTTTGTCTGCAAATCCCTCCTTTATTAGCTTCTGAGTAGCCACCATCATTTGCTTTGTGGGACTCATCTTAGTGATTGATTTCTTCTCAGTTCTTGAGAAGTGTTAATTGCCAAAAGTTTTGCCGGGGAATCAACATCAACTATCGGTATGGTATTGGGAGTCTTATCAGTCCCCTTTACCTCATCCCCTTTTGCATCGGTGGCTTCGCTACTTGGTGCAGTAACAATTATTGCCGGTGGAATATTATCCAGAATATTGTCAGTACCTTGTATATTATCCATATTTCCTAGCACAAATGTTGTCTCTACCGCTATATACTATACACTCTCATCAATTATGGGTCTACCTGCCGGTGGTGTCTATACACTCTTATTTACTGCTAGTATATCCAAAATTTGTTTTGAACTTCCCAAAATTCCTTTCCCTTTAGATTTGTTCGGAATGGTGGAAGTTGCCTTAACAAATTCTTCTTGAGAAATAGGAAATCTAGATTCTTTTGGAAGAATTTGGACTAACCATCTCTGGTCTCATTTATTATCTCATTTACCTTGCCCATCATTAGGCTTATTCACCGAGGTTTGCTACTAAAAACTATTTTGTTTGCAACATCTATACATCGCTTCATTTCTTCATTATTTATAGAGCCACACATATTCAAGAGTTCAACTTCTTTAATTTCCCTATCCCTCTTGACTACATCTAGTCTTCTTGCATCTAACTTATTATACAGTGATAAGGGAATTTACTTCAAAATCTCTACTAAAGCCTTCTTATAGATATCTATATGTAACAAAATTACTTCTTCAATTTCATTCTATTCATTATCATCTAAATTTTCAAAGAAATTTGATACATTCTTCAAAATACCATATTTTGTTACCTCATCTATCAATTCAACATAGGTCATTGTAACATTACCAGATTCAGTTGCTTCATCACTCTTTTTCTTCTTGCTAGGGGTTGAAGGAGTGGATGAAATTGGTTTCCTTTTCTGAGTAGGTTTCCTTGCCAAAGGTGTAGGTGTACTAGGTTTTGTCACTTTTCTTACAAGCTTCCTCCTTGGCTCCCCCTTCTTCTCCTCTACCGGAGGCTTGTTAGCTTTCTTCCTTTGTACCCATTTGAATGCTAGAGGTTCATTATCCTCTTGATTAGAGTCAAAAGCGATAGAAGAAATGAAAGTTTCAGGTCTCTTTTCCTTAGGAGCACTAGCCACTGTCGGTTCATATGCCAGTTCATCTGTCGATTTGGATCCAAAACCTAGTTCTGTACCTATTCTGTGAATTACATTTTGAACAAATGCAGACATTTTATCTATTTTCTTTTCTCTTCTTTTCTTATTGAAGCCAATTTTGACTTTAAGAGCCTTCTCCTCCGCAGTGCTAAAATGTTTAGCCTTGTCATCTAATGGAGCTTCAAGCAACATTTTTACATAAAGTTTTGAGATGTTGTCATCAACTTCATACCCTAGCTCAGTGACCCATATGGTTCTAGGTTCCACTGCTTCCATGAGGGTTTCAATGGAATATTTCTCCATAATGTGCTTAGAGATCCTCTCCCTTTGTCTCATGTTTTCTTGAAAAGTTTTAAAGTATCCCCAAAGGTTTTCATCCTGTCGGTACCAAGACTGGTGATTGCATCTTTGATTTACATACATTCCGGTATGTCATGAGCCCAACGCTTCTTCCCTAAACCCAATAGCTCATTTATGAAGTACAACATTAAACAAACAATAAGATTGCCAAACCTAAAAGTTCCTTTCTTGACACCCTTGATTTTGCCAAGATTCAACATTAATTCACTTCTTAGCCATTCACATAAATCATATTTTCCATCATTCCTTAGCATTTGGTGTGCAACATGGATACATGAACTGGCAACAGTTCAATCGACTAGATTGAGTTACCTTGTAGCTGGTGATCATGCTGGCAAATTTCACATCTATGTCTTTGATGGTGCTGATCCTCATCGATCTTCCATCATGGGTTGCGTCAGTGAAATTTTCAACCTCAGTGTTGGAGATCTTCTTCCTAGGTTGTTGTCTGACTTTGGGTAAGCCGGTGACTACTTGATTTGCTTCCTTGGTGATCATGTAGGGCTAGTCCAGCTAGATGAATTTATTGTGGACCCTGCTTAGAACATATCTGATCACTTCATCCTTAAATTCCAGTATGTATAGGATTCTAGTTAACCCTAGGTCTTAAATGACTTGATATTCTGGCTTGATTATTTCAGAGCTACCTAGTATCACAAATTGATACATTCCCTTGATCTCGTTAGTGCCTAGATCCTCCAAGGTCCAGTGAGTACATGCCCTGACATCTTCTACATAGACTATGTCGTCGGGAACCCTTGAGAATGCACCCATAGAGTCTTCCTTCTTTTCTATCTGGGAAACTTCCTTAAAAATGGGTCTTAGCCTATCCTTGAATTCAAAAACGGTAGGATTCACAATGAAAGTAGGAGCAGTTGATCCAGATGCCATTTTAAACAAATCCCTAAAAATGATCGCCAGTTTGATGATTTGATTACTTCTAAGATAACTGTTAGAAATCCTTTAGAATGCCTTTTCTCTCTCTTGAGTGCTTGTGATTCACCTTTTCTTTACTCTGATTTGGTTGAGTGCCGGGTGAGTGAAAATGAGTCCACTTTCCCTTTTTATCAGCGAGTAAACCCTAATCCTTCATTGTCATAAATGCTTAGCAATGTACCCTACCGGATGTCAGTTTCAAAGTTTTATGTCGGGTAAACCTTCATCAATGTTCAATAGAACTCTCCAGATCTCTTCTAGGGAATATGCAAGATTTGTAATGAATTTGCCGACCCCTAAGGCGTATACCTCAGTTACCAGTTGAATTTCCTGCCAGTGCAGGAATGCTCTGTCCTACCGGTGGAGTTACTGGTGCAGTTATCGATGTAGTTGCATCTGCACTTAGTTCTTTAGAATTTCTAACCCATCTCTTGGTGTGATCTTGTTGTATTTCATCTACCTTCTAGCTTTCCTTTCTCATTTGTTTTATCATTGCTAACCGGTTTAGTCTTGCTTCTATAGTACTTAGCAATATGACATATTTTGTTGCATGCATAACATGTAGCATTGTTCTTTTGAATAGATTTGACATATCCGGTGTCATTCTTTGACCTACATTGATTAGCCAAATGTCCAAACTTTCCACATGCATGACATTTAACATTCATTATGCAATCTTCTGATTTATGACCATATTTCTTGCAATTTTTGCATTGACCGGGAACAAAATTGTAGTTTTGATTTTCTCTATTTCTACATTGTTTAGCCATATGCCCAAATTTATTACAAACAAAGCATCTACCATTGAATTTATAAGCATTATATTTCCTTACCAGTTTCCTCTGTTCTGATGAGTTCTGCATACCGGTTGTCTGATCTTTATTTGTAGTACTGGAGATTTCACCTTGTACAAATCCAAGTCCTCTAGAATCTTCATTCTGCCTTTGTCTTTTCAGTCAATCATCCAATTGTGCATCTCTAATCCTAAATTTTTCTTTATACTCACTTGCAGTAGTTAGATCATCTCTTAGATTTATTATTTGTCTTTCAAGCTCTTGTTCATTATCCCGAGATTGTACCAAATTAGTTTTCAACATATCATTCTCATGAGCCAATGTGTCACATTCTTCAGATTTGTTCTTTAGAGATATAGCAAGATTTGCTTCCTTCTTCTTTTTGTCCTCAATATATTTGGACATCATCATAGTCAGGTCTTGCATTTCATTCTTCATGAGCATGTTTGCTTGACTCAGTTTCTGACAATGTTCCTTGAGTGCATTTTCATCATCCTATTTTTGCAAAAGTTCCTTCCTCCTAGCTTGAGCTAATGATAACCTTTCTTGTAGGACAAGAATGAATTCGTTAGCATAATTCAATTTATCTTGCAGTTTTAAGTTCTTCATCCTTTCAACATCATAATTCTCAAGTGCCATCTCAAGTTGCTTTTCCATAGCCATGTTTAATGATTCAAGTTTCAGGATCTTCCTGAAGGTATTAAACTTCTTCTGAGGCACCAGGCTCTGATACCAATTGTTGGAATCCAAGAACACTGAGAGGGGGGGCAGGGTGAATCAGTGTCCTGCCAGTAACAAATGATTTTGTCATTTTATAACATACACATATAAACCGCTAAATGAAGAAACATATAACTTGAAGTAAATAAACCATCCAAATGAATGAACACAATAACACAACGAATTTATACATGGAAAACCTCAAAGAGGAAAAACCATAGTGAGATTTGTGACACACAATATCAATTCACTGGCCATATGAAAGATATTACATAGTATGGGGGGATGCACATGCATGAAGGCACACTTCCTAGAGCACACTTCTCAACACAAAAGAGTCTCACTGACTACAAGCTTCTACTTAGATAAAACAGCAATAATGAACTCACAAAATGCATCTGCAATGCCAAAAAGAGTTCCAGTTATAACTTTGTTTTGTACCGATTCATAAACCCTGAACACTTCTACTAGTATCTCCTTTCCTCCATGAATTCTTTACAAAGCATCTACAAATCATTCCATGATATAACATTTTCATACAAAATGATCTACATACATATCCTTCATATTACATAGTTCTACTGCCTTGTCATATACTCTCCTATTCCATCATATATCACAATGACCTAACAAACTGACTTATATACCCTTTATAAACAATATGCCTTATGTTGGCTTACAATACATTACAAAAGATATACAATGTTGGCCCTATACAATAATTACAAAATGATTTTACAAATAAAACTTCTTTTGGATCCTAGACTGATGTCAGCTTCACTGAAGTGCTGGATGTCGATGCTGGTGCCGGTTCTGACCCTGGATACTCCAATGTCGGTATCTGTGGGTGTATGCCTCCTAATGCTGGTTTATGTCCTCTATAGAATCTTGTTTCCATCAATGACAACATATGAATCCAATGAGTGTCAATTGCCAACACTAACTCTCATGTGTTGTTCCTCATCAAGAAACTATACTCTTCCTCCATAGCTTGGTCCCACTTGGGAACCCCTGATGCTTCCTAAAATGTTTGTGGATCGGAAGTGGTACCAATGTATGCCTGTGCAAGGTCCTGATGTTGTGATCGAGTCCTTTGTGTATCTGAATGATCCCCAACAAGAGAACCCACTCACTCAAGTGTCTGTTGAGCCCAATGAGGTCTTGGTGGAGGTGGAGAATGAGGCTCCTCAATTGCAAGTGAACCCTGCGGAGGTGTAGCCCTGCGAGTTGGAGTTGAAGGAGTCTCATCATCTGAATCACTCGCATCACTATCTACAATGTAGGAAGGTGGATGAAGTAGAGAGGCTAAGCTAGGAGAGCTTTTGTCAAAATGAACACTCCTCTTAATAAACACCACATGTGTCTCAGGATCCATCAATCGATATGCCTTAACACCCTTAAGATATCCAACAAAAATACAAGGCCAACTCTAAGGTGCCAATGTCTTGTGTTTCTGCAGAGGAATGTAAGCCCATGTTGGACATGCAAAGACTCTAAAATGTCTAACAATCAATTTCCTACCAGCCCAAGCCTCAAAGGGAGTAATACCCATCAAATCTTTGTGAGGAACCTGATTTTGGATGTGTGTTGCACAACTGATAGCCTCTACCCAAAAGGCGGGATCAAGAGAACGTGCATGTATCATATAGCTAGCCATTTCTTTGAGAGTTTTATTCTTGCATTCTGCAACTCCATTCTGTTGTGGAGTGTAGGAAACTGAATGCTAAAGATCAATCCCCTCAAATGTACAAAAGTCCTGAAGTCTTTTGTTCACATATTTCCTTCTATTATCTGTGTGAAGAATCTTGACCACTTTCCTTGATTGCTTCTCCACATGAGCCTTGAAGTCCATAAATATGTCAAACACTTCACTCTTATGAACAAGAAAATAGACCCAAGTGAAGCAAGAGTAGTCATCAGTGAAGGTGAGAACATAGTGAGCCTTACTAAATGAAGGTGATGGAAATCAACCTGCTACATCGTTGTGAAAAAGTTGAAGAACTTCCAAAGCTCTCCAAGCTTTCCCCTTATCAAACTTCTCCTCGGGATGCTTGCCCATGGAACACCCTGAACATACACCCTCTGAAAAACTGATTCAAGGTAGACCCGTGACCATGTCTTTAGTGTTGAGTTGCCAAAGTTAGCAGTAGTTGAGGTGACCAAACCACTCATGTCATAGCTTACTTTCTGAATTTGAATGAGTAAGCAAGGCCCTAGAAGGAGAACTCGGCACAAAGTGGGAGAATGAATAAAGTCTTGAGTTGTCATTGACTTGTCCCACTACTACCAAGGCATCATTATCAGGTTCCTTTACCACAACTAAATTAGGTGTAAACTCAACCTTTTTCCCATTCCAATAGTGAGTGATTTGGTAGATAGAGAGAATATTGGTAGACAAGTTAGGAACATAAAGAACATTCTCAAATGTTCCATCATCCATGTCAACTGAATCTTTCCCTTCAACCTCAACTTGTGTATCATCACCTATGTAAATGTGAGGTACCTTTGATGGATCTAATGAAGAAAACTACTCCTTTGTAGAACCCATGTGATAAGAGGCACTCGAGTCAAGTATCCACTACTGTGAAGAACTTGTTTTAGCCACAAATGCTTGCCCTTTCCCTTAGACTGTGAGGAAGTGGAAGGAGATGAACCCTTCTTGTTGTAGGCAGAAGGAAAATTGATGTTGTTCTTCTTAAGGAGATTTGTCAACTCATCAATTTGCTTGGTGTGGCATCGATGCTCATCATGACCATAATTATTGCAATAAGCACAAGTTGGTTTATCCTTTTTAGGTGGAGTCCCCTTCTTGGAAGAGGATGAAAAATCACCTTATGATGGAGAGGATGATTGTCCTTTTTCCTATTGTGGCTTTGACTTATATTGCTTCTTCTTCTTGTTGGAATCTTTGCCTTGACTCCCTTGATTCCCGTGATTAGCCACCAAAGCCTTGGATTTTGAAGACTTGAGAATCCCCATATTCAACAACTTATATTGTTCCAACATCAACATTTATGTGAAAGCATCAAATGTAGGTATAGTGTAGGAACTCCCCACTGTCAAACGATGAGTTTGGAAGCTAGAAACAAATGTTGCATATTCAAGTGCAAGCTTGTCCAACAAGTTGAATATCAACTGAGCATCCTTTTTGTCAATTCCACAATCCTTAAACTTTTCTCTTAGCTCATTTGATTTGGTGACATAATCTTGGATTGTATCAAAACTCTTGGGATCCAAGTTGGTGAGCTCATTGTCAATCTTGTAACCTCTAATTTCATCAACTTGACCATACAATTTCTGAAATATTTCCCAAGCCTCTTTGATTGTAGAACACTTCTCAATGTGAAAAATGAGTTCATCTGATACATACTTATGCAAAGTTCCAAGAGCCATGCAATTTTTAGTGATCCATTCTAATTGACCATTATCATCAGTCTTAAGACTTGGTGGTGCTTCTATTGTTCCATCTATGTAATGCGTGAGTCCTTTTTTCATTAATTTGCTCCATGCTTTAATTTTCCAAGATGCATAATTATGAGGAGTTAAAGGTGGAAATTTATGAGGACTCATAGCAACAAAAATGAAAGAGAACAAGGAAAGAGAGGCACAATCACACAAGACGCCCCCCCAAATTCACTCAATCAAAGAACCCCCCCCCAAAAAAATAAAATAAAATAAAATAAAAAAATGATGATTTGGCACTTTATACTTAGTACGTGTTCAATGGGCCACTTGCAAAAAATGGCAAAGCAGACTTATGATTTCAACTTTACAGCTACTTCAAAGAGGCCAAAGGAGACTCAACCCGATAATGCAAGATATCTAAACTAAGATCCAAGCAAATTACAAGTACCAAGTAGGCCAAAAAAGGACCAATATCAAAAAGTACAATGTCCACTCAAAATATCTCAAATCTGATCATAGATTATGATATTAGACAAAAAAATATACACTTGAAAAATTGAGCAAGTTATGGGCCTCCAAAGTTGACCCAAAAAACCAAACTGCTCAATGGAGAGGAGTCTTAAATTTTCAAAACAGTGCTAATGCAAGTTGACGTTAGAAAATCACTGTATTAAAATTGACAGCCATATGACCATCAAAATGGTCGTCACACCCCCTGGCTGACTGTACGAAAAAGATGACATGGCATTGATTGAGTGGATGATGTGTCAGAAAGTTTTCCCATGTGTCAATGGCCTCCTACCACGTGGCAGACATGGGTATGCCAGGAGGTGACATGTCGCAGTTGGAGGCGAGGATTTCGGTGGCTATCGGTGGTTGGTGGAGCCTAGTGACTAGTGGGCTGTGGGGTACCAGGGTCGATGGTCGAAGTAGTTGAGCGGTCGACAGACTAGTCATCAGGGATGTGGGTGTCGCTAGTGGTGGGCTGTGGGTATTGCCAATAGTGAGTGCAGAGGTAGAAGATGATGGGTGTTGAGGACAAAGAACGGTGGGCGACATGTCTGGAGCAGGTGGCTGCCGAGGATAGAGAATAGTGGGTGGTGTGCCTACAGGTGGTATGACCCTACGTACTGCACAGGGTATGACCCTTGCAAATAAATTTAATTTTGCAGAATAAAAAATATTTTCCAAAAATCCATACCGTACCGCCCAAATTGGGCAAAAATTTTCTCCAACACCCAAACTTTGACTTTCACCAAAATAGGTCGAGTTTATATCCAATTTTTATGGAAACAACCTTCTAGATGCAATGGTGAGGTCAAAACGCTCTAGGATGCCTCCAAAGTGCGCAATACCTCAGATCCAAAAATAGAAGCCTTCCAAGATGTCTCCCAAAACCAATTAATGAAGCCCCAATGGCTCTAATACCATGTGAGATTTTCCCAAGATCAAGGGCACAATGAAAAGCACAAAAGAGAGACAAAAAGTATGACAAGAACAAACTGTATTCTCATCAATATACAAATGATCAACTAGATTAACCAATACAATGAATATGAGCCACTTATATAGGCATGGCCAAATGGATATGTGAGCACACATTCATGACATGTGTCTCAATGAGAAACAAGGGTAGGTAAGAAAAAGTAGGGGTAGGTAGGAGAAATAACATAATATTCCACAAGAGGTGGATGACCCACCGAATGTGGAGCGTAATAGAAAAATAAGACCACAAAAGGTGGAATTTATCCTACAAGCTAGATCCCTATGTGCATACTTCCCTAAGTGTCTCATATCCAAACTACGATGAGATGCATTATCCTAAGTTAACTTATATATATTGTACTTGGAGGAATAGCATAAATATTTGGGGCAACATTTTTAGATTGATTAACAGGTGGGATAGCACTTGTTTGTATCATTGGTTGAGTGTTCAATAGAGAGACAAAGGTATGTTGGGATGTAGGATTACTATGATCTACAGGTGGGAAAGTTATAGGAGGAGCTTTCAAGCATCGTATCTTTCTCTTGAACTTGACATTAAGTGCTTCTATTTTAGCCTTTTCTAACTCCCTTTGTAGGTCTTCATTTTCTCTCCTTATCCTTTCTACCTCAATCTCATGTGACATCATTCCCTGGGGTCCTTCTACACTTCCTGACACTAGACCCGCAGATCTATTCTCTACTACTTTCTGCTTCCCTTTGTCAATAACAGGTTTGGCAGGCTGGGGATCATTGTGGACCTCCCTACTAGGTTGTACTGCAACTTTATGTGCAAAAACAATTTTTGGATCAAGGATTTCCCTAATAACAGGTCCTTGCTCTTTACTCCTAGGTTCTTCTTGAGCAAACAACTCAAGCTCTGCAATCTGTCTTAATAACCTATCTCTTTCAATGAGTTTGGCTTTGGTTTCATTCTCATTTTCCTTTTCTTTCTTTTTTCTTATGACAATAAATTGATGTACTCTCTAATTTAGAACCTCAATCTCCTGAAACACTTCATCTTGGTCTAGCAAAGTTTCCTCTGAATCAGACACATTTAGCTGGTTCATATCAATCAAGCTAATATTTCCTTCCATAGTTTTGGGAATGGAACTGGCTCTATTACTTGTACTATGCCTATCTCTCCTAGAAACGCTGGTATTAGACAATCTTTGGTGAAAGGTTTGGATATCATCATTAGTGCCAAACAGGCCATCATGAAAACCCATAATATCATGGTGAGATTCATGAGAAGAGGCATTGGACCTTGTGTATATAGGACGCTCAGAAGACTTACCTGTTTGATTACTCTCCTATTTCCATGATTGATTTGACTGCTCAGGAATAACATTTCCTCTCCAGCCCTTCTTGACTGGTTCTGGTAACCCTTCATGCAACTTCTCTTGAGGATTTTTCTTCATATAATACCTAGTATTCCTTCTCCTATTCATCTTGCTAATCTTGTGAAGTGACTGTGATTTTTTCTAAAAGAACTTTGGTTTTTTTTTACTTCAGAGTCGCCACCCAATATCTTGGGAATAAAATATATAGTTTAAAACAGTGAATCACTTACAAGACACTTAAGAATGAAACTGTTGATCTTTAGAAAAGAACTGAATAGTATTCTAAGATGCTATGAGATAGATCAAGGATTTTCTTTAGAAAGACAAACTTAATAATTTTCAGACTGAAACCAAGGGAACCTAATCTCAACATTTTTATGCAATAAAGACACAGATCTGCAGTATAAGACTTATCTTAATTGACTCTCCCTAGAAGAGTTACCAATTTTGTTGTGGTGACTCAGATGGGCAAACTCACTTACAATCTGATTCAACAATCTATACCAGAGATCTTTAGATTAGTCCCCAGCACAGTCACCAATTTTGTTGTTCTCCATTTTGAAAACTTTTGTTTCTTCTCTTTAAAAGTGAAAATTACTGCCTTTGTACTACAATGGAAGAGAAAAATAAAATTTTGAAATAAAGACAACAATATGAGGTTCCAAGATTTAGGAAACCTCCTACACTTTAAGCTTATAAAAGCTTGGGCAGGTGAACCCTTTTAAAGACTATTTTCTGACAAAAATAGTAAATGGTTTGCAGAAAACCATTGTAAATTTCTGCAAACTTTCCTTACTGACGAGTACAACTAACCTAAATGGAAAATTGATTTGACTTTTAAAAAAAAGATCACAAAATGCAACAAAAACCAACAGATAAACCAGTGCCTTATCTGGGAAATAGAGTCATCTACAACATACTGCAACCTGACAAGAGAAACTAGTACACAAATCACAAGTTCTTGATCTATCAACTCGGAATATGCCTGACATACACAAAGTCCTAATCTGCATCAAATTTCATCATCAAATCCACACCAGCAATACTAATATCAATGACTTTGTTCAAAGTATATTTATATTTTTCTCCTTAAGAAAAAGACTCAAAACAACTTCATTAGATGCCTAACAAATCATTCAAATAAGCAATCCTTGATTACTTAAATAGAATGAACACCAGTACAATAACATAGAGACAATACAAATCTGAATTTAAATTCTTTGGACTGTATATTTTATTCCTTTGTCAGAAGGTTACAAGTACTTCATATTTGACTCAGAAATTGCTAAGACAAAGGCCTGCATTAATTTTGCCAGAGTTTAGCTACAAATTTTTTTGTCCTGTTTCTAGGTAGCCTTGGTATCCTTTTATAGAAATCATGATGCAACAAGACTACCTAGAAGAAAAACCTTACCCTAACAGTCATTTATTGCAAAAGTTATATTTATGTGCCATTGCAGTTGAGGGATAAATCTAACATTCTTTCTGGGATGTGTGCTTCATTAATTCACTAGGCATTCATTTGGAAAATGGCCGAAAGGGCAAGCCCCTATTACCCAAAATTGGTTACAACAACCGACAGCTTCATAATGTCAGTGTATTATCTCGAGCCAGAGCATTGATGGTTCTACTTAAGAAAACACATAGCCGCACACCATTATGTCTTCTAGAGATCTCTCTGGATACCTCTCACCAACCCTTTTTCACCTTGAAGCAATGTCAGATGTAACTTGCACACCTATGCTGCCATTTCTTTTGAATATTTAAATTTTTTGGCACTAATAGATCAAGAGGTCTTCTTTCTAAGCACCTCTCCTTTAGTCGCCATGTCATGGCCTTTAAAGTTTGGATGTGTTTCCATTGCGATATAGCAACAACCATCCGATCATGGGAAACTAACACACCCTTTAACTTTCTTGAGTAATCCACTTAGAAACGGGCCCCACCACTTGGTTTCTAGTTGTTAAAAACTTAACCGCTACCACTGACATTAACCGCTGTCGCACTTGGCCTGCTGAAAATCATCACCTTCTATTTGAGAAATAGCCTATGAGATCTTGAGGTCACTGCCCCAAAAATACTTGCTGTGGGCTACACTTGATTGCAGAATCAAATTCCTCCAATCGAGAGCTTTCCAACGATATATGACAAATCCATATTTGGGCAAAAATTCAACCCTCAACTATCAATCCCTCTACAGGTTGGTCATTTAAGCTATTGCCTTTTTACCACAGTCTGAAACTATATTTTAACCTAACTTGCCCGCATAGGTTTCGGCCACATGTCACCTCCTGGTTCACTCGTGAGTCCCTCTGGACTCCACCTGTCTTGCCACCTCACCAGTCACCAAGTCACGACTATTAACATTCGAGCACCTCCATCTTGCGATATGGCGACAACCATAGATCTTCCTTGAACTTGCTTATTCTTTACTTCCTCTGAACTATTCTTCCTATGGGTCCCACTGCTTAGTCGCCAAGTCGCACCTCTTAGCCATCGAGCATCTTTCCATCGCGACATGGTGACCACCATCAGATCATCCATCCAACCATCAGATCCCTCTTGACATGCCCACTGGTTAATTCACCCAGGATACTCTCTCCTCTGGCGTGCCCGCCATGTTTCACTTCTTGGTTTGCTCCGAGCCCACCTAGATCACCACTGCAACTACCACGTCATCAGTCACCATGTCATAGGGGATAACCATCAGGCACCTTCGCATAGCGGTATAGTGACAATCATTAGATTGGCACAAACCCGCTCGATCTTTACCTCTTCATCCATCCGTGCTACGTCTCAATCTGTGACCGGCCACCAGATCCACCTAAGCACAACCTCATTCACCACCTCAGTGCCACTGGACCCACCACCTGTTCTGGTTTGTTAGGCCTTAGTCTTTCAAAAAAATCTCCCCTTCAGCAAGCTGCTTTCATGTTTTATCGAAACCCTAGTTTCATTGACACCTTTCATGTCGATGAAACTGATACCTTTGGTGAGTCCCTATAGTGATCCATCAAAGCCAAGGTCTCATTGATGTTAATTTTGATGACACAACACCTATCTTCCTTGTGTTACCATTGGACCTTCCACCTCATCAGCTGCATGTCACCACGTGGCACCTCATGATTTGCTCAGAGTCCACCTCAGCGCCACCTGTCATGAGGGTATTCATTCCGGGCACTTCACAACTGCGGTATAGCGACTGTCATGGTTAGCCCCAGAATTTCACCCAACCGTTGATCTGCCTCGGATTTACCATTGAATTTTAGCGGTCTGATCGATCATTAACCTCTCCTGAGTGGCTCTCTCTTGTGCCACGATGTCACCATGTATCCGCCACTTGTTTGCCACCTCATCAGTCACCAAGTCATAACTATTAATAGTCAAGCACTTTCACATGGCAGTATAGCGATGGCCATTCGATCGGCTCAAACCTGCTCGATCCTTAACCTAAATTGCTCACCCCTTTTCAGCACGTGCTTTGTCGCCAAGTCACGGTGATATCTGGCGAGCATCTTTATGTCGCGACATAGTGACAACCGGATCTTTTGCGATCACCATTGATCTGCCTAACTTGCTTGCTGGTTATTTTGCCTTTCCACTACAAAATTTGAGCGCTTTGAGATGTGCGCAGGGGGCCCACCACTTCTGAACTGCTACTTGCCAAAATCTCATAAGATTTGACACTTAATATGTATAGGGCTTTGCCTTTAAACACTAAAATGCTCCTCCCCGTGGCCAATGTGGGATAAATGGACCATGCCTGGGCCCTTCCATCGAGTCATCGGTGTAGCATGAAAAAGCCTCTACCAATACCCGATGGCGCTGGCAACTGAAATTGCTTCCTTGGACTATGCAGAGAGGATGGTTCTGGTATGGGCCTGGACTATACACCTGCCATTGCATTGTTTATAAAACTTTGATGCCTCCCCAAACACCTGTGGATCTTAATTTTCTTGAACTGCTTGCATTAACTGGTGGCCATGGTTCACTGCTAGTGGTTTGTTGCCAAGTCGCAGGCAATAACCATCGAGCACTTTTATGTTGCAGTATAGCGACAACCACAAGATATAAAGAAACTTGCTCGATCCTTAGGAAACCTGACAGATACACAAGAAAATACGTAGGACTTAGGAAAAATTAAAATTTATCAAAACCCGCCCAAGCCTAGACTTAAAGGGGCCCCCTCTTGACGATGCACAGACCCTTTCACTTAAGTGGAAAAAGGCAATGAGCAAAGACCTTTAACAAAAGAAAGGGGAATTTTGAACCATGAACCTTGAACCACTTTGCAAATGGTTCAAAAATGACTTAATGCATTCAAACTTATTAAAAAACATTACAAAGCCACGACTCACACAAGAGAAACGGTTGAACCTTGAACCTTGAACCAAAAAGGTTCAAGGGTTCAAGTTCAATATGAATTACAATAATGTGCTACAAAGGTTTAACTTTTCTAAATGTTTTCATGAAAAAGCAAAAACCCCAAACCCTCAAGATTTTATAGGTCCCAATAGGGAGTACTACTTGGATAGAGTTGCATATGATAAATATAAGCACTAGGATTAAAAAGAAGCACTTTGTGATGAACAAGGAGTACTACTAGGATTGACATAGTTGATTTGATTGACTGCAGGAGGAATTACCTATGCTGGAGTCACGGGAGAGATACCATTCAACTCAAGGATTACGATGAAATCTGACATTGAAGGATAAAGCAACAATTGAGGCCATGGGATTATGATATATTATGTATATGCCCGAGTTTTGGGCAAACATGGGGTTGTTGACTACATTAGCAGAGATATGGAACTCAGAGACATGCACGTTTCATTTACCGATGGGTGAGATGATAGTCACCTTGGAGGATGTATACAAGATACTGTGGATATCGATCGATGGGGAGTTGGTTCCTTATGATCGAGAGGGAGATAGGGATGCACTGATACGAGTGTTCTAGGATCCAGAATTGGAGATGAGGGAAGGAAACGTGGCCTAGGACACCATGACAACTATAGGATTGGCTTTATCAGTGGTGCTAGCAGGAGTGAACAATGGGTTCCTCTATCCGGACAAGGAAACATGAGGGTTGGTTGTGGGATGGGGGAGGACCTGGAGACATTGGTGATTGAGCACACCAGGTTTGCATGGGGGTCGTGTCTGCTAGCACACTTGTATTATGAGCTGCATCAGTTTATGTATCATGGATCAATAGGATTGGGGTGTGAAGTGACATTACTGTAGGTATGGGCATATGAGCATCTTCTAGTTACATGACCAATACACTTTAGAGGTAGGGGACATTGGTGTAGTTATGTGCATTTGTATGATATGATATGATTAGTATTGGCACCAAGTGATTGATGAGGTAGATAGTGTAGTATGGAAGCCTTATCGAGATTGCAAGGAGTGGGAGGATGACATAGTCAATCTACCATATGTGTTCAGGAGTAGGTAACTAATTGGGTGGACACCATATGCTATTGAGAGGCAGTTGATTGACAGAGTGTGCAGGTAGTTTGGTAGGATACAATAGATGCCACAGGGTTCAGGGATGTATGCACAGACAGTGAGAGATCAGGCTCATTTAGGTCCATTATTGTCTTATGCAGGAGATGGTTCCCATGCCTTGGGATATTTTGGTAGATGTGGAGGACGCAAGGATGGAAGCCAATTACAACGCATATTGGGTAGATCATCTGTTTCCACGATTGATAGATCCAGGAGAGCTGATAGAGGGTGATGGTGGGGATGGTGGAGATGATAGTGGGGATGGTGGAGGCAGTGGCAGATGGCAGAGGTGAGGTGCAATAGCAAAGAGGAGGGTATCTTAGAGGAGATATGGAGAAGAGGGGATATCGACCCATGTAGTTAGGGGTAGAGGTGGACTACCTTTATAGGTGCCAGCAACATAGGTGCCTAGGGTAGGGATAGGGACAGGGACAGGGATAGCCATAGGAGCAGCCACAGGGACAGGGTGAGGAGGGAGGAGATGAGGAGGATGAGATACTATCCTTGAGAGAGATATGTCAGGGTCAGGCAGATGAGATTCAGGATCTAGAGAGGGATGGGAATAGGCTAAGGAGACAACTAAGGGACACTAAGTGGGAGAGGGATCAGGCTATTCAATGCTACACAGAGACTGAGGCAACACTGAGCGAAAACAGGCAAGAAGTAGAGGACACTAGGGCTGGATATGCCTATGTTCTATGAGTAGGGGAGGAGATGTCCTACTAGAGAGATATTTATTATTGAGTTGTGCCACAGATCAGCAGCCTAGGAGCTTTTGGAGACCATCACAGACTACAACGACCACTAGAGGGAGAGACAGGAGACATGCGTCTAGTGGTGGGGTCATGGGTCCTCCCCCACCACCAAATAGAGGGGACAAGAGAGATGATCCTAGAGCTGAGACTTCCAAGGCTCAAAATTCATCAAGGCCAGTTGGCTCTGAGGGAGGGAGTTCATCATAGCATTAGAGGGCTCCTTGTGTATCAGTTTCTGTACCATGTTTGTATGATGATGTAGACACCTTCTAGTGATTGTAGCCATATGTATTTTGACATCATTATATCATGAATCTTATGATTTTATATATATATATATATATGAGATGATTCATCCTCGCGGCAGCTATATGCATGTGTACCTATGTGATGCTTATGATATGGATGCAAATACTAACATGATGAAATGAAATTATTTTTGTTCTTTTGTGTTTTATATGTCATACATGATGCAAATGTGAATGTATGAAATGCAGATGAATGTGATAATGCAAATAACTAATTTACATGATGAGAATGTAAAATGTGCTAACATTTGATGTGTGGAGAATATGATGCAATTGTGATATCTATATTTATGTAAGAAATGCTAATATGTGGTAATGCAGGTGAAAACTACATGAAATGCAAATATTTTTGGTGTGTCATTATACTCAGTAATGTGATAGAAGGCTACACAAAATCAAGAAGGAGAATGGAGGTCAATCATGAAAGGGGGATGAAAGATAGAAGATATGGAATTGAAAGAGCTTGTGTTTTTATCATTGTTGAGCATTATTATGGCAAATAGGTTATGACAATCTAGGTATAGGTTCGAACCAGAAAGTCATTGTACTCATTTGCATGGAGATCAGACAGTCGCAAACAAGGAATGCCCCAATTCACACTAGACTCAAAGTGTCCTCATATCCTTAGACAAGTCATAGCATTACTAAGAGACAATCCACAGACAACAAAATAATAGGTGAACATATCCCATCCTTGCCTTTCTAGTCAAAGACATCCTGGAGATAAAATCTTTAGTCAGAGACATCTCGGAAAAGCTAAAAGACATGTCACCAAAAGATAAAATCAAAAGAAAACCAAGACTCGACACAAACATCCACTGCAGTCCTCAAGTTTAGTGTCTCTTGTCACTTGTATAAGTCTATTTTATTGTGATCACAATGTTTACTTTCGCAAAAGGATAGATAACACTAAACCATAATATTATCTGAGTCTATTGAAAGATTTTATTTGTTGAAGCCCATTGCTATTGTCTACATCTCATCTTAAACTGACCGCATCAATGAAACATATACTTTATTGTGGAGAAGATGAAACTTTATTGTGGATATGTGATGCAAGTGTTGCTTTATTGTGGATTGTGCATGAGAAGACTAAAGAAAACTAAAATAAATTGTACTCCTTGGAACATGTGATGCTCTTAGTTCCACACCCATCACTAGACTTAGGATTTGCCTTAGCCAAAGATAGGATCCGATTTTTTATGGATGGAAAGGGGTGAAAAGGAGGGATTATTATGAATGGCTAACCAATCTTAGCTAGATCAATAACAAGCCATGATGGGATTAGGTAAGTTTATTATGGATGAATAGGTTGTGAGTGTGTGCAAAGTGAAAGGATGAGATTGAATCTTGAAGGAGAGAGGAGCAATGTCTCTACACACGGCACCAGTAACCTGGTTTTCACCACAGTACTTGCCCAAAGCGCCACCGAAGTGGTTTTCACTGTTGGACGAATTTATTTCTCTTTACTCTTTTTTTTTTATTTTTCAATTTTTTTTGTGTCACAAGGCGCCTTTTTGTCAGGTTTTCACCAAGTAATGATTTTTTATTTTTATTATTTTTATTTGTATTTGTATTTTTTGTATTTTTGATATTTTTGGATTAGGATATTCTAAAGAGCTATGTGTAAAACCTGCGAAGGTGCATGTTGTTGATTGAATCCTCCAAAGGTCCTCCCTCTGGTGTTGAAAGTTGACATGCACTTGATCCATAGATTGTTGTGATGACATAAGGACCAAGCCAATTGGGCTTAAATTTTCCTTTCTTCTCTCTATCTTGCTGATTTTTAGGGATTTTTTTGAGAACTAAGTCACCCACCTCAAATGTATGAGCCTTTATCTTATGATTGTAGCTACATTCTTCCTTGACTGGATGATGTGTAGCTTGAGTGTCTGTCTTTCTTGACAAAGGAATTGAGATAGAATTACTAGTGTGTGGACTAAATAGGCTTGTATGCATGTCACCTAAAGAAGTTTGGGCATCCCTGATAACAAAGTCCTTCGAGGAAGCTCCATTAAAGGTCCATGATGTATCACCAGAAGGGAAATGATGTGCGAAACAAGCAGATGAGTTATGAAGGCTTATGATTGCGAAAATAAGTAAAAGTATCATGACATGATGGAGACTTAGGACCAACAAATATATCTTTTGACTTGAAATTTTAAAACTTTTTCCCCCTATTATTTTGATATTAGGGGAGATCATATCTTTCTCTTTTTCTTTCATAGGATTTTTATCCTTGACCTTGATTTTTTCAAAGTCCAATAGCTTTTGATTTTGATTTGGACTAAAGGAATTTTCTTTATTTTTGACTTTTAGATTTTTCTTTTCATAGCTTGATTTTTCATCCCCAATAAGTAAGGGCTTTTTTTATTCTTATTGATCCAAGTCTAGGAGCAGAGTGGAGATGGAATGAACAGATGAAATGGTAAATCTATGTGGGTTTTCAAGAGGATTGGCAATACGCTCAATAGATTCTTTGTTGGAACCACTCATAAGATTATTGATATCAAAAGATGCTTGCACAACTAGAGGAGATTTTCCTTTAGACTTAGTAGCCACAACACTAGGTGGTTCCCACCCAATTCCTTGATATTGCAAATCATTTGTAGGTTGTTCTTGTTGATTGAATGTCTTAGAAGATAGTGGGATTTTATCAACATGAAAGATATACTCACCACATCCCATGTCTTTAATCTTGAATTTTTCTATGATCTCTACTTGTTTTGATTTAGAAGCTTTCAAGGATTCTAGATCAACATATGTTGATGAAGGAACAACCTCTCGATTGACAAGGATTTTTATTTCTGATCTAGGTCACAGATTGTTGTAATATATGAATGGGTTTGGATCAACTTTGATGGTCACTTCAACTCCATTGTGTGGGAATTTGATACAACAATAATATGTTGAGGGAACAACTCTCATTTCATGAATCCATGAGCATCCCAAGAGTATGTTGTATGTGAGATCTAGATCAAGGACTTGACAAACCACATCCTTTGTAACTAGCCCTACTCTGAGAGGTAAGGTGAGCGTGCCCTTGGATGAACGCTCTTCGTCATAATATGACTTGATGGTAATTTTGTTTGTAGCATTCATAACTTTATCTGAATATCCCAATTGTATTATTGTGTTCAAAGAACATATATTGAGATCGGCTCCTCAATCTATCAGGACTCACTTTATTTGGTGTTTGTGTAGGAAGGCTTCAATGTGTAAAGGTGCATTATGTGGTTGGCTTACATAGGCATTGTCCACTTTGATGAATATAAGAGAATGTGGAACGGAAAGGTATCCTACCATGGCTTGAAATTGGTCCATGTTCAGATCAGTGGGTATAGAGGTTTCTCTTAGGACTTTGTCGTGTATGGCTTTATGTGAAGGAGAGATACACAATAGTTCTAGGATTAAGATAAGAGCGGGTGTCTTCCCTAATTGTTCTACTAGGTTGTACTCAGGTTTGGCCAGTGAGGAAGCGGTGGTTTTAGCTGGAGTGCCTTGCAGGGTGACCCTACCTCAAAGAGTTGTGACATTACATTTAGAGGTAGATTCAGAAGAAGGTCCAATACCTTTTATGACAACTTTGGCTCTTTGAGTAGAACTTTCAGGCATTTTGTCCTTTATGATAATAGTAGAAACATAGTTGTCCATTGAAATGTGATTAATAGTTGAATCATAATCATAGGACACTTTGGTATAGTTAGCTTGCTCATTTGTGGCTTTGGCCTTTCCCTTGTCATGTTTAGGGAATGGTTCCTTAAATATCTCATGTTCTTGATTAGATATATGTCTCTCAATCTCAATGTCACCTCTATCAATAAGATCCTATATAATGTTCTTCAAGCGATGGCAATTTCCTATTTTATGTCCCTTACTCTTGTGATATTCGTAGTACTCATCGTCATTCCACCAGTTTGGTTTGAATTTTGGCTCATATGGAGGATTTTATGGAATTGTTATTATCTTGTTTTCCACTAGCTTCCTAAAAGCCGACTCAAGTGGTTCTCCAAATGGGGTGTATTTCCTTCGTGGTTTTGAAGTTGCTTGAGAGTTTACTTGGTTGTTTGTAGAAGAACTTGATCCTGAAAGAATGATTTTGGTCTCACTGTGTTAGCATCAACAACACCATCATTTACTGTGTTCTTGTTCTTGTTTCAAAATCATGGCTTGTCCTTTCCTTTAAAATCCTCTTAATTTTCTTTGAATATCTTGATTTCTCTGTTACTAAGCCTTTCTCAATGACGTCCTTGAAAGTGGACAAACAAGATTTCCTCGAGTGATAACCAGTTTCTCTGTTGACATTCTGTGTAAACATCTCTACCATTTATTTTTGTGGAATTTCACAAGAGCATCTGTTGGCTAAATTCCTCCATCTTTGTAAGAATGATGAAAATGACTCCCCATCTTTCTATTTGGTATTGCACAAAGTGGTAACTAATATATCTGTCTCTATGTTATATGAGAAATGATGTATGAAAGCTTCTGCTAGATCACCCTATGACTTAATTCCAAGTGGAAGTTGGGAGAACCATTCCATAGCTTGTTCACCTAAGCTTTATGGGAACAATCTCATCAAGTATGTTTCTTCTGCTGCTACCTCAATGCAAGCTGTGAAAAACTGTCTTATATGTGCCTTAGGGTCCCCTTTGCCTTTGCATTTATCAAAATTTGGTGTTATGAAATGTGTAGGAAATGGAGGCATTGGAATGCTTTTATCAAATGGATAGGCACATATATCTCTCATTGTGTAAGCTGGTTTTGGTGTATTGATGTCCTCCATCTTCTTTTATAAGTCCTTTATCTGCTGTTCCAAATTGTTTTTGGGTGGAGACCGACTTCTTGGACCATATCCCATGTCCGAGCCACCGGGTAGAGGAGGAGGATACTGCATATATGGATGGTATTTATTGTAAACATGTTCATATGGAGAAGGTCTATAATGATAATGCTTGAGGGACCACTTGATATAGTGTCAAGTTGGAGAGAAAACAAAAGAAGCATTCATCCACTAAATTGTTAGAATTAGTGCATACAGATCTATGGAGTCTGACCAAACCAAGGAGCATACAAGGTGAGAAGTATTGATGATTACTCTATAATGTCATGGGTTGCATTTTTGAGAGAGAGGTCAAAAGCATTAGAGAAATTCAAAATATTCAAGACTAAAGTTGAAAATGAAGTTGATAGAAAGATTAATTGTTTGAGTTCTGACAAGGGAGGAGAATTTGCTTTTGATGAATTTAATAACTTTTTTGTGAAACATGGTATTAGAAGATAGTTGTCTGCCTCGAGAACACCTCAACAAAAGGGTGTAGTAGAATTGATGAACCAAACAATTCAAGAGGCAGCTAGGACAATGATCAAAGGAGCATAACTTCCAAAAGTCTATTGGAGAGAAGCAATTCATAATGTAGTCTACACTCTTAACAAAATTCTATACCAAAATAGACATGAAAAGACATCTTATGAGCTATGGCATGGTAGAACTGCAATAGTAAAATATTTCAAGATATTTGGAAGCAAGTGCTACATCCAGAGAGATGAGGATAATCTTGGAAATTTTGAAATTAGAGCCAATGAAAGAATATTCCTAGGATATTCTACAAGGAGAAAGACATATTGGTGTTACAACAAAAGGCTGAGAAAAATTGTTGAAAGTGCAAATGTGAAGGTTGATGAAGATACTTCTAAAGAATCTAACAAATTGGAAGGATATGAGTCTGATGAACCGGATGATAGAATAAGGAAAAAGAAGATCAGAGAAGGAGAAGGAGAAAAGGAATCTTGGGAAGATTTGGCATCTACATTTAAGACACCAAGATATGTTCAAAAGAATCATTCAATGGATCAGACTATTGGAGATAAGAACAAAGGTATCATTGCAAGAAGAAAAGCAGCTCAAGAACAAGTCCTGTTATGTTTACTTTCAGAGATTGAACCCAAAATAGAAAAAGAAGCTTACAAAGATCAGAATTGGATGAAGGCGATGAAAGAAGAGCTGGATCAGATTGAAAAGAATCAGACATGAGAATTAGTTAATAGACCGACAAATAAGAATGTGATTGGAACTAGATGTTCTGAAATAAGTTGGATGAAGATGTAAAGGTTGTGAGAAATAAAGCAAGGTTGGTTTGAAACGGGTTATACTCAGATTGAAGGCATTGATTTTGATGAGACATATGCCCCAATTTATCAGATGGAAGCAATTAGGATGTTTTTGGCTTTTGTAGCTTTTAAGGATTTCAAAGTTTATTAGATGGATGTGATATCAACATTTTTAAATGGAGAGTTGAAAGAAAAAGTTTATATTGAACAACTGGAAGGATCCAAGTTGAAAGATTATCTAAATATTGTTTGCAGATTGAAGAAGGCCCTGTATAGATTAAAACAAAGCCCTAGAGCTTGGTATGGAAGAGTAGATGAGTACTTGATCAATCAAGGATTTCAGAAGGTTCAGCTTACAACAATTTATATATTTTAAAATAGATTTAGGTAGAATCCTAATTGTTGTAGTGTATGTCAAAGATTTGACTTTTGGAGAAAATGAAGGTATGTGCAAAAAAATTGCTAATGAAATGCATAAGGAATTTGAGATGTCTATGATTGGTGAGTTAAATTTCTTCCTTGTTTTGCAAGTTAATCAAAATAATAAAGGATTTTTCATTTCTTAGTCTAAATACATCAAGGGATTGTTGAAGAAGTTTGGGTTAGAGAACTGCAAACTAGTGTGTACACCTATGACCACCAGATGCATGTTGACAACAGATGATAAGTCCCATAAAGAAGAAGCAAGTTAGCACAAATCAATGATTAGAGGACTGTTATATTTGATTGCTACTAGACAGGATATCATGTATGCAATTTGTTTGGTAGCTAGACTTCAACAAGAACCAAGAGAGTCTCATATTGTGGTAGTGAAAAGAATTTTTAGATATCTAAAAGGAACATAGGAGTTTGGTTTGTGGTACCCTAGAAGCTTAGATTTTACTTTGACAACATATAATGATGCAGATTGAGCTAGAAGTGTTGATGAAGGGAAAAGTACAATTGGTGGAGCATTCTTTCTTGGCTCCCAATTAGTAGCTTGGTCAAGTAAGAAGCGAGATTCTATCTCTTTATCTATAGTTGAAGCAGAATATATTGCATCATCTTCATGTTGCACACATATTCGATGGATGAAGTAGACTTTGAAGGATATTGGTATAACATTCAATGAACCCATCTCTATTATGTATGATAATACTAGTGCAATAAATATTTCTAAAAATATGATACAACATTGCAAAACAAAGCACATATCCATTCGATATCACTTCTTGAGGGAAAAGGTGTTGGATAATGAAGTAAAGCTTTAGTATGTACCTACAAAAGAGAAGATAGTAGGTATCTTCATGAAGGGATTGTGTAAAGATACTTTTGAGTATCCCTGGTATAAGTTAGGGATATTACCCCTTCCTAGCATGAACTAATGTACATTTGGATGTGCATTAGTCCAATGAGCAACTTGCATATTTTTATTTAGACTGATGCTTGGGTGCTTCCTCTTTGGGGGAGTAGGAGTAAGTTTCTTAGGGGGAGTTATGTGCAAAAGATTTGCTAATGAAATGCATAAGGAATTTCAAATGTTTATGATTAGTGAGTTAAATTTCTTCCTTTTTTTGCAAGTTAATCAAAATACTAAAGGAATTTTCATTTCTTAGTCTAAATACATCAAGGAATTGTTGAAGAAGTTTGGGTTAGAGAAATCCAAAGTAGTGTGTACACCTATGATCACCAGATGCATGTTAACAATAGATGATAAGTCCCCTAAAGAAGATGCAAGTTAGCACAAATCAATGATTGGAGGACTATTATAGTTGACTGCTACTAGACAAGATATCATGTATGCAATTTGTTGGGCAGCGAGACTTCAACAAGAACCAAAAGAGTCTCATATTGTGGTAGTGAAAAGAATTTTTAGATATCTAAAAGGAACATAGGAGTTTGGTTTGTGGTACCCTAGAAGCTCAAATTTTACTTCGACAACTTATACTGATGCAGATTGAGCCAGAAGTGTAGATGAAAGGAAAAGTGCAAGTGGAGGAGCATTCTTTCTCAGCTCTCGGTTAGTAGCTTGGTCAAGTAAGAAGCATGATTCTATCTCTTTATCTACAGTTGAAGAAAAATATATTGCATCATCTTCATGTTGCACATAGATTCTATGGATGAAGTAGACTTTGAAGGATGTTGGTATAACATTCAATTAACCCATCTCTATTATGTATGATAACACCAGTGCAATAAACATTTCTAAAAATGTGGTACAACATTCCCAAACAAAGCACATATCCATTCGATATCACATCTTGAGGGAAAAGGTGTTGGATAATGAAGTAAACCTTGAGTATGTACCTACAAAAGAGCAGATAGTAGATATGTTCATGAAGGCATTGTGTAAAGATACTTTTGAGTATCCTTGGTAGACGTTAGGGATATTATCGCTTCCTAGCATGAACTAATGTACATTTGGATGTGCATTAGTACAGTGAGCAACTTGCATATTTTTATCTGAACTGATGCTTGGGTGCTTCCTCTTTTGGGGAGTAGGAGTAAGTTTCTTGGGGGGAGTTATGCCCACCTTTGTCGTTGATGTCAAAAGGGGAGATATTTGGAGAGATTTATATTGTTGCTGAGTTGAGTAGTACAAAGACTGTTGTATGTTTTTTGTTGATGGATGTTGACATGAATGACAAAGGGGGAGATTGTTGAAGATGTGATGGTAATGATGTTGAGTGGTTGTCATTTATGTCAATATAATGGTTGTCACTAATGTTCTTGGTACTAGTGATATGGAATATGTGTTCCCAGAATCATTGGTGCTTCAGAAGTTGTGTTGGTTGATTAGATGTGTTGATTGTAATCCAGATATCTTTGATTATTAGTGTAGCATCCTAAAATTGTGACACTTGCAATTTCGACCGCATTTGGGTCTTCACGATGGTGACGCAACATTGAACCTGAATGGAGACCCCGAAACTTGTTCATGACATCAAAAATTGCATTTTTCAGCACCCTGGCCTGATCCTCCTTGCACCCTGCTGTCCCTAGAGGTGGGACCATGGCGCCCAACGCCCTGGTCCTTCAGGACTAGGGTGCCCAGTGCCCTGGTCCCCTAGGACCATGGCGCTCAGCGCCCTGGTCCCTGGCCCTATTTTTGGGCCCGGTCTCTTTTGGGTCTCGGGTCTTTATGTTTGCAAATTGGAAAATAATCTCTCCTGGTCAGCCTAAGGTCGGAAAAATTAGTTTATCAACCCTAATTGGAAAGTATATAAACTACATTTCCTCTCCCATTTTGGAGAAGATGAAAAAAGGCGGAAGCGATACTCAAACATTCAAGCATTCAAGCATTCAAGCATTCCTTCAAGCAATTGATCATTCTAAGTCTCCATTCAAGGCTAGGTGTTGCATTCAAGACAAGGATTCAACCATTGAAGAGGAGATCACATACCACTTACAACATACAACATACAACAACATTTACACCTTAGCATGTAAGAATACAAACATTCTTACAACAAGGTACTAGTACTTGTTTTACATTACAATCATTTACATTTACAACATTTCTCATTTCTTGGTTAATTCCAAAACCGGGGTTTGACCTAAGGGAAAACCGCTAATCCCTAACCCCCCAATCGTCCTCGCTTTTCTGTGTGTAGGTTGCAGGTACGCGGCTGTAATTGAAGATTTGGAATCCTTGTGCAGAGACGAACAGATCCCCCTTCGTTTCGCGGATTTTTTGGAGGACCGTGTGCACGTCGGGTGCCATTGTCCCGTCAACTTTTGCTCAAATTTGTAGGACAACACCGTCTCAACATTTTACTGCTAATTCCAGGTCCACAGCTTCATCCTATATTCCTATCTCTGTTTATAAGTGAATCTTTCTCACTTTTCATGCGTTCCTAGCTTAATCCTTTTATCTACATTCTTTACAAAAGAGGGTAGCCTTGCTGTCTTAACCCTTGAAACTCATTTAGAATCCAATCTTTCATTGTGTGGGATTGGATCTTGTGGGTTTCAACCTCTCTTTTGAATGTAAAGTCTCCCCTAAGTGAAAACCGTCAACCCTAGTGACCCCCTTTCTCTCTCCTTGGAGTGGTGGGGGGAACACTTAGGGTTCGCTCGTGATTTTCCGCTTTACATTTTGGTGAACCCAACGTGAACATCCTTTCTGATTATTCATGATTAGATCTGAAAAATTTGCTTCCTTAATTACATTTCCATGTTTGATCTTTTGCAAATTTTAGAGGTTAATTGCATGAAAACCCTAAATTTTCTTTTTAGCAATTGAGCTTGTGAAATGTCTAATTGTTAATGCTTGTTTTAGATCTACCCTTCTACTACAAATTATCAATTCATATTTGTGCTTTAATTCTGAAAATTAAGTGGTTAAGTGTCAAAACCCTAATTTTTAAAACCTCCTTGATTCAACCTTTGACCGACAATTTCACTGATCAAAACATCTCCAAATCAGCTATAACTTTGGATTCTGCAATAAAATCACAATATCTTTCATCCCTGAAAATTTGGAAAAAAGTTGCGAGGACCGTGTGCACCCCGAGCGCCATCGTCCCCGACATTTTTTCCGAAATTTTGGGAGTTAGATCTTACTGTATTTTTCTGCTAAAATCCAGAATTTTGGCTGATTTTATCAATTCTAACACTTTCAAAATTAAAGTCAAAATTGGTCCAGTGATTGCTTGGATTAAGGCTTCTAATCATTCAAAAATTATTGAAATTGAAATTTTGTGTCAAAATTGTGTTCTTACTGTCCTAAATCTGAAAAGTGTGTCGACATTCATTCAAAATTTCAGTGCTTTATTCAAATTTTTGCAGTTTGTAACTTTTGAAATTAAGTGTTTAATTACATCAACTTTGATTTCCGCTTTCAAAATTGAATTTTGTGTGAAATTGAGTCAACTTTTAAATTTCAAAACTTGCATTGCTTTTGGTATTCCCTCTAAAATCATAAAATTCAAAATTTCAGTTTCCCTCTCTTTTTCAAAATTCAAATTTTGCATTTTTCAACAATCTTGGTAGGGTTCAATTTTGAGATTGCGACTTTAATTTGGCCTATCTACAGATCGTAAAATCACTCAATTTTTTCAGATTAGCTTTAAAATCATCATAACTTTCATCCCTCAAAATTTCAAAAAAAGTTGCGAGGACCGTGTGCACTCCGAGCGCCACAGTCCCCGACATTTTTTCCGAAATTTCGGGAGATTGTCGTGATTGCATTTAACAACTTAAATCTAGGAGATTGGTTGATTTTATTGAAATTTACTACCTCTAAATTCAAAATCTTCTCTCCCTCTCTAGTGCATGAGTTTTACAACAATAAGCCCTACTTACACTATTCTCGTTAGACGAAGCCTTAGAATTAAGTCTTTCCAAGGTTTAATTACTGAGGAGATGGAACCTAATTTGAATAGCCTTTTTAACGAGGACACGGGTAATACCTCTAATCCTCCTAATGATGAAGAAGCTCTCCATGAGGTTTCTGTAGAACAACTTTCAAAATTGTATAACCAATTTGATGATTTTCAGCAATGGATGTCTCGAGAATACCCCGATAGTCAAGCTCTTTCATTAATTGAGGGTCTAAAACGTATGGTTCAAAGTGATAAGAATGGAATTGATATTTTGCGTGGTATTGCACACATTGTGGATTCGAATGTGATGCCTATGAAGAGTTGTGCCGAAACTTTAGGTTATACACAACCTCCTACTCAAGACAATCATTCTATTCCTTTGACAACTTCTATTGCTAGTATACCTACTTTTACATCAAACATAATGACTACTTCAATACAAAACACTCCACCTATGATCACCAGTCATGGGGGCAATCCTTCCTCTTCAATCAACCCTCTTCCTTCATTCAATCCAACTTCTTCATTCATTCCTTCAATGAGTGTCCCTATTACATCTCCACAAATGAACCTGGCACAAGGGGGCAATTTGTTTAACCATTCAATTCTTCCTTGTAGTGTTCCTCCTTTCCAATCATCTCCTATGACTAATTATCATAGTGTCCCGCCACCTTACTCTCAATCAATACCTTCTTTCAATAACATAATACCTCCATCACAATCTAACATGTCTAATACGAACTCTTCGACTGAAGTGACCATTAACAATCTTGCACAAACTGTCTCTTCTTTACAACAACAAATCGCCTCTATGAATCAATCTAAGTTTAGTGTGCCCACATTTGATGTTGCGAGCCCACTTTCTCTTGACATTGTTCGAGCTATTCCCCCTAAGCATGTTGAAATCCCGCAATTGGAGCTTTATAATGGTAAGGGTGATCCTCTAACACATGTTAAGACCTTTCAAACAATATGCACTGATTTTGCTTATGACCAAAGGTTGCTTGCAAAACTGTTTACTAGAACATTAAGAGATAAGGCTCTACAATGGTATTGCTTGTTTCCTTCCTATTCTATTACTTCTTTCCAACAACTTGCAAATGCTTTTATTCAACAATTTCAAAACAATATAAGTCCTAAAGTTACTTTGATTGATTTAATGCATTGTAAACAAGGTGTTAAAGAAAAAGTGACTGATTTCATTGGTAGATATAAGCATTTGTATGCTCAAATTTCTTTTCCAGTGCCTGACAATGATATTCAAAGAATCTTTATTTCTAATTTACAAAAAAATATTAGAGAAAAACTTCTGTTTTCTGAGTTTACTTCTTTCCAAGAGTTGTGTGCAACTCTTCACAATTATCAACTGACTGTGAGTCAAATGGAACAAGCAAATCCTATGGCTCCGAGTGATAAGGGTGATAGTAGTCAACAACCATTTTGAAAGTTTAAACCGAACAGAGAGTCCGTTAAATTCAATGAAAACATCATCAACAACAATGTGAATGCAGCATCAGGTGTGCCTCCTATTTCTAAATTTTTCAAGAAAGAAAGAAAGTTTACTCCTTTGAATGAATCATTGCATAGTATTATGAATAAGTTATTGGAACAAAATGTGCTTACTCTCCCTCTTGTAAGGCAAATAGATCCTGTAAAGATTAATTCACCCTATTTTGATAACAAATCTTTTTGTCAATTCCATCGTCAACCTGGGCATGATACTGAAAAATGTTTTGCTTTAAAGGGTAAAATTCAAGATTTGATTGATAATAATACTATCTCTATTTCTGGTATGAATGATAAAGGCAATACATCTGTAGCTCCTCCTAACCAAAATCTTAAGATTTTTACTGATCCATTACCTTCTCATACCTCTAATGCGATTGAGGTTAATGATTCCTCTTTCTCATCTGATGGTCTTGTGTCTATGACTCCGAATGTGATTAACTTTGTAGAGCAGCAAGAAAACCCTAAAGAACCTTCCATCACATTTGATTCTAGTGAAACTATTAGGGCACCTGATGGTCCTTTATACATAGTTGCAAAAGTCAAGAATACACCTTGCCGTGGAGTGCTTATTGATCCCGCTTGCATGGTTAATATCATTACTGAAGAATTTCTTTTTAATTTGCAATAGAATCAAGTGATCTATGAAAAAACAGATGTGATTGTGAAACTATTTGATGCATTTTCTTCTCCTGCAATTGGTTCTATTACATTACCTATTGAAGTCCATAACAAATCCCTTGATGTGAACTTTTCTATTATTCCTTCATCCGAACAATTTCGTGTGAAGCTAGGCTATCCTTGGCTATCTTCCATGAAAGCTATTGCTTCTCCTATTCATAAATGTTTTAAATTTCCCCATAATGATGAAGTTGTTACTGTCAATCATAGTCTCTTTAAACCAGCTGAAAGAACTTCTAGTGTTCCTATTGATTATTTTTGGCCTAAACAATTCCAATCTCTTCCACCGCGAAGTGATCATCTTTTCAAATCTTATCAAAAGTGGAAAACAGATATGATCTTATCTCTAAGTGAACCTAGAACACCCAAACTTGATATTCCTATCGTTCTTGAGAAGGAAGTTCTTCCTTTGAAAGATAAAATCTTTCCTCAAGAAGATTCCCAACCCATTCCTATGGATGTGATTATGTCTATGTCTAAAAGCAGACCTATACCTCCTTGTCATGATGGACATGGTCTCCTTCCTAAACCAAATATTCCTCCTTTATACGGAGCAGTTCCTCCTCCTTCCTCTTATGGAGAGAAGAGACCTTCCTCTTCTCCTATTATCTAGCCTAAGAGACCACAACTAAACACCCAAGTGATAAGGATGAGAACATTCCTCCTCCTCAATCTTCTCAACTTCCTACTAAGACTAGACGAAATCATTCTGCGTGCGAACGCCGATGAAAGCGTTGTCTTAGAGCCCAGGCAGCTGCTTCTCAAACTTTGCAATCTCCAAAAACACCTTCAACAAGCATCATTCCATTTTCTCCTCAGCCGAAAATTGAGCCAAAATCTCCTAAACATAAGATGCATGATGGTCTTGATCCTGTGCGAGTTAAAGATCCTATTTTTATAAATCTTGATGATGATATAGATGAAAATGTTATTCATGATGAAAATGTTACTTCTCTTGCTTTTGATAGTGAATATGAATATGTTGATGTTGATAACCATTTATCTAATGAATTTTCTAAAGCACTTATCCTAGCTCCTAGACAAGAACAACGTGGCTTGGAACATGAACATAGCCCTTGTTTGGATCTTGTGATAGCTCCATCTGCTGTGTTGAATGTTCCTCCTCTAGCGTGTTCCCTGCCTTCCCGAAATATGGATCAACAAGATCAGGAGGTGGATGACGTGCTAGACTAGTTACATTAGCATAACAGACTCTCTCCTCCTCTCTTGTGTTACTTCTTCTATGTGTTATTCTCATTCTTCTATTTGTTGTCCTTAGTGTTGTCTACTTGAGGACGATGCAAAGCATTGAGATCTTTTTTGGTCTCTCTCATGTTGACTCAAAAGACACATGTGTTCCCTTCTTCTAGGTGACCTTCCTTGATTGGGGAATGAAGAACAATTGTGCATACATACATATGATATACATGAATTATCATACAACATACTGACCCCGAGGAAAGCGAAGTCACCTTGTGCTTTGTGTTTTGTGTCTATTATCCTTGGGTTTATCTCACACTTGGGGGCTAAATCTTTGTGATGACGTGCTCCTTTCCCTTCTCATTTCTTATGTGTATCACTACCTTAAAGCAATCACCCCCATTGAGGCATGTGCGATCGCTTTAACGTAGGGGGGCATACACCCCGTCTATCCCTTCAGGATACTTGAAAATTTCTTGGCGAACTTAGCTTTGTCTTGAAAATTTTTGGTATTTCTCTTGCATGACTCATAGTGAGGGAACCTTACTACTGACAGTCATGGTTCTCCCTCGTGATCTTCCCTTTTACTTTTTCAATCGAAGTCGTAAGATCCTTAGTCCACTGGGGGCTTGGTGTGTCTTGCCTCCTTGACATGGTGAAAGTCTTTCAATGTTGTTTCCTTGTACTTTACCGGAAGTATAAGCGTACGTTTATACTCCCGCTAAAGTGGGGGCTAAATGTAGCATCCTAAAATTGTGACACTTGCAATTTCGACCGCATTTGGGTCTTCACGATGGCGACGCAACACTGAACCTGAATGGAGACTCCGAAACTTGTTCATGATATCAAAAACTGCATTTTTCAGCACCCTAGCCTGATCCTCCTTGCACTCTGCTGTCCCTGGAGGTGGGACCATGGTGCCCAGTGCCCTGGTCCTTCAGGACTAGGGCACCTAGCGCTTTGGTCCCCCAGGACCATGGCGCCCAACGCCCTAGTCCCTGGCCCTATTTTTGGGCCCGGTCTCTTTTGGGTCTCCAGTCTTTATGTTTGCAAATTGGAAAATAATCTTTCCTGGTCGGCCTAAGGTCAGAAAAATTAGTTTATCAACCCTAATTGGCAAGTATATAAACTACATTTCCTCTCCCATTTTGGAGAAGATGAAAAAAGGCGGAAGCGATACTCAAACATTCAAGCATTCAAGCATTCAAGCAATTGATCATTCTAAGTCTCCATTCAAGGCTAGGTGTTGCATTCAAGACAAGGATTCAACCATTGAAGAGGAGATCACATACCACTTACAACATACAACATACAACAACATTTACACCTTAGCATGTAAGAATACAAACATTCTTACAACAAGGTACTAGTACTTGTTTTACATTACAATCATTTACATTTACAACATTTCTCATTTCTTGGTTAATTCCAAAACCGGGGTTTGACCTAAGGGCAAACCCCTAATCCCTAACCCCCCAATTGTCCTCACTTTTCTGTGTGTAGGTTGCAGGTACGCGGCTGTAATTGAAGATTTGGAATCCTTGTGCAGAGACGAACAGATCCCCCTTTGTTTCGCAGATTTTTCGGAGGACCGTGTGCACATCGGGCGTCATTGTCCCATCAACTTTTGCTCAAATTTGCAGGACAGCACTGTCTTGACATTTTACTGCTAATTCGAGGTCCGCAGCTTCATCCTATATTCCTATCTCTGTTTATAAGTGAATCTTTCTCACTTTTCATGCGTTCCTAGCTTAATCCTTTTATCTACATTCTTTACAAAAGAGGGTAGCCTTGCTGTCTTAACCCTTGAAACTCATTTAGAATCCAATCTTGCATTGTGTGGGATTGGATCTTGTGGGTTTCAACCCCTCTTTTGAATGTAAAGTCTCCCCTAAGTGAAAACCGTCAACCCTAGTGACCCCCTTTCTCTCTCCTTGGAGTGGTGGGGGGAACACTTAGGGTTCGCGTGCGATTTTCTGCTTTACAATTAGATATGGTGTTGATCGATGGTATTCATGTATATATTGGTCCCATTCTTATTTTTGTTGTTTTGGGTAATCATTTTTGGGTCCGAATTAAGTCCAGAATTCGAGGAAGTGCAACAATTTATGGTGTAGCGTGTGCATCATGTTTTGGTTCTAGAATTTGTAATGATTGTAACATGTTGATTTGACCATTGATGTGTGTTTTGGTATGGTCTACTTCTCATTCCTTCCAACCACTGGAATGATTAGTTTTGACTTATTTTAGGTCTTTGGCTTGGCTAAATTGGAATATTATGCTTCCTAAAAGACAATATATTTATGAGGATGATCTAATTGAGTTAGACATAGAAAAGTATGACATTATTTTGAATATTATGATATTGGAAAGGAAAGATCTGACCATTGATGATATGTGTGTGTGTGTGTGTGTGTGTGTGTGTGTGTGTGTGTGTGTGTGTGTGTGTGTGTGTGTGTGTGTGTGTGTTGGTTTTGAGCCACCAGAAGCAATCCAATTTTGTAGATTGTGTTTCAGTGGTCCATTCTTTCTTACTTTCTCTCTTTCTTTGGCAATGAGCCACCCTTTGTAAAAATCACCTTAACCGGTGTTTTATATTGAGAACTACCATTCTTTGTGTTTCTTCCCTTCTTGGGTTTTCCACATTATATCTGCTGTTCATTGTGTGATCTGTTGTATGTTTATGTTTTTCATGCTTAGTTAATTTTGTTGGTTTGGATCCATATGTGCAAGGAACAAAAAAAATGTTTTAAGTTATCAACTAATTCACCCCCCCCCCCCCCGCCTCTCAGTTGCCCAGATATTCAACACCCTTTTATCGGTCTTGGTTTCTCCCTTATATATAAAATTGAAGAAGCAACAAGCTTTAGACCATTACAAATTGACTTTTAGTTTTACCTACCCAAAATGAAAGGTTACACCTTTTCATTAATTAACATAAATTATTTGAAAAGAAAAATTAAAACATTTGAAATGTTTGTAATTTTAAAAAAATATTTTGAAATAAGAAAAAAATAACATATGATAATAGTCGGTGAATATAAGAGCAATTCCTTATCTTCATGATCCTAATAGTAACTCGTGACCAATGGGTCTGGCAAGGTTCTATTTTTAGCTGAGTGAACTTCATATCTACCAACTAGCACTTCTCAACATCAATCATCAGAGGGCTTCAAATACTGGCTCTCCCACTGGTAAACATCATAGTCACTAGGCCACTTATACCTTTGTACCTCTGGAACATTTTTCATGTGGTCCTTCCATCTTTTATCCATTAGGGCATGAACTTCTAAGACAAACTTTTTTTATCCATTGTCAAGTTTTATTACCCTGTCTAGAAAGACATTGAAACTCTACACATTAACATCTTTTTTCTCCTACATATGAAAGAGGATCCATGGCACAATCTGAGTGAAGTCACTTTTCCAATCATTGAGGTCTTTGAAGTGTTTATCCTTATCCACAATTGAAGGAATAATCTAGTGGTTGAATGTGCGGAAGGAATCAATCTTGGTCTTTATCCTTGGTCCTTCTGCAAAGATATATTTGAGTTCCCCAATTACATTTTTCACCATCGTCTTAGTCATTTTAACAAAAAGGGGAGCAATTGGGTCTCTTTGTAACACTATATAATATGATCAAATTGTGGTGCACTATTTTCCACCTCTTGGATAGTGGCTCCAAAATGGTATTATGCTCCTTAAATACTTTCAGTGCTTTCAACAATGATTCAGATCCTCTATACACACTTCTATCTTATATATGATATACTTCACTCTATGTGTCAATATTCTTCAAACATACAAATATTTTTCTATGACATCCTCTACTAGCTTTCTTCATTTAATTTCTTGAGTTATCCAAGTTCCTTTTCATACTTTTGTTTTTCTTCAACCCATTTTTTAGTGTCAATACTTTTATCAATTGACTTTGGTCATGCACAACTATGAAGGACAAGTGTCACGTTGTGACTTGATTCTCCACCTTTCAACTAATCCCTCAGCTTATCATTTTCAATTTATAATTTGTTTATTTCTTCATTCATATTAATCTTAATTTTTTTTTGTATTTAAGCAATTTTTGTTGCATATTTTTTATATCATCTATGGTGAACATTGTAGAGTGCATTGTCATGGTGGGTGCCTCCAATGGGGAGGTATCTTTGATTTTTTTCAATATAGAAGTTCCTTTAGTCTCTTGGACCATATCAACTAGCTTTGGTTTATCAGTGCTCTTGAATCTCACCCATGCTACTATAGTTTTAATTTTGGGGTTATACCCCATTCCACTCACTCCGTGTTCTGAGTCAAACTCTGCTACAAGAACTGGGTCCTCTTGATGCATAATCCAATCCAACAAGAACATCTACTTCACAATCATCCTCAGAACAATTAGCATGTTGCTTTTCAATACCATTTCTCTATCTTCTTTAGGGGTGACATCTATATAATCAAATCTAAACTCTTTAAAATTCTTCCTTGCAATCTCATCATGTTGACATTCATTTGCACCCATCGTATTTAGTTGCTTCTTTTATTCACACTCCATCTTAATTTTACTCTAAAAATATTTGAATTAAAGAGTTTTTATAAATTCATCATCTTCAATAAATCTCTAAGAAATAGCCACTCTTTCATCTTCTTGGTCTTCTTGCAACACACCTCCCTCAGCCCAAGCCTCATACCCATGTGTCTCCTCTTCATACTTGGGGGTGATCCTTGGGGTTGATCAACCTCCTCTCCTTTCAAATTCTTAAAGCATCAACTGCTTCATCTATGTCTCCTGATGCCTTAGTGTCATCATATGATACTAAGGGCACCAACTCATCTCTTTCTACCTCTTTGGTGGAGGTGGACTGAGTGTGGATTCCTAAACAGAAATGGTATCTAGAACATCTGCAATCACAACTTCTTTGGGCTTTCTCACAGGTAATTTTACCTTTTTAGGTGAGGGATCATCACCAACTAACTTTCCATATATCTTTTCAAAATTGTTTATATACAACTCAATTCTTTTAATAATATTTTGTTCCTCAGAATAGAACCCTCGAAAGTTTGTGTCCTTCTTTCTTCTTTCTTTTTCTGATTACACCAAAATATCCCCTTTCCTTTTCCTCTAAAAAAATTCATCAAAAGTTTCATAGTTTCTAATAAAATATTCATCTAATTGCACTTCATGGGAGACAACTTGGCTGGTTAGCACTTTTTCTTTTCACATGATTGATGTGACCCTCAGGATCACACAATCTTTCCTTGCCAAGTTTTAAAGCATAATTTATTTTCAAGTAACCTTGGATCTCTTCAAGTACATCGAACCCAATGGAGAGTCTTACACATCTAGACACATGTTGTAAAAAGGTCCCCATATTCACTCTCTCCATGACCTCCTTCTCCATCCACATCATTTGCCACATGAATTCCAATAAGACAATCCTATCAAAAACAAATTATGGCAATTGATAGGGAGCCTGTGGGCATCCATATGCTCTTATCAAAGTATGATTAGGCATGTGGAACCAATCACCAAAATTATGGGTGTGCCCTGCTTCTAGCTTCTTAGCCAAGGGTCTTATCATTTCCATTATCTATGGTGATAGTCTATTCACCTCTTGATTGAAAGAATCCATAATTGACACAAAACAAAGCATCATAGAAAGTTTTGTAACCATTGTTGATATATTTCTTATCCCACAAGTAGCACCACAACTTTATTGGTACCCTATTTCCCATCTTATCAATAATGCCCAACTTTAACCTGTCTTGCAACACTTGTCTATTTTGATACAATATTAAATGACACAACAAAGAGTAACGGTGAAAATTACAAGGTCCCTTCCTTTCCTTCAAAGCTACAAGTTGTACACGAATCCTCTTCTTAATCTCCAAAGAAAAATCAAAGTCTAAGTTCAACTCTAAATTATGGATCCTCATAGCTATGTACATCATGGCAATTGGTATCTTGTCTTTAGCATCTTCACCCAATATTTGGCACAAAGAAAAATATGATCTTTGAAAGTAAACTTGGAACACATCGACAAGAAAAGGCTCATTTAACATAATCTCTATAGTATGATTATTAAAACCCCTCGTGTAGTATAGTGGGAGCTCATCTTTTCTATATGTCTTCCTTAACCCGTTCTAGTCTTGCTCAAACTTTAGCAACTCAACTTTAGTGATATCTTGCTTGCTCAACATGAAGCACTCGACATTGGTTGATCTAGTTACTACCAGAAGATGGTTTCCACTTGCCATCCTCACTGTCCTAGTGGTAGGGTGATAGTTTTTAGCTAGCACTTGAAATAGCTCAACATCAACATATATATTGGGTACTGTCAATTTGGCCAAATCTAGAGTCTAAGGGTTAGACACTAGAACCTTCCCATCCCTATTTTTATAGAAGTACCAAAACAAATCTCTACCAGCTACGGCAATCAATTAATCTCTAAACCCTTGCATACTATCCTTAAAGACCTTCCTTGACCCAGTATCATCCGGCTGCCGTAAACAATATAATAGAAATTTTTGAAGGTGTCTTTTCTTCCCAATGGGGTTAGATGACTCTCCCTTCTATTTTGAGTCCCCCTTAGGCTTTGTTGCTATTTTATTTCTAACTTAAACTTAATTGACTATCTTAAAAAATTTCACAATTCACAGAACTTTAAGGATTACAATACTTACTTGTTGAGCATATAGCTTCTCCTATATCTCCCTTTGTCATCGCAGAGCTCAAATCATCGATTACTTTGGGTGTAGAATGAAATCTTTAAGTCGAAGTTCTGGTTTAATGAGGTTTTGTAATTGTCACCTCAACATTTAATTTATGCATGTCGATTTACTTCTGCCACCCTTTCCAAAAAGCTCAACTATAATATACTGATGTCATCATTCATTTGTATTTTCCCCTTTACCGCTACATCGCAAGTCTTCCCCTAGCATTTGTCTCGACCACTGTGATATTGCGATAATGGTCACCACATTAATGCAATATCCTTTTATGTTATACTTTCCCCCTCTGCGGTAATGCAGTATTAGAAGTTTCTTGTTATTGCCTTATCGCAACATTCATTTCACCCAATCACCAACGCCTTGCAGTAGCTTATTATGCTATTGTTGTATCGTGAATCTCACAAACATTCAATATATTACTCCTAGGGAACTACGGTGTTACTTTATTCTTTTATCACCTTGCCTTAGTCCACCCAAAGGTTTTTGATATTAGATTTATGGTAATGTGGTGACTATTATATTCTTACTGTTACACCACCAATAGTTTACCAAGCCACAACAAACTCCTTCCAAGGTGGTAATGAATTGATTTAACACTTTTTATTGTTATCACCATCCTGCATCTCTTTGACTATTCTTGAGGTTTAACTTTGTGGTGTTGTAGTGTATTATATTAACACTTCTTTTCCCTACTATTGTCCCTCAACCTCCTTGCAACTATGGAATATGAAGCTTGCAGTATTGCGGCAACCTATGGTGGTGGATTATTTCACCAATGTAATGGGATTATATGATTATAGTTAGAGAAGAAAAAATAGGGATTGTATGAGTCATGACAATGGGAAACTTTGATGCATAAAGGATTTTCATAGGTGGTTAATACTTTGGAATGGGAATGGGTAAAATGTGATCTTGAAATTCATGATTACTCAAAAATTTTGGGAGGTTCTTATAGAGAGAATAGAAGAAGAGGCATGCATAGCACTTGGATTAATTTGTTCTCTATCTTTCTTTGAATTCTTAGGAGAAACTTTTGAATTTTCTATCTTTTATGTCCTCTTCAGGATACAATAATCCTCATTTACAAATCTCTATGCTCAAGTAAACTCCAATCAATAGGGACTAATGGACGTGTCTGAATACTAGTTGTATAGACAAGAACCACCAAATCAAATTCATCATCTTTGATTCCTTCAACATCCTATCTTAATCAATATTCAGTTATTTGTTTCAAACTCATTCTCATCCAATTACATTTTCAAACTTCATATTCATCTACAAATTCCACCCTATAGTCCTCTAGGTGGGATAAATGATTGTATGGAAGACCTAGATGTAAGTTATTTTGGGCAAAGTTTTTTTTATCAAAATGCAACTAGAGATGATCATAGGTCAAAGTGGTATATATGACTAGATCTTTTTCAATATTCAATGCATCTAATTGAGTTCTGCAAACATTGTATCCTAATCCTATTGCGAATTGCATATGAATCTTCCTCTTTTCAACACACCTTTTGTTAACCTCACAAACTTGTCTATAAACCTCAATTAGGATGAATTTGTCATCTACATTATTGGGAAACTTATATTGAAAATCATTGTAGCTTCCTACTTCGATGTAGGTAAATCTCTGAAATTGTATAAAATAGCTTACATATTTGGTAACCAATTTGATGGCCTCTGGTGAAATTCATTGGCCTAGATCCCCTTGCAATTCTCTTACAAGCTTCATTGTGAACACATCGTTTACTCTTCTAATAGAGTAATTTTTTTGCAATGGAAGGTTTGGATAAAAAAGGGCATAAACAAGTAATATGACATAGAAAAACCTATTTAGGGGGAACAAAGTGATCATTATATGCAATATATCACTAATTAGACTTGCCTAGTCTAAGTATTGTTCACCAGTACATATAGATCATACAAATAAATACATCCACTCATCTAAATTGAAGGAATCAACATCCCCTCATAGCCTATGCAATAAAATGGTTAAATATGCTATTTCTCCTTTTAGGTACAGTATGAATAATCTTTGGTAATTGGGATTTCTCACTACTGGGCATTGCAAACCACTCCTTGGTGATGACATTTTGATAAAATCTCTTCTTTTCATAGACCTATGTTTGTGATAGGATGAAATCCCAATGAGAACAAGCTACCCTAGTTGGGAGTAAAAAATAATTATGGATTGTAGCCCAGTCTAGAGTTCTAAGAACCCTATCATTGTTTGTTTTAATCTCCAAATTGTTTGGGCCATATTTGTTGATGAAATCCATGACCAAATATGTGCAATGCATTGCCATTGGAAATCTTGTCGCTTCTAACAACCCACTTTCCACTAATCTTTGTGTGACTAGGTGCCTATTAGGGATTTTGACCATCTCCCATAATTCATTCAAATCGATAAGCCCTAACCTAGTGTCCTCGACCTTTGATAATGCACTTTCTAATCCATCAAAATGCTCATATCCTAGGTATTTGTATTTCATTTTGAATTATCCCTTCAAATTCCTAGAAAATTTTTGCCAGACTTTCCCCTTAATCTAGATGATTTTTACTGCTAGAATCTAAAACCTTAACACTTTGAAAGTAAAAATTCTTCAAAGGTTTCCCTAAATACTTATTATGTGTACAACAATGATGGCAAGCAATTTTCTTCAAATATGTCACATATCAATTTCATATAGTTCTTCGTTAATACTCTGAAAGTTCCTTTAATCTCCTAAATAATGCCTTCAAAAAGACAATTTTTAGGATAAATAATCCTATCCTTGGCCACATTAAGTGATCACCTATTTTGACCCACTACAATTAATGTGCAGTACTTCAGGTACCATGACAACAATTCATCTCTAAAATTATTTAAGGAAACCTTTCAGTCTTTGACAAAGCTTATAGAACCACATCTTGCCTCCACTTTAACTTTTAGTCTAGTTGGCTATAACAATTGCTTTGCTTATTCACATTGGTTTGATGATGATTGTAATAATGTATGTATTGTCATTGATGGAACATGTATTCACACACATATGCTCACATTGCCCACCGATATTACTTCAAAGATACTTGTATTATATTACAATCGGTATATTGGAAGTTTAGTTTTTGGTGGAGTCAAACCGGTATATGTTGACAACCGGTACAGGCAGCAATTACTTGACAACAATTCAAAGATACAAATGAGATCATCAAAGAGGAAATAGAGGACAATCAGTTTACATGTTGAATAGGTTAACTCTTAACCGGTATCAGTTCTTCAATCGGTATTATTCATTGATTGTGTGATGAGTTATCATCGGTCGTGATGGGTTATCCTTAACCGACATTTTGGCGGTAATTTGTGATGAGTTATGTTTTGATTGTCTAGATACATTGCGCCTAGGAAATTGTAATACAATTTCTAAGCCGACATGAAATTTATTGTCTATATAATGACATTATGTTGAACTATTATTTGACGTGTTATTGATATGTGAAGAGAGTAACATAATTGAAGGTATGTTGGTGATGCAATTGTGAACGAGTTGAAGAGGATATATTCAAGCAAGTTGTGCTACTATTAGATCACACACCTATTGTTTTCTAACAACTACAGTAGTAAAATCCCCTAACCGGGTAATCTCTAAAAAGCTTCATTGTACAAATCCTCTAACCAGGTGATCTGTTAGTTTGAATTTAGAAATCCTCTATTGAGGTTACTCCTAATAGGGTACTACCTTTAATAGGGTATATATCCTTATAGAGATTTGGAATCTTTAACAGGATTCCCTCCTAGTAGATAAAACTTTTGTAGACCTTAACCGATCAATTACCTATTTCAGGAGATAGTTAACTTGTGAGTCTCATCTCACCGTGGTTTTTCCCATTTGGGTTGTATAAAGTATTATGTTATGGTGGATGCTTTACTTATTGTTGATACTTTAATTTCATTTTGGATTGCATACATAGTGTTTGGCAAACTTATTAAGTATCTAAACCGGTCAGTATTTAAAGCAACATTATTTTTGCTATCACAGATTCACCTCCCCCCCTCTCTCAGTCCTTTGGAAGTCTATCAATTGGTATCAAAGCTTCTTCCTTAAAGCTTAATCACTTGGAAGGAAACCCAAAAGCCACCATGGGGGATATGAGATACTTTGAGATGGCAAGAGTGCTTGAGGATACTAAGGATGAGTTTGAAACCCTAAGGGTCAGATTTAAGGCTTCTCAAGTCAAAAGGAGAGAGCTGACTGAACAACTGTTGGAGATATCTGATAATATTTCTTCAAATGAAGCTATTATTGATGCTTTAGCCGAAGAGGTTGAAAAACTGAATGGTGAAAAGCTTAATCTGAGAAGAGAGTTAGAAAGATTAACTATCTGCACGAGTCAAGAGCTAGAAGCCAAGAGGAGAACTGAAGACCTTGTCAAAGAAAGAGATCATGAGATTGTCAAGATCAAACAAGAGAATACAACCCTACATGGGAAATGGCATGCTAAAAAAGAGGAAAAAGAAGCTTTGCAACTAGATCTAGATATGGCATCATCCCTAAGAGAAACTCTGACTAAATACAATGAAGATCTTACCAGAGAACTGACTGAGACTAATGGAAAGCTAGAAAAGTTCAATAAAAGTACTGCTATGTTGGATGAGCATATCCAATCTCAAAGGATGAAAGGAGATACTTCTGGACCGGTAAGAAAGTTCTTAAATCTGTTTGCTTTGTTTGTCTCAAACCTGGACATACTACAAATGTGTGTAGAAAAATACCAAATGGAAATACAAGCCATAATGGAAATAATGTATCTATGAGATTTCGAGGTAATTGCTTTACATGCAACATGTATGGACACAGATCAGTTGAATGTAGATATGGAGCAAATAATCTTGTACCTCACATGGGTCCAAGACCTAATGGCAGCATAATTGGAATCTATGATATCTGGGTAAACATGAACTGGCACATACCCTATGTCAACCAGTTTAGTCCATTTCAGATGGAAAAGGTAACCAATGTCATTTGTACCATATGTAACAATTATGGTCATGTAGCTACGAATTGCAGAAGGAGAACTGGAATAGGTAATGCAGGACCTTGGAGATCATCAGTAATGGCCTTTTATCATTGTCATAAACCGGGACACATGGTGAAGTTTTGCAGAACCAGAAAGAACAAACTGGTCAATCATTATGTAGATCAGAAAGGCAAGCAGAAGCTAAGTGTCAAGGAAACTAGAGAAAAAATAAACCGAATCTGGAAAACGATGAGTGATGATGTGCCTGCAGAGGAATCTAATCCTTCACCCAGTGTGGAGAATCCTACACCAGTGAATTGAGCCTGTCAAAATAGCTAAGGGGAGAATAGCGGTAAATCTACTTCCTGACCCCTTGAAGGATGAATGGTGAGAGAATGTGCATTTTTGAGTTAGTATGTGTGAAATCTTGATATCTTTTGTCAATTGGTTTTTCAAAATTTTATCAACCGGTTTTTTACCTATTTAAATAGATGCATTGTCAAGCAGTGTATTAGGGTTTGCAGCCCTAGCAGTCAAGCATTTAATGCAGTAGGTAAAAAGGGATAAAACAAAGTTTTACCATGTTATTTTTACCCTAAACGCATTTGAAGAGAACTCGAGCACTTGCAGAGAGAAGAAAGAATTGCTAGATTGTCTTAGATGAATTTGTGTTGTGATTTGCGATATTGAAGCTAATTCAAAGGTCATTGAAGGTTGAACTGGTGTGCATGTGGTTAACCAACTGGTAAATCAAGGCGATGCACAGAATTAAGGTATTTCTCTAAAAATTCATTTCAGAAACAAATTTATCAGAATGGCTTCATCTTCAAACCAAGTAGAAAGGTTAATGATCACATGAACCTATGGAGGTTGTAGAATTAGAACAAATTGTGTCTTATAATGCTTTATCACAAGTTCTTGAAGGTGTCGTTGTTAAAGGAGATTTGTCTAGTTATATTGACTGTAAGATTGAGGATTTGGGATCTTTGTCTATTTATTCTCAATTGAAATCCCTGTATGACAAGAACGGTCAGATCAAACCCGAGTTTATTAGGGTTTATGAGAAAGGTTTTCATAATGCAACTTATTTTATCGAGGACTTCGAAGAGGAACACATTAGAATTATTCTTAGTCTTGTTCATGGTGAACATATGTATCTAGAGAGGACTCACATGATAACCAAAGAAACTATACATGCTGTAACTAGTTTTTGGTCAACCGGTGAAGTTCCCAAACTGAGGAGAATTGCTAAAGAAACAATAACCACTTTAACCTCATCTACATTTAATGGGCATGCTTTTTCAGTAAACAATATTGAGGACCCAACGGTTAAACTAGCTACTATGGTCATAGGCTACCAGATATTCTATTCCAGTAGGATGAACAGTGTACCATCTACAACAGTGCATATTGCCTATAAAATGATCATTGAGAATGCAGATTGTGATTTGTGTGAAGCCATAAGGAGTCAATTGATGTTGAATTTGCAGTCTGTTAAGAAAGACAACAGTCTGGAATTCAAACTTGGTCAGTTGTTGATTGGTCTATTCTTTTATTTTCAGAATTTCCTACGGGGAATTGGTGACATTGAATGGTCTATAGGCCTACTAGTATCAGCTCTAATAAAGAATAACATTAAAGTTGTTAAGAACACTTTTGTTGCAGCAATGAACAAGTACTTCAACGAATTCCAAAAGAAAATGAGTATGAGGCTAAGATTACCTGAAGATGTAGTGAGGAACTTAGATAAAGACATCATCTTCATAGTCACCACTGATTTTTGTCTAATGGAGACCATTGAACCCAGAGAGGAAGAAATGGAAGACATGAGTTATGAAGTTAATTATGAATTACTGATTGGTTATGCCAATAACCTGTTGGCATCTCCGGTAGACAAGAAGAAGAAAAGACTGGATACTGTTGAGGAGAAATTTGCAAAAGCAGAAACCAGTAGTGTTCAAACCAGTAGTGGAAAAGGGAAGAAGAAAAAGGCTGAGCCAGCACCTCCGATGTCAACCAGCACAACAGTGACACAAAGTGTCCAATTGAAAAAGGAACCAACTCCCAAAGTATACATTAAGAAGCAACCTGTAACAAGGAAGAGAGGTCAGCAACTGATTCTTCAAGCTGGATCTGAGGAAGAACCAAAGAAAGTGAAGGCAACTGGTAAGAAGGCCAAACCAGTTGAAGTTACTTCTAAAACTATTCCTATTAAAGCTTTATCTTACAAAGCTATGTCTAATTTTGAGAGAACCATGAATACATTAGGAAGGAATAGATTTGAAAATGTTAAAGAACATTTTGATTCATTTGATGAAGATAAAAAAGAACACATTGTTCAGCAGGTAATCAAATAATCGATTACCACATGATCTTGAGAAAGATATTTATAATGTTTATACTCAATACTTTCCTAATTTATCCAAAGATGAGTTAAATGCATTACTATAAAAGGTAATTTCCTTTTAAGTCAAGAAGATTTAGAATCATAAGTGGAAAGATGCAACCTGTTGAAGTGGAAACTCATTAGATAGAAAGAAATATTCAAACAATGTATGTACAGTCCCAACGGGCCAATGAGCAAGATACTATGGAGAGACCAGAAATGGATGAGGAAGTGATTGTGCAATCGGATATTGTCTATCCTACAAACAAGGATGACACTTCTACCCATCTAGTAGTTTTTGTGGATGATATACAGGACACCATTGATTCTTCTGGAAATGTTATTGAACCAGATAAGCAGCCATCAGCTGTATCATTGGCGAAAGCAATGGAAAAAATGGTTATACAACCAAGTGTAGATATTAAACCCCCACTGGTAAAAGATCAACAAAAGGCAATTCAACTTCCACCAGTTTATCATACTACTTTGGAGAAAACTGTTGAGAAAAGTGCTAATAAATCCTCTGAGCAAGATAAGGAGAAAGAGGAAGAGAAAAATGAAAAGGAGAAAACTATTGAAGTTGAAAAGGCGTTGGTCAAACAACAGGATGATGATGATGATGACTCATTAGGCATCAAAGGGTCTATCAATGTTGATAACGTGAGTGCATTTGAGTTAATGGAGATTGCAACGGTTATGCAATCAAGAGCCCAAAGTAAAAGGCTTAAGGAACAGAGAATGGAAGCTAAAATGATTCAAAATGCAATTGACATTTTGTCAAGCCTTCTTCCGGAAACTGCTACAAGGAACTTGTCAACTCCTATGGGAAAGCTTGTCCAGTTGGTTGTTGATTGCTTTGACCAACTTAAATCCCTTGAGGAAGCAGCACAAACCTATGCAGATAAGATCTACAAGAAGAAGAGAGGAGAACAGATCATGAAGGATATTCAAACAGGGAAAATTGCCCTTTCCCTAAATAAAGATCTGTTAAGGAAAGATCTTGAAACAAGAGGAAAAATTCTTGCATTTACTTCTAATGTTTCATTCTTTTATACTGATTGAATCAAAGAAGGACAGAGACCAAACAAGGACTAGAAAAGATATGTAATTCTTACATACCTTTACATGATTCTGCTCTAATTTTTGGTAAGATGGTTGATGATTTTTAAAATCGGTTAAAATTATATGATTTTAAACAGGAAAAAAGATGCTGCTCCCTGAAGGAGTTGAAGAATCTACTCAGACCAAAGGTAGACATCTTACAAAGAGCATACAAGAATACAGAAGCAATTTTGGCTACTCTAGAAATGTGTACCCTTGATGCAATGGAAGAATTTTGTACATAGATTATGACCATGATAGAGATCACTGAAACTTTGTTGGAGACATCGAAAAATGACTTTTCTCAACTGAAGCGTACTTTTAGTGACATTTTTCAAATAATTGCGATGAATACTCCTTGATTCAGACTTTCAAGTTTTTGTATATGTAAACATTTGATACAAATTTTGCTATATATGTATATATTTTACTTTTTAATTTGGCATTGTTGTCAAAGGGGGAGTAGAATCATGTATGTGTGTTGTGAAAATTTTGTACATATTAAGGGGGAGTATAGATATTTTTTTTGTAAGCACACCTAGCTGTATAGTTGGAAAATTTTCTAAGTGTTGCCATCAATGCCAAAGGGGGAGATTGTTGGCTTGATGATGATTGTAATAATGTATGTGTTGTCATTGATGGAACATGTATTCACACACATATGCTCACATTGCCCACTGGTATTACTTCAAAGATACTTGTATTATATCACAACTAGTATATTGGAAGTTTAGTTTTTGGTGGAGTCAAACCGGTATATGTTGACAACCAATACAGGCAGGAATTAATTGACTACAATTCAAAGATACAAAGGAGATCAACAAAGAGGAAATAGAGGACAATCAGTTTACATGTTGAATAGGTTAACTCTTAACTGGTATTAGTGCTTCAACTGGTATTATTCATTGATTGTGTGATGAGTTATCACCAGTCATGATGAGTTATCCTTAATCGACATTTTGGCGGTAATTTATGATGAGTTATGTTTCGATTGTCTAGATAAATTGCACCTAGGAAATTGTAATACAATTTCTAAGCCAACATGAAATCTAGTGTCTATATAATGACATTATGTTGAACTATTATTTGATGTGTTGTTGATATGTGAAGAGAGTAACATAATTGAAGGTATGTTGGTGATGCAGTTGTGAACGATCTGAAGAGGATCTATTCAAGCAAGTTGTGCTACTATTAGATTATACACATGTTGTTTTCTAACAACTACAACAGTAAAATCCCCTAACCGAGTAAGCTCTAACAAGCTTCATTGTACAAATCCTCTAACTAGGTGATCCATTAGTTTGGATTCATAAATCCTCTATTGAGTTTACTCCTAACAGGGTACTACCTTTAACAGGGTATAGCTCCTTACAGAGCTTTGGAATCTTTAACAGGATTCGCTCCTAGCAGAGAAAACTTTTTTAGACCTTAACCGGTCAGTTACCTATTTCTGCAGATAGTTAACTTGTGAGTCTCATCTCACTGTGGTTTTTCCCATTTGGGTTTTCCACATATAAATTATTGTGTTATGGTGGATGCTTTACTTATTGTTGATACTTTAATTTCATTTTTTACTTTGGCAAACTTATTAAGTATTTCAACAAGTCAGTATTTAAAGAAACATTGTTTTTGCTATCATTGATTCACCCCCCCCCCCCTCTCAATGCTTTGGAAGTCTATCAATTCCTTCACTTTGCCCTTCACTTTACTTCAAAATGGAATGTCAGAGTCCAATAAGGTTCGATAACCCTTTCAGGATCTAACACTCAATTGGAAATTCATATCATTTCTTTGTTTTTGAAAAATGTGCTAAAAAATGGTTTCATTATGGGAACCCAAACGATCTCCACCAAAGATAACATTTAAAGATTTTTCTAAAACTACGAGTGGTTAGGCTTTGAATTGGCTAGAAAAGCGCATTAGATTGACACCCATTTTAGAACTTAAAGACGACCAAAAAAAACTTAGGGTTTTATGAAGATCAAGAGCAAACCCAAACAAGTTTAAGATGACATTTCAGACCCCCAACAAAGCCTTTAGAACTAGAAGACTTGGAGACTTTGAAAAAAGGTTCATGGTAGACATCTATCAAAACTTAAAATTAAGTTTGAAAAAGCTTGTCATAGTCCAATTGGACTTTTGAAACAAGGGAGAAAGAGTGGTGAGCTTCTTAAGTGATCAACACAAGACTGTAGAGACTTGATTAAGTTTGAGGAGGTTTTTCAGAGTTCGACAATAGTTTGTAACCATGAATAAAACCTAAGAAGCTTTAAAAAAATGCCATCAAGACTTTTAATAATAAAATATAGGCTAATTTACACATCAAAGGTATGAATTGTTAGCCTCAAGCCTGAAATAAAAAAGTAACACTTGAATTATGATTGTGGAGAAAATTTAAGGCAATAAAACTTAACAAAAGAAAAGAAAAATCACCTATCAATATATAATATATCATTAAATCAAAATAAACTTAAATATAAATGTACCAATTTCATATTTACAACCATAAAAAAGAGGTGAATTGATATGTAAAACCCATTAAAATATCCTTTACTTTCTTACCAGTTCTTCAAAATAGTGTTCTCCCTCAAATAAATTACATATTTAATTAGCTAAATTTTAAAAAAATCAATGAAAAATATGCCGAGAGATATCTCAAGATGGTTTACGTGTCATTAATTGAAAGAAAATGCATGAAAAAGAAAAGAAAACTAAATAAGTTAGCTCCTTCCTCAATGATAAATTTAGATTGTAAATCTAAATTCATCATAAATCTAAATTTTACATAGATTGTAAAAAAAAAATATTTAGATTGCAAATCTATTTTTTTTAAAAGAAGAGAGAATGGATATAATTTTATAAAAATTATAATAAAAAATTAATGATTTTAAATTGAAAACAAACATTGACACGATAATTTTTTTTATATTAAAGAGTAGCAAAATGAGGATGTTGCCCCTATTACATCAACACAATCACGTCAAAATAATACCAAAACCAACTAGTTAAGCAATAGTTCGTAAGCAATAATAACCACCAACTAAAAGGAATAAATTATAGTTCAACTACTAAAAATTAGCTAAGAAAAGACATATTGTAACTAATCAGAGTGTTCAACAAGGGAGCCAAGATCCATAAAACATAAACAATAGAAAGCAATAAACTAAAAGTAAACCCTAAAAAGAGTCTACACATGACCAAAATGTTCAACACCACAACCCACTTGTTGCAGCACATTGTTCCAATCTTCTACCAGGAACTTGAAGAGCTCCTTGTGAATGCCCTCCTTAGTCGTTTTGCCTAGAATCTTTTCCCTACATAAAGCATTGGGAGACTACAAGACTATGTATCAATCGAAGAGTGGACTTGGAGATGTTGTCCATCTTATTTTCAAGGTTGAGAATCTTAGCCTTCAACATTTGTAGTTCAGTTATCATCACATTCAGCTCCTTTCTAGTGTTTTAACAGTGTATGTAGCTACGTATAGCAACAACCACCTTACCATCCTCATTTTCCATTCCGACTTCACTAGTTGGGTTCACGTGCTCAACCAACATGCCATCAGAAGCATGGGTGGAGCTATTGTTGATCAATTTCTCAGGGTTATATTCCAAATCACCCCGCCACCTTCCACATTTGCCTCCTCATCCTTCTCCTCATTTCCCTTATCTTGATCTTCATCATCCTCCTCTAAATCATAATCAACTAGTTTTAACTTTTTATCTTTACCACTGTTATTGGAGGCTAGCCTGTTATACCTTCATCTACCCTCATTCTTACTATTACTCTCCCTCATCTCATCCTCCTCCTTGCTTGAATCTTCCAAAATGGAAATCCTTTTGTGATGGTCAGTAATTTTTCCTTTTCTCTTACTAGTTGAAGGCTTTTGATCCTTTAATGCACATAACTTTATAATAACCACCAAGGTTGAGAGTGTTTTAGGAGAAGTGGTAATTGCGGCCCAAGGGTGATGAATACACTATTTTTTACTAGATCCAAGAGTGTTAGTTATAGTAGCAAGAGGGGGGCTCGAGATTGGGGTTTCCAACACTATTATGTTTCTAGGTAGACACATCCAAATAGAATGAATAGAGCCTATAGATAAGACCCTAGTGCAAGGGCATAAGTTTTTTGCCCTTCTTTTTAGTGGCATCAATGGATTCCTTAATAGATTTCCCCAAAGAATGTAACAAATAGGATGAGAAAGAAAGGAGGTCATGGTTTCTAAAATGGTTTAGAAGAGGTATATAATATAAAGATAGATTTTAATAAAACAACCCTCCAAAGTAAAGAATTTCATGATCATCAAACATACATTTTCCACATGTCAAGCAACTCCTCTATGGTGTACCCACCCTGTAATTTAATTGGGGTTTCCTTCCCTCTAAAGAATCTATTCAAAATCTCACTATCTGCCACATGACTGGTCCTTTTCCACTTTCTACCTTCCATAGAAATACTAGTGGCTTTCACAACCACCTCCTTGCTAATTTCAAAGGAGATTCCACCCACTATGACTCATATGTTGTTCCAAGAGGTTGCAAATTGTATAGATAACTCCTTGTCAAACTCATTCATATGTTTGATGTACTTATCAACCCCTCCCTCCTTGTAGATATGCCACACAATGGCATCATTTCTAATTTAATCTAGTTTATCAGGATCATATCGAACTTCATCCCCTCTCAATATGAGAATAGTCATAGGAATAACAAAGAGGTTTCTCTACAAACCTAGGATAATATTTCAATTTTGTTAACTGAAAACGACCGCAAGATACTAGTAGTTAATTAGAAAACAAAAAAATTGAAAACCATCACGGTTATAATTATGCCTCCATCCTCTCTTAACCCAACACTCATGTTGATGGTACAACATGCAGTGTGCTGGGATGGTTGGGTTGGTTTTCATGGCCTTTCTTATTTTAGGGATTAAATGATCATTATTACCTGGGCTTCTACACATTTTGCTAGAATGATGCCAATGCATCATAACGTGGCTATCCAAAATGATCACGTGACACTTGTGATCCACCCCTTGCCACGTTAGCAATAGGAAGTTATTTTCATCATGAATATTCCAAACTTGTTGAAGAGTCTACATCACTTGACTTTGAGTCCAGATCATCCCAAATATACTCAACCCCTTATTCAAAATTTCTCACCATTGACTTTTAAACTTACAGCCCCATAACCATAACACAATTATGTGCTATAAAATCTAGTTCTATTACAGGAAAATATCAACCATGGGAATCAACTATCGAACACTCTCCTCTCATGAGTAATTGAAAATTGCTTGGGAGGGAATCATTTTTCCTCTAGCATCTCAACCCTTACATCTAAAGGCCTAACATTGCAATAACATCAACCACCATGTTGCCTTCTCTGTAGACATGTTTGATTTCAAAGAAATCGAACCCTAGAAGGAATTTTTGAATATCCCTAACTATCCCTTTAGTAGACAAATTAATCTTATTTAATCTCTTGATAACAACAATTATGGGTTTAGAATCACCTTCAATGGTCAAAGCCCTTAAATCGATTGAAAGGGCAATTTTGAGCCCTCAAAGTAAGGCCATCCCTTCAACTTGATTTTTTGTATTTCCCTTGAAATTCCCAGAGTAGGCTACCACTATCTCCCTTGAATGCATCCTTATAACCATCCCTCCCCCACAACAACCACACCCTGGGACTACCTTGCAGCACCATCAAAATTTAGGCTATACCAACTAGGTTTAGGTGGACACCACCTATTTTTCTTCCTCTTCATCCTTTTAGAATTGTCGAATTTGGCATAAGAGCTAAGTAAGCCCCAATTTTTAGCAATTTTATCATCAAATTGTGTTAGTGGTAGGATGGGAAAGGACAAGTAGTGAAATAGAGGTTTTCCATGAGCAGTTTGGAAATGGATCTAAAAGCCTCCTCCGTAGGTTTTTCCAAATCACGAAAAAATCTATTGTTCCTTTCTTTCCATATAATCCAACCAAGATGGGGTGGAATTTGATTCCATAATTGTTTGGGAAGGGGGTTATGTGAAGGCCTCAGCCAATCCATAATTAATTGTTGCAAGTCTTCATTCATGACCTAAGGAATATCCATCTTCTACAACACCATACCACAAAGGATTTTAGTGAAGGTACAATGGAGCAATAAGTGGGGAATTATTTCCTCTTCTTGCTTGCATAAAACACAAAAATTAGGAAGTTGGAATCCCCACTTAGTTAGATTGGCTTGAGTAAGAATTTTGTTGTGTAAGGTAGTCCACCAAAAGAAGTTAATTTTGGGAATTAACTAAGGGTTCCAAACCTTTCTCCACCACCTAGGGGTGTTATTTTCCTTAAGGAAAGTATGATAGGATGGCTTGACAGTAAAGTCACCACCAGGGTTCATTCTCCAGATGAATTTTTCCTCTTTGAGGAAGAGGGGTATTCTATTTTATTTTAGTAGGTTCTGCAACTCTAGAGCCACTTGCAGCTAATGGTGTTGATTAGGGCAACACTAGGAAATATACCTCTAATACTTGGTGGGAGCAATGTTGTCCAAGATCCATTGTCCAAAGAATACCTTAGCACACCCATAAATAATCTTAAAGGATTGGTGAAAAGTTAGAGGTTGATCCCCTAGCTAGGTATCTTTCCAAAAGTGGATGTTGCTCCCATTCCCAATTTGCCACATCAAACTAGATTGAATAATTTCTGCATTTGAGAACATTATTCTAAATCTTAGAACCACTTGAGAATCGTTGAGTTGGAAAAACCCTGTAAAACTTCTGATGGTTTAAATAATTAGCACTCATTACATTGCACCCATCAGACTTATGGAGGGCCAACTTCCATCCAACTTTTTCCATGAGGGCCTTATTGAGCAAGGATTTTTTGCTAATTCCAAAGCCTCCTAGGTTTTTTGGGGAACAAACCTTATCCCAATTGACAAGAGCCATTCTCTTCTTCTCTTCCATGCTAGTCCATAAGAAATTATTTTGGATTCTTTCAAGTTTCCTTGCCATAAATCTTGCGATCTAGAATAGGGAAAGGAAATAAATAGGGATACCTTGTAGAGAGGCAACTAAGAGATGAAGTTTTCCTACGCTACTAAGCAGTTTTCCCTTCCATCCAGCCATCTTCCTTTGTATTATTTCTAAAATTGAGCTCCAAAAGGTGCTAGAAACTTCCTTAACCATGAGAGGTATCTCTGAATAGAGCCTAGGGAGAACAACACTTTGGTAGCTTAAGATAGATTTGATTTTGTATTACACCTTATCCATAGTATTAAAGAAGTAAATGTTACTTTTATCATAGTTTATATGTTTTCTTGAATCTTACACATATTGATTAAGCAATACTTTCCATTCGCATGCTTCCACCATTGAAGTCACACCAAACAAGGTGGTATTATTCACAAACAGTTGCAAAATAACTGATGATATAGAGGAAGCAAGCTTAACCACTTGAAACTTTTCCCTCCCGGCAAGACTTATAAAGTTTCTTCCAAGAACCTCAGCAAGAATAATGAACCAGTAGGGGGACAGGAGGTCACCTTGTCTAATACGTCTAGCCACTCCAAAATACCCCCTAGGGACTCCATTAACCAGCATAGAATACATCACTGTGGTAACATACTCTCTAATTAAGCTTATTATTTTATCTCCAAATTCAAGTTTCCTAAGAAATTTGAAAAGAAAGTTCCAATTAACTTTTTCATACATCTTAGAGATGTCGAGTTTGAGAACCATCCCTAGTTGATAGTATTTGTCCATAGAATTAATAACTTCATGAGTAGTAATCATAGCATCAATAATTTACCTTCGAGGAACAAACCCCTTTTGGTTATAGTTGATGAGACCATCCAGGAAAGGCTTAATCATGTTCACCAAAATTTTAGAGAAGATTTTATAGACAGTATTACATAAACTGATGGGTCTAAAGTCCAATAGTATTAGGGGCTCTTGTATATTAGGATTAAAGGCAATATAGGGATTGTTTAGACTTTTCAGCAGTTTACCAATTCGGATGAAATCCTTAGTTGCCATGGTCACATAAAATCCCACAATATCCTAAAACTCCTAAAAAAATATGGAGGGAAGCCATCTGGCCATGAGGCTTTATAAGCCCACATAGAAAATCTGCATTCCTAACCTCATCATTAGTAACTAGGGCTACATTCAGTGCATTATCAACATTATCTAGAGCATTAGGAAGGTACTGGAGTGACTGGTCTTCCAATAGTGTAGTCTTAAATATGCTCTCTTCTCTAAAAGTGTTACAAAAATAATTTGAAGAAAAAATTCCCAATCGAGTGTCATCCTTGATTTCCTAGTTTCAATTTGTTGGCAACAAAGCAGAAAAATGAGGGGGGGGTGGTGAATCAGTTTTCTCAAAACTTTACTTAAACACAATTTATGATCTTATAAATAACATTGAAAGCATAAATTAACACCACATCAATAACACACATAACACCAATATTTTTGACATGGAAAACCCGGTTAAGGGAAAAACCACGGTGGGAACCTACCCACAATATGATGATACCCTGTTATAAGTATATAAAATATTACAATGTGGAAAGTACATGCATTCAGGCACACTGCCTAGAGCTCACTACTCAAAACACAATAACAACAAGGGCTACAACCTTAGGGAAGACCCACTGTCTTACAAAAAGATTCGAAATATCATGAGCTGATAGAATAACATCTCCTCATTCCTTTATTGCATTAATTTGTACATTTCATCAACCTATATTTCAAGGTCATCTCAATTCACAACACAAATTATAACCATACACACTACAATAACCCATGCAGACCAAAAAAATTTCGGTTAAGACATATTATAGACCCAAATCACACCTCGAACATGAAACACCTCCAAGAAATATGCCTCAAACATCCACAACACACTACAATCATCATGTCATCCAAGAACATTAAGAAAACCACCAGAATAAGGAAAATCATCAATAACAAGCACAACAATCAATGTGGACCACCAACACAAATAGGACATGATTAAGAAACATCCACAAGCATCATGAATTACCACAACAACAACCATAACATCACCACTTTCTATAATCTTCATCATCATTGTACCGAACTTCAAGAACACTAATTGAACTAACTGTCAAACTGAAAGATACACTTGTGGATCTCCAAATCATGAACCATCTAAATTAAGGACACACCAAAATTTCCCAAACACTCTACCAAACCCGCAAACCAAAATATTGCAATGTGTAGCAATGTGGAGCAAAATCTAGAACACTAATTAATACCAAACAACAGAAAAACTGACTGTAACACCAAATCTCATAACTCAATCAAATTACCATGCGAGCCTCTAAAACTTTAGTTGAATCAACTTGAGACACTTATCTCAAAACCCTTTAATCGGCAACAAGTTATCTACAACACGCAGGCCACACCAACTCACTTAATTTGATTGCAGCACTGGAACACACAAAGGAATATGCTGACATCAATGACAACAACACATTCCAGCAAACTTTTCAACAATATCCAACAATCTTCCTCTTTGGCATTGATGGCAACATATGATGTGAAAAACAAACAATGCAAAGAAAGAAAATAATCGGCTCACCCTTAGATCATGCACATAGCTCAACACAGGTTTTTCACATAGCTCTCTCTCCCCCTCTGACATCAATGCTAAAGGCACATACTACACAAATCTCTCTCCCAACAACTAAACATCAAATCAAACAAATCTGAACATCTGAATCACTGACTACTCCCCCTGATAGCAGCCACCATACATCAATTCAGAGCACAAGATATCTTTGTGAAATCCACTGGACCGATGCAACTCAATGCATCTTAGTTCTTATCAGGAGGGGCAATCAGCCCTAGCTTCTCCCTGAGATACTCAAAAGAATCCTTAGGAAAAGGCTTCATGAAGATATCTGCAATTTGTTCCTTTTAAGACACATACTCTAATTTAACTTCCTTCTCATTCACCTTCTCTCTCAAGAAATGAAACTTGATTGATATATTCTCAGTCTTTGAATGCAAAACTAAATTCTTATAAATATTGATAGGACTAGAATTATCCCAGTATATAGTAGTAGGTACATCATTAACAACTCTAATATCTTTCAACATCTGCTTCATCCATATTACCTATGTACAATTTCTAGCACCAGCAATGTATTCAACCTCTGCAATAGATAAAGAAATAGCATTTTGCTTCTTACTCATCCATGAATAACCAATCTCTTTCCCAAGAAAAATTCACAACCACTATTACTCTTTTGGTCATCAACATCACCTGCCTAATCAGCATTTGTAAAAGCACTCAAGGTAAAATCATTATCTTTAGGATACCACAAACCAAAATCAATGGTTCCTTTCAAATATCTAAAAATTCTTTTCACAACTACAACTAAACATTCCTTAGGATCAACTTGAAATCTAGCAACAAGACAAGCAACATTCATAATATCCGGTCTAGTCTGAGTCAAATATAGCAATCCATTAATCATATATATGTATCTAGTCTGATTTTCTTTCAGAGAGTCAACATCCTTTTTCAACTTACATCTGGTCACCATAGGAGTACCAACTGGCTTTGCATCATCTAATCCAAAATTCTTCAACAATTCCTTTGCATACTTAGACTGAGATATGAAGATACATTTACCCTATTGTGTAAATTGCAATCCCGGAAAGAATTTCATCGCACCAATCATAGACATTTCAAATTCATTATGCATGTCATCAACAAACTTCTTGCACAAACTATCATCTCCACCAAAAGAAATGTCATCAACAAATACCTCAACAATCAAAATATTATCATGATCAATATTGAAATACAAATTACTATCAACAATACCTTTATTGAATTCAAGCTTTATCAAATACTTATCCAATCTAGCATACCAATCTCCAGGGACTTGCTTTAGTCCATGCAATGCTTTCTTCAATCTGCAAACCAAATCTTTTTGATTTGTCAACTGAAATCCATTTGATTGCTCAATATTAGCTTCTTCTTCTAGCTCACCATTAAGAAAGGCTGACTCGACATCCATGTGATACACTTTTAAATCTTTGTAAGTAGCATAAGCAAGAGATAATCTAATAGCTTCAATTATAGACATCGGAGCAAAAATCTCCTCAAATTCAATTCCTTCAATTTGAGAATATCCCTTACAAACAAGTCTAGCTTTATTCTTAACAACTTCACCTTGTTCATTCAGTTTATTCTGGAAGACCTGTTTAGTTCAAATCACATTTTTATCCTTAGGCCTGGGAACAAGAATCTATGTATTATTTTTCTCAATCTGGTTCGATTCTTCTTCCATTGCTTTAACCCAATTTTGATCTTTACATGCTTCATCAACATCTTTAGGTTCAATTTTTGAAATCTAGCAATACTCTTCAACAATTATTCTTCTACTCATCACACCTTTATTCTTATCACCTATGATCTGATTCTCAAAATGATTCAATCTTACATACCCGAGAGTCTTAGGATTTTCTTGATTTTCTGAATCTTGACCTCTTTCTTATGCACTAGCACTTGTACCTTCTCCTTCATTTACAGACTTTTCCGGATCAATCTAATTTTGATTATGGGTCTGCACTTGCTTTCCTTTATCAGAATTGATGTCTCGATCATCTAAATCATATCTACAACATCTGGTTTGTCTCATATTGCTTTCATCAACTTTCACATTAGTGCTTTCAACTATATTTCTCAATCTTTTATTATAACACCAATAGGGCTTACTCTTAGTAGAATAACTAAGAAAAATTCCTTTATCACATCTAGCATCAAATTTTCCTAGATCTTCGTCTCTTCTGATAAGCGTTTACTTTTAGAAATTCTGAAATATCTAACCGTAGGAACATGACCAAACCATAACTCATAAGGAATCTTATCAGTATCGCCTTTAATATGTTTTTGATTAAGAGTATACACAACAGTATTCACAAATTTTCTCCAATAGATATGCAGAATATTTTCTTCAATCATCATAGTTCTGGTAGCTTCTTGAATTGTTATGTTCTTCCTTTCCACAAAACCATTCTCCTAAGGAGTTATAGGTGCAAATAATTGTCTCTTCACTCCATGCTCTTCACAAAATGCATTAAACTCATCGAAAGTGAATTCACCACCTCTATCAGATCTCAAACACTTCAGCTTCAGTCTAGTCTCAGTCTCAACCATAGCTTTGAAAATCTTGAACATATCCAATGCTCCATATTTCTCCCTATAAGAAATTAATGCACATCATCCTTGAATAGTCATCAATCAGCAACATGAAATACATATCTCCCTACAAGCTTCTCACTCTATAAGGACCACAAAAATCAATATGCACAAGATCCAATAATCCATTAGAACTATATTGTTTTCTTTTGAAAGTAACTCTTGTCTGCTTCCCTAACTGACATTCCTTACATACCAAATTAGTAGGTTTTACCAACTTAGGAGGATCTGTCACTACTTGAGTAGAAATTAATATTAACCATACAATCAAAATTCACATGACACATCCTTCTATGCCATAACCAACTGTCATCAACTTGAGCAATCAAACAACTTTTACCACCAGCATTCAAGTGAAAGATATTACCTTTAGTCTTTGTCCCTGAAGCAATCTCAATTCCAAAACCACTTAATATTTTACACTTGCCATTTTTGAATTATAGATCATATACCTTTTCAACCATTTGTCCAACACTCAAAAGATTATGCTTTATAACTTCAACATATTTTTACATAGTTCAAATAATCCAAAGACAACTGAGAGGGGGGGTGAATAAATTGTCACATATTATTGGAACCATTAGCAATTGAAACTTTAATACCAAAACCAAAAACATTAATACCAGAATGCTTAAACCAAATACCGAAATAGCAATTAAACCAATTAAGTATAAACAATAATCACAAAATAAATACCATCCACATGACACCAAGATTTATACGTGGAAAACTAGGTAAAGGGAAAAACTACGGTGGGAAGCCTACCCACAGTTAGATAATACTTTTGTAGTAAGTATGTGAATTATAATTGAGGGGCCTGCACTTGCAAGAAGGCCAACAACCTAGAGCACACTGCTCATCACAAAAGGAGTCTCACTGACTACATAGAAATCTAGACTACAATCCAGAGAAGTGTTGAACTGCAAAACATAGCATCTCTTATGCCTGAATACAGTTTTGGTTAATCTCTATACCGAAGGACTAAATCCTCTTACATAAACCCAATTCGATATCCAATGATTGACCAAATCCTCTGCCTGAATGATATTACATTATTTGCACATTACATCCCTTGACCATGACCTCTAACATAACCATGATTATCTACAATGAGATCTTACATATATATATATACAAACCCTCGACCATAAACAATCAGGAGGCCTCTAGGAAATAAATCAATTACATAATTACAAACCATGTCGGCCTTAGACCAAACAAAAAATATCAAACACATAAGTCATCCTAGAAATGTATCAAGAAGTTCAATCCATACGCTTCATTAAACCGGACCATAACCTAGACTAACTAGGACCTAGTATAGGTCCATATGCCACAACAATGATCTCCATTCACCAAGTCTCGAACATAATCATCAACAACATCCTCAAACTATACTAGAAACTGCACCAACACCACTTATGCAAATCATCAAAGATCTTCATAAAAAGCTCTGCCCGTGAAACCCTCACCGGAAGTAGAAACCAAGATTCTAAGCAAACAGGATAGCATCCGATCACCGGGCCAAAACCAACTAACTGAATATGAGTATGAGTATCATGAACAAGCCAATTCCATCACCAAACTATACCGGAGTGTACCAGATCATGCTGGATCCAAATAAACCAGAAAGCCACTCAACCTACCAGGACCAGAAGGGTGTCAGTAAAGCATCAAAACAACTAGTGTTGGCATCAATGACAAACATTAATGCACACATAATCAATTCAAATGGCCAACAATCTCCCCCTTTGGCATTGATGGCAACACTAGATGTGAAAAACATCTAAGTACCAAGAAATGTCAAACAAATCTCCCTCAAAGCAATGAGGTTCTAAAACAAAGACCAAACTCCCCCTGTGAATAATATCTATGTAAAGCTCATATATCTTTCTTCTTATCAATATCTCTCCCCCTGATGTATACAACCCCTTTTTCTTTTTCACATCTATATCACTCCCCTTTTGACACGAATGCTAGAAATCTGACAAATCTGAATCACAAAGTTGACTACTCCCCGTGAGCAGTAGCATCCTAGATTAGTGCCAGAATGAATAGTATATATGATAATACATACCAAACTGATTTCAAACCACATCAATCAAGTCTCTTCCAGAAGGGCAGAAACCCCCAATCTATCTCTCAGGTACTCAAATGATTCCTTGGGCAAAGGTTTAGTGAAAATATCTGCAATCTGCTCTTTATTGTTCACATAAACTAGTCTAACTACAATTGCTTCCACCTTTTCCTTCAAAAAGTTGTACTTGATAGATATGTGCTTTGTCTTAGAATGAAATATCAAATTCTTTGATATATCAATAGCAGCAGAGTTATCATAGTGAATAACTACCAGTGCATCACAATCTACTTTTATATCCTTCAACATTTGCTTCATCCATAAAACCTGTGTACAGTTAGTAGCAGCAACAACATACTCAGCTTCAACAATAGATAAAGAAGTACATGACTATTTCTTGTTGATCCATGAAACCAACTTCTTTCCAAGAAAGAAAGCTCCACCGGAAGTACTTTTCTGGACATCAACATCTCCAGCCCAATCAGCATCTGTATATGCACATAAAGTAAACTTATCATCCTTTGGGTACCATAAACCATATTCTGATGTACCTTGCAAGTATCTAAATATCCTTTTCACCACACTCGTGATTTTGTCTAGGATCACTCTGAAATCTTGAAACAATACAAACAACATTCATAATGTCAGGCCTAGTCTGAGTCAAATAAAGCAAACCTCCAAACATAGATTTGTATCTTGTAGGATTTACCAGTGTAGAAACATCCTTTCTTGTCAATTTCTCACTTGTAACCATAGGAGTAATTACTGGTTTAGAATCTCCCATACCAAATTTCTTCAACAATTCCTTTGCATACTTAGTTTGACAAATAAAAATACCTTTTTTAGTCTGAGTAATCTGCAAACCTAAGAAAAAATTCATTTCACCAATCATAAACATTTCAAATTCTTTCTCCATATTCTTATAAAGTTCTATGCACAACTTATCTTCACCTCAAAAAATAATGTCATCAACAAATACTTCAATAATCAGTATATCATCATCAGTGATTTTATAATATAAATTACTATCAGCACTGCCCTTAGTAAAACCAAGCTTCAAAAGATATTTATCCCACCTTGCATACCAAGCTCTACGTGCTTGTTTCAATCCATATAAAGCTTTCCTTAACTTGCAAACCATTTTTGTATCATCTGATATTGAAAAACCATCAGGTTGCTCAATATAAACTTCCTCATCAAGATCCCCATTCAAAAATGCACATTTAATATCCATCTGATAAACCTTGTAGTTTTTATAAACAACGTAGGTAAGAAATAATCTTACAGCTTCAATCCTAGCTACAAGTGCAAAAGTTTCACCTTAATAAATTCCTTCCTTCTGAGAATATCCTTTGCCAACCAATCTAGCCTTATTTCTTATAAATTGACCATCCTCATTCAATTTATTTCTAAAAACCCATTTATTTGCAATAACATTCTTATTTTTAGGTCGGGGAACCAAAGTCCATGTATTATTTTTCTCAATCTGATCTAATTCTTCTTCCATAGCTTTCAACCAATATTCATCTTTACATGCCTCAATTACTGATACCAGTTCAATTGTGAACTTAAACATACTTCATTAGTTGTCAGTCTTCTTCTTGGCTTTACTCCATTTCTCTTATCCTCAATGATCTGATCTTCCGAATGATTCAATCTCACATATCTAGGAGCCCTCTAACTCTTCGTTCCTCTTCCCTAATCTTCTGTTATTGTAGAATTTTTTGATACTGTCGGGGTAAATGGTTCAATTCTTTATTCTGGTAAAGGTGCTATTGGTTCATATATGATCATTTCCACTGTTAGTTCCTTCTCGTAAACTCTGATTTGACTTCTTTACAGCACATCTACTTTGACATTAGCACTCTCCACAATTCTCTGCAATCTTTTGTTATAACATCTATATGCCTTGCTTTCATTAGAATAACCAAGAAATATGCCTTCATCACATCTAGGATCAAATTTGCCAATAGTATCAACTCTCCTAATATAACATTTACCACCAAATATTCTAAAATACTTAACTGTAGGTGTATTGCCAAACCATAATTCATAAGGTGTCTTACCGGTTTCTCCTTTGATATGTACTTTGTTGAATGTATTAACTGATGTTCTCGCTGCTTCTCTCCAGTAGATATGAGGTAGACTAGCTTCCATCATCATTATTCTAGCAGCATCTAAGATAGTTTTGTTCTTCCTTTCCACAACTCCAGTTTGCTAAGGTGTCCGGGGAGCAGAAAATTGTCTTCTTATACCATGCTTGTCACAAAAGTTATTAAACTCATCGGATGTGAATTCTCCACCATGATTTGACCTCAAACATTTAATCTTAAACCTTGTCTCGGTTTCCACTTTAGCATTAAAGATTTTAAACTTTTCAAATGCTTCATATTTTTCCTTTAGAAGAGTAACCCACGTCATTCTAGAATAATCATCAATGATTAGCATGAAATATCTATCACCTTGAAATTTTTTAACTCTAGCAGGGCCACACAAATCAGTATGAATAAGATCAAGAACATCATTTGATTTATCTTGTATACTCCTAAAAGAGGTTTTGATCTGTTTTCCCATTTGACATTCTTTACATACCACATTATAGGGCTTCGTAATCTTAGGTATATCCCTAACTGCCTTAGTTGAACTGATCTTTACAATGCAATCAAATCACATGACACAGCCTTTTATGCCATAGCCAACTCTCATCAATCTGTGTAATAAAACATGTCTTCTCATCGAAGTTCAAATAAAATATATTACCTTTTGTCTGTGCACTAGTTGCAATCTCCAAACTAGTTCTGTTAATGATTTTGCATTTTCCATCCTTGAACTATAATTGAAATCCCTTATCCACCAATTGTCCTACACTCAAAAGATTGTACCTTAAACCTTCAACATAATAAACATTGTCAGTATTTTTCTTACCATCCAATGATATATTTCCTTTTCCTTTGATCATGCATGCTTTGTCATCTCCAAATCTAACTAGACCACCATCAAATTCTTGCAAAGATAGAAACTTCCCTTTATCTCCAGTCATATGATGTGAACAACCGTTGTCAATTACCCATTCATCCTTGTCTTTAATTTTAGCAGCAAGTGCCTTTTCTTCAGGTACATTCTCTTCCAGTGTCAGATCATCTTGTTTGATAGCCAGGAACACCCATTCCTTCCCATTGCCGGAACCACTAGCAGAGTCTTCTGTCGGTTCATCATCAAAATCAGTAATGCCTTCCTCATCCGCTATGTAGCATGATTTATCTTTGTTTTTCTTATACTTATACTTGTTCTAATATCTAGGGTTAGGCTTAAAAGATCTTCTAACTCTTTCTTCAAATCTTGAATTCCTTTCAAGACATCTAGATGCAAAATGACCAATCTTATTACATGCAAAAAATTTAAAAGGTGTTTTCCCTTCATACTTACTTCCTATTGGTCCTTTAGGTACTCTTCTAGAAAATAGTGCTTCAAGTTGCTCAAACTCATCATCTTCCCTCTTCATTTCTTCCAATTCCTTTGCATATAAAGCTTTCCAATCTTTCTTACCTGTTGTAGATGTAGATGAATGAAAAGCAGGTTCTGTCTTCACAGCTCCAGAAGGTCCAAATTCTTCTAGCTCAAAAGCAGATAGTTTTCCAACCAAGGTATCTTTGTTCATAGATGTATTAGCCATTGTTCTCAATTCATTAATATCAATAGCCTTCATTTTGTAAGTCAGTGGTAGGGCTCTCACAACTTTAGAAACAATTTCATCTTCACTCAGAGTTCCACCACAACATTGAATTCCCATAACAATGTCATTTACCATTTCCATGAATGCAGTAATCCTTTCATCTTCTTTCATGTTTAGGTTTTCATATCTCACTTGGTAACCATCAAGTTTAGCAATCTTCATGGTAGGGTCACCTTCATTAAGAGTCTCCAACTTATCCCATATAGCCTTTCTAGACGATTTCTCGGTTAATCTCATTATTTGCTGATTAGAAAGTGCACACAAGAGGGCTTCTCTTTCTCTACAATCATTCTCAAGCTCCTTATCCAGGTTTTCAAGAGGAGGATTGCCAGAAGCTGGATTATAAGGTGTGACACCATTCTGTGTGATCTCCCAAATCTCTTTACCAAGACATATCAGATGAGTCTCCATCTGAATCTTCCATACTATGTAATTTGTTCCATCAAGCCTAGGAATATCTCTCTGAAAGATAGCTCCAGATAAACTGGATGAACTTGAATTGTTAGACACCATAGGATCTTCCTCAAGTGGTTAAGCTTCTTCAGAGAGGACCAAATCTCTAATACCAATTGTTAGATAGTTCAAATAACCAGAAGACAACTGAGAGGGGGGGTGAATCAATTGTCACATATTATTAGAACCATTAGCAATTGAAACTTTAATACCAAAACCAAAAACATTAATACCAGAATAGTAGTTAAACCAATTAAGCATAAACAATGATCACAAAATAGATACCATCCACATGACACCAAGATTTGTACGTGGAAAACCCTGTAAAGGGAAAAACTACGGTGGGAAGCCTACCCATAGTTAGATAATACTTATGCAGTAAGTATGTGAATTACAATTGAGGGGCATACACTTGCAGTAAGGCCAACATCCTAGAGCACACTTCTCATCACAAAAGGAGTCACTGACTACATAGAAATCCAGACTATAGTATGGAGAAGTGTTGAACTGAAAAAGATAGTATCTCTTATGCCTGAGTATAGTTTTGGTTGAGTTCAATACCAGAAGACTAAATCCTCTTACATAAGCCCAATTCGATCTCCAATGATCGACCAAATCTTCCATCTGAATGATATTACATTATTCGCACATTACATCCCTTGACCATGACCTCTAACATAACCATGATTATCTACAATGAGATCTTACATCTATATATACAAACCCTCGACCATAAACAATCAGGTCGGCCACTAGATAATAAATCAATTACATAATTACAAACCATGTCGGCCTTAGACCAAACAGATAATATCCAACACATAAGTCATCTCGGAAATGTATCGAGAAGTTCAATCCACACGCTTCATTAAATCGGTCCATAACCTAGGCCAATTGGGACCCAATATAGATCCATACACCACAACAATAATCTCCATTCGCCAAGTCTCGAACATGATCATCAACAACATCCTAAAACCATACTGGAAACTGCACCAACACCACTTATGCAAATCATCAAAGATCTTCATAAAAAGACCTATCGGTGAAACCCTCATCGGAACCAGAAACCAAGCTTCTAAGCAAACAAGATAGCATCCGATCACCAGACCAAAGCCAACTGACTAAATATGAGCATGAGTATCATGAACAAGCCAATTCCATCACCAAACTATACCAGAGCGTACTGGATCATGTTGGATCCAAATCAACCAGAAATCCACTCAACCTACCGAAACCAAAAGGATGTTGGTAAAGCATCCAAACAACTAGTGTTGGCATCAATGACAAACATTAATGCAATGCATAATCAATTCCACCAAATGGCTAACACATATAAGACATCATCAGTATTATGCTTACCATCAAGAGAAATAGAACCTCTACCATATATTATACTAGGTTTATCATCACCAAATATTACTACACTTTTCCATCACCACCATCATACTTTTCCATACTCACAAACTTACGCTTATTACCTGTCATATGATGAGAGAAGACACTATCAATAACCCATTCATATTTCTCTTCAACTTTAGCATCCAAATCTTTCTCCTCATTAATTCAACTAGTAGAATCAGTAGTAACCGAATCATCTTTCTTGATAGCAATAAACACCCAATCATCTCTTGAATTTCCCTTATTATATCCATCATCTTTCACACCTTCATCAGCAACATAATAACACTTCTAATATTTATGCTTATATGGCTTAAATGGCTTCTTAGGAACTCTTTCCGGACACCTTGAAGAAAAATGTCCTATCTTGTTACATGAAAAAAAATTAAGAGGCAATTTACTTTCATACTTACTGGAACCTTTAGGAAATCTTCTAGTAATAAGAGCTTCAATATCCTCAAGTTTTTTTTCTTCTTCTTCAAGCTCTCTCATCTCCTTCTCAAATTTGGACACCCTTGTAGAACTTTCTCCCATATCATATTTCTACTTCTCGAAAATAGTAGCTTTGAATGCAGATTCTGACTTAGGAATAGATTCACCAAATTCACTCAACTCAAAGGCAACAAGTTTTCCAATCAGCATGTCTCTAGTCAAATCAGTCACCATCTAGATCTCCTCAATAGCAACAACTTTGTGTTTGTAAGAAGGAGGCAATTATCTCAACACCTTAGCTAAAATCTCTTATTCATCCAACTCTCCATCAACACATCTAATATTCAACACAATCTCATTCACTTTCTGCTTAAAAAAGGTAATGTTCTCATCTTTGCCCATCTTCAACATCTCATACTTTCCCTTTAGGCTCTGCAACTTAGCAACTTTCACATGATTGTCACCTTAATACAAAGTTTATAGCTTCTTCTAGATATCATGAGTGGTCTACAAATCCATCACATTGGTCATCTCAGATTCAGTCAAGGCACTCAACAATATTTCCTTAGCTCTAATATTGTATCCAGCTTCTTTTATCTCATCCAAAGATGGAGGATCATTCAGAGGAACATTATCCACATTCTTAGTAATCTTCCAATAATCTTCACCAATGCATCTCAAGTGACACTCCATGTGGTTCTTCCAAAGAGAGTAGTTTGTTCCATCAAATCTCATACTATCCTTCTTGTAAGTATAGGTTGCCATCTCGGATCACCTCAAGCAGTTAAGCTTCTTTTAGAGGATCTAGCTTTGACACCAATTGTTGGTAGCAAGGCAAAAAACTAAGAGGGGGGGATGGATCATTTTTCTCAAAAATTTACTTTACTTAACATAAATAATAGTGAAATATTAAATCAAGACCACATCAATAGCACACATAACACCAATATTTTTGATGTATAAAACCTGGTTAAGGTAAAAACCACGGTCAGAACCTACCCACAATATGATGATACCATGTTAGAAGTATATGAAATATTACAATAGGGAATGAACATGCATTCAAGCACACTGCCTAGAGCTCACTACTCAAAACACAATAACAACAAGGGCTACAACCCTGGGGAAGACTCGTTGTCTTACAAAAAGATTCAAATTACATTCAAAAGATTATGAACTGATATAATAGTATCTCCTCATGCTTGGTTATAGTTCTTGTTAAGCTCATATACTGCTCTGGCACACTTCTTCTCAGCTACTAAAAGATCAAAGCATTATTCACACATCACACACACTCGTAGATACAACAAATATATCCACAACATGATATTACATTAATTTATACATCTCATCAGGTTGGCTCAACCCACAACACAAATTATAACCATACACGTTACGATAACACATGCATACCAAAACAATGTTGACTAAGACATAGTATGAAACCAAATCACCACCTCGAATATGAAACACCTCCAATAATTATGCCTTGAACATCCACAACATGCTACAATCATCATGTTGGCCAAGAACATGAAGAACACCGCCAAAATAAGAAAAATCATCAATAACGAGCATAGTGATCAACACGACCCACCAACACAAATAGGACATGATCTAGAAACATCCACAAGCATCATGAATTACCACAACAACAACCGCAATATCACCACTTACTAGAATCTTCATCATCATTATACCGAACTTCAAGAACACTAATTGAACTAATTGTCAAACTGAAAGATACACTTGTGGATATCCAAATCATGAACCATCTGAATTCAGGACACACCAAAATGTCCCAAAACTCTACCAAATCTGCAAACCAAGATATTGCAACGTGGAGCAATGTGGAGCAAAATCCAGAACATTGATCAACACTAAACAACTGACAAAATAACTACAACATCAGATCTCATAACTTGATCAAATCACCATGTGGACCTCTAAAACTTTAGTTGAATCAACTAGAGATACTTATCTCAAAACCCTTTAATTTGTAACAAGTCATCTGCAACACTCTGGCCACACCAATTTACTTAATCTGACCACAACACTGGAACACATAGAGGAATATGTTGACATCAATGACAACACATTCCAACAAAATTCTCAACAATATCCAACACAGTCATCCTTGAGACTTAAAATCATATTCTTACTCTCATGTTTACTTGCAGACCTATGGAAGAAGGCCAAGTTTTTGTCACCCTCTTTCAACCATTACACCTTGGACTCATGTTTCCAATAATTTTTCTCATGTTTTAGATTTTCCTTGGACACTTCTCTCTTAGATTTTCTTTATCCCAATGAGTAGACTCTGAGAAATCTACATGTGACATTTGTTCATGAATAGGAACCAATCTAGAATTAATTTTTTCTTCTTAGCAAATATATTGTCAAATGTGAATTTATTCCAACCTTTCACATTCTTCCTTATCAAATGAAGTTTCTAGGCAACTCTATACACTGGGGTTCCCTGAATTAGGGTATTCCACCAATTATATATAATCTTTGAACTCAAAATGTGTTGTCCACATGATTTTATAATGGAATGGGATATGTCCCCTAATAGGTCTATCAATCCATTCTAGAAGAGTGAAGTAACGATCTAACACTGTTTTGGGGAGAGTATAAAAAGTAGCATTGTATCCAATGTCCCAATTAGCTGAGACCAAAAACCTATCTAGTCAAACTTGTATGAGGTGCTCCCCCTTTCTATGATTAGACCAAGTCAACTATTGGCCCTTAAAGTCTATATCAAGCATGTCATTCCTACTACTGAAGTCCACCGAATCTGCCATAATATCAGAATAATCAGCCAAACCTCCCATTTTATTTGAGGAAAAAAGAGGGGAATTAAAATCACTCGCCACAATCTAATGAGAATCTTGATCATACTCGATCAAGGAAGAGATCTCATCCCAAAGCACCAAATGACCTATCCGGGTGTTGGGGTCATACACATTAACAAGACACCAAGAGTCAGATTGAGAGGTAAACTTGACAATTAAGGAACTAAATAAGGAAGAAATCAGAGGGCCTCTCAATTTCATAGGATACCACATAGTGACAACTTCCCTAGAGGCTCCATTAGTGATGCAAGAGATTCCTCGGTTCATGGCAATCTTGCATCAACCAAAAACATTTTCCCTTTTTTTGTTTTGCTTTTTGTTTGTAGTTTCAGTGTTTCTTTCTATGTACCGGTTTTGGCTCACTGGAACCTATGGAGTTGGATTCTACTCGAAAACTTGATCATCTTTCTTTCTTCCAAACTGCATCGTATTTGGATCACTTTCTGACAAGATATCGCTACCGGTTCCCATGACAATTTTGATGGTATGATGAAAGAATAAGTATCCGGTAGAATATTGGGAGGGGGGGTGAATCGATATACTGAAAAACTGATACAAAGTTCCCAAACTCAAATTCAATCACACAAAGTAAACTTATCATAGTTAAGATTAATGTTCATATGAATACTTGACATCAACCGGTTTGACTGTTCTGACAACTCAACAATAAACAACTTCAATCTTTATGAACAACAACAATGCTTAAACATATCTCAACATATTCATCTCTCAATGCTTCTAGTTATCATGCCTTATCAGAAATTAATCTAATCAACATATAAGATCACAACCACAAAAGCATTCACCACTTGACACAAATGTTTATACGTGGAAAAACCATGATGAGATGGGACTCACAAAGATAGCTATCCGAACTCTTCTGAAGTTTGCCCTGTTAGAAGCCAAGCCTGTTAAAGCTTTACAATAAGTCTTGTTTAGAACTAATTCCTGTTTAGGAATCACCTGGTTAAGGGATTTACAAATATGCCTTGATGAAAAGCATACTACCTTGTTAGGAGTAACCTCGCTGGAGGATTTAAGAATCCAAGTTAATGGACCACCTTGTTAGAGGATTTAATGAATAACCAAGCTTGTTAGAGCTTACCTGGTTAAGGGATTTCACTTCTGTTGTAATTGTTAGAAAACAACAAGTTTTGTTGATCTGTTTGAATAGCACTACATTTGCTTGATCAGATCCTTTTAAGCTTCAATCTGCCTTTACTCAAAGTACAGGCACCTGCACACTCACAGGTTTCTGCCAATCTTGCCAACTTTGCCAACAACTTTTACAAACAACTTCATCGACCTTAAATACAAAACAATTAGGTCAGTAACACAACAAAAACCAAATTCTCATCATTGAGATTACAAACAAGTCGGTACAATCTTAACCATTAGAAATCATAACAATCTCTTCACATTCTTCAAGAAAATTCCAACCGCTCCATTATCACCGTTTCATCGAACTGTGTAACTCATCACACGCTATGCATTAGATACAATCCACTTTGCTCCTTCCCAAGAAATCAAACAAACGTGCCAAATCAATCTGTTCTTATCCTTATACAATGATCACATGTGTCTCCATCATTTCCGCTCACCAGATAATAAACCAACAAACTCGATCGGTTAGGGTTTATCAACAGGTAGGGTTTACCAGTTACATTACATAGAAAGGCTTACCCCTTTACACCGGTTTACCGGTTCAACTCACAAACTTAACATATCAGTTTACAACATCTTCCACAAAGTTTAACACACCAGTTACAAGACAAAAGCAATAACAACAATAGCATTAGCAATATCATGAATACTATTACCGGTACAATTGACATCAATGACAACATATCATTAATGCAATCTATATAAAAAATGCCAACAAACTCAAAATGCCAACAAGTTTCTTTCTACTAGTTGCTCCTTTGTTACCAGTTGCCTAAGACCTATTCTGGTGATCTACCAGAACCTATTCTGAAGCTTGTGGAGCCTTGGACGTTGATCTCGATGTTTCTGGCGTGTGGCTGACCTTCTACATTTCATCCTTTGGATTTTCCGGAAGTCTCTTGGCGGAGACCGACCTTGTTGGTTGTACATGTTAGGTCTTGTTCTTTGGGCTTTGATCCTTTGGGCCAACCTGTTTTCCTTGGATTGTGTATATATATCAGTGTAATTGAGCATTAGGAGGACAGACAACAGATAGTGAATAGTAGAAGATAGGAGATAGAACTTAGAAGATAAATCTCTTGATTCAAGGTCTTGGTTGTGACCTATTTTGTATGTTCTTGCAGGGCTGTGTGCCAATCTATGTAACCTGGATGATTATCGGTTGATTGTATTGACAAGTCATGATATAAATCCATTAGATATGCATTGCCTCCATCATGTCTCTATGTTTTCGTTGTGTTTACTCTTGCTGACCGGTAGGATAGATCTCTTTGAGGTTTCTCCTTACTGGTGGCTGCACCAAGTGGTATCAGAGTGAAGTTTCATTTTGGAGGTTGCGTGTCTTAAATTTTGTTGTAGGGTGGCAGATTGCGGATCTAGCCTGCAATTGCAAAGGACTAGTGTGAATCGATGGTATGAAGAGGAACTAGGAATGGTGGAGCACGTGGGAATGCAGACCTGACAATGATGGAAATGTTGCGAGGTATAGCAGCCCAGTTGGAAGCTGTGGAGACAATACAAAGAAGATGTCAACATATTGAGGATCTAAGTGAAGATGAGGCAGAAGAAGCCTCGATGGAACAAGCAAACCCACCAGTGGTTGACCCGGATCAGGAAAGGTTTATGAGGGTTTTGAGTAGGGCTAATACTAAACCCTATTTTACCCCACGAGAATATGATGGAAAGCTGGATTCCGATGAATTGATGGATTGGATCAGAGAAATGGAGAAGTATTTTGATTTTGAAAACACTACAGAGGAAAGGAAGGTGAAATATGCCTGTACCCGGTTGAAAGGTCATGCATCTCTTTGGTGGGAATATTTGCAAGTTGATAGACAGAGGAGAGGTAAAGAGAATATTAAGACTTTGGATCGGATGGTTGCGAAGTTGAAATCAAAGTTTATACCGGTTGATTATCAAGTAAACCTGTTCTGAAAGTTACAAAATTTGAGACAAAAGGAATCTAGTGTGAAGGAGTACACCGAAGCATTTTATAAGCTAAATATTAGATCCGGACATGTAGATGATGAAGTTGAACAAGTTGCTACATATTTGAATGGATTGTGGACCTCTATACAAGATGATCTCAGTTTGATTAAATTGGAGAGTGTTGAAGAAGATTACCAGTATGCCTTAAAAGCAGAAGAGAAGTTAAATAAGAGACATGAGTAGAGGCAGAGAGGTAGAGGTGGAAGGTTTACCAGAAGTAAATTTCAAGGAGGAAGAGGATATACCGGAGGAAGAGGTACCTATGCAAAGCAGAGCAAGGATAAAGAAGTAAGCATGAAAGGTAATTCTTACTAGAAAGGTGGTTCATATCGGAAGGATGATAAAAATTTCTACCAGAGAAGAGAACCGGATGGCTACCGGAATGAGAATTTTGGAAAAGATATCAGAAGACAAGATAAGGGAACATTTAGAGGAACTTGTTTTAAGTGTGGAGGAGAAGGACATAGTGCATTTGAATGCAAGAAGACAGAGAGTACCAGAAGAGCAGTAGTGGTGGAAGAAAGCCCCACCAGATCAGCTAACAAACCGAAAGATGGAGAACTGTTGATGATGAGGAGAAATTTATTCAAGACCATATGTAAGGTATCTGGTAAGTGTTGTAAAGTTGTTATTGATAGTGGTAGTTCAGAAAATCTTGTTTCAAAAGAGATGGTCAATAAGTTGAACTTAGAAAGATTGAAACACCCTAAGCCTTATTAGATAGCATGAATTTGGGATGAACACAAGTTGTTGGTAAGTGAGCAATGTTTGGTGAAATTGAAAATTGGGAATTATCATGACGAAGTCTTGTGTGATATTATGCCTATGGATATTTTTCACCTTTTGTTGGGTAGACCTTGGCAGTTTGATAGACATGCAATACATCATGGAAGGAAGAACATATACACCATTGTGGCAAATGGGATAAAGCAAACCTTGCTACCTTTGGACGAGCCTTTGAAGAGTGAAGTCTGTACGAATTCTAGGATCTTTTTGGTGGATGGAAGGAAGTTCCTGGATGGAATGAGACATGAGAATGTGTGTTTTTCCATGATTCCTAGGAAGGCTGAGAGACCGAAATTGGAAGAAGAATAACCGGAGGAGATAAAACATTTGTTGACAGAGTATGAAGACATCATTTCAGATAATGTGCCTGATGGATTACCATCGGTAAGAAGTATTAGTCATTGCATGGATTTGATTCCCAGAGCTAGTTTGCCTAACAAAGTTGCACACCAGTTGACACCAGTAGAGAATGAGTTGGACCGACAAGTGCAGGAACTATTGAAGAAAGGTTTGATCAGAGAAAGTTTGAGCCCTTGTGCAGTACCAGTAGTATTGGCACCTAAGAAGAATGGAGAATGGAGAATGTGTACTAATTCCAGAGCACTAAACAAGATCATAGTGAAATACCGGTTTCCCTTACCTAGAATGGATGACATAATAGACTGTTTGAGTGGAGCAAGATACTTTACAAAGATAGATTTGAAGAGTGGATATTATCAGACTAGGATCAGAGAAGGAGATGAATCGAAGACAACATTCAAGACAAATGAAGGACTGTATGAATGGTTGGTGATGCCTTTTGGGTTGACTAATGTACCTAGTACTTTCATGAGGTTAATGAATGAGTTATTGAAGAAATTACTCGGTAAGTTTGTTATTGTTTACTTGGATGACATTCTGATTTTCAGTAAGACAAAAGAGGAGTGTTTGTTGCATTTGAGACAAGTTTTGCAGAGGTTGAGAGAAGAAAAGTTGTTGATAAACCTTAAGAAGTGTACTTTCATAAAGGAAGAGTTAGTCTATTTGAGATTTGTGATATCTACCGATGGATTGAAGATGAACCTTGAGAAAGTGAAAGCAATTGTTGAGTGGCCTACACCAGAAAGAATTGGAGAGGTAAGATCATTTCATGGATTGGCTAGTTTCTATCGGAAGTTCATTAGAAATTTTAGTTCAATTTGTAACCCTATGATTGAGACCATGAGAAGAGACAAGAAGGAATTTAGATGGACCATCGGAGCAAACACAAGTTTTGAGTTATTGAAGCAAAAAGTGATAGAGCAGCCTGTGTTGGTTTTGTCGGATTTCAACAAAGTATTTCAAGTTGATTGTGATGCAAGTGGAACAACAATAGGAGTAGTCTTGAGCCAAGAAGGAAGAGCAGTAGCCTATTTTAGTGAGAAATTGAATGATGCTAGGAGAAGATATTCAATATATGATCAAGAATTTTATGCCATAGTTCAAGCCTTGAAGAAGTGGAGACATTACTTGTTGCCTAAGGAGTTTGTGTTGTATACAGATCGTCAAGCTTTGCAGTATCTGAATAGTCAGACTAAGTTGAATCAGAGACATATGAGATGGGTAGAATTTTTACAAAGTTATTCCTTTGTGTTAAAGCATAGAAGTGGTAAATCTAACAAAGTTGTTGATGCACTAAGTAGAAGAAGGAATTTTCTTACAAAGATGAGAGTGACAGTATTAGGTTTTGAAGAATTGAAGACCTTGTGTGATGATGACCCGGATTTTGGAGAACCTTGGAAAGCATGTAGAGAACCGGTTATGGTAGATAGGAGTAAGTGGTTGGACTATTTCATGTAGGATGGAAAGTTGTTCAGAGGAGTTCAATTGTGCATACCTAAGAGTTCTATGAGGGAGAATCTAATTAAGGAGAAACATAGTGGAGGTTTAGCTGGACACTTTGGTATTGACAAAATAGTAGCCTTGGTGAGTGAGCAGTACTTTTGGCCCCAAATTCATAAGGATGTTAAGAGATATGTGCAAAGTTGTAGAGTTTGTCAAGTTGCAAAAGGTAGTAGTCAGAATGCGGGATTGTATAAGCCTTTGACAGTACTGGTTAGACCTTGAAAGGATATAAGCATGGATTTCATACTAGGATTGCTTGAGACTCAGAGAGGGAATGATTCAATATTTGTGGTGGTGGATAGATTCTCTAAGATGGCTCATTTATACCTTGTAAGAAGAAATCAGATGCAGTTCATGTAGCAAACCTATTTTTCAAGGAAGTGGTGAGATTGCATGGATTACCTAAAAGCATAGTTTTAGATAGAGACACTAAGTTTGTTGGCTATTTTTGGAGAACACTTTGGAAGAATATGAAGACGGACTTGGAATTCAGTTTGTTGGCTATTTTTGGAGAACACTTTGGAAGAATATGAAGACGGACTTGGAATTCAGTTCTACTTTTAATCCACAGACTGATGGACAGTCAGAAGTAGTTAACCGGAGCTTGGGAAATCTGTTGAGATGTTTAGTGGGAGATAAAACTGGAAGTTGGGATTTAAATCTTGAACAAGAAAGAGTTTGCCTATAACAATTCAGTGAGTAGGAGTACCAGAAAAACACCTTTTGACATAGTTACTGGAATGCATCCTAGAGGTATATCAGAATTAAGGGATATTAGCAATGATGACCATAGAAGTTCAGAAGCAGAGGATTTTGCAGATCACATACCAGCCTTGCATATTCAGGTTAAACAACATTTGGAGGACATGAACAATAAGTATAAGGAAAAGGTAGATGAGAAGAGGAGACATAAGGAATTTGAAGTTGGCGTTGAGGTGATGGTCTACTTAAGGAAAGAGAGATTCCCAGTTGGAACCTATAATAAGTTGCAAATGAAGAAGTTTGGACCTTGTAAAATCTTAAGGAAATTTAGTTTTGGAAATGCATATGAAGTGGCGTTACTAGATGGTTTGAGTATTTCACCAGTGTTCAATATTGCAGACCTTCATAAGTATCATGAACCAGAATTCAGTGAAGACAGTGTAGCAGATTGGGAGAAATAGTTGCCCCAGAAGGAACTAGATCAGATTGAAGATATTTTGGATCGTAGGATTGGGTGCAGTAACCGGAGCAGTCAATATCAAGAGTACTTGATAAAGTGGAAAGGCAGACCAGTTGAAGATTCATCTTGGATTTCTTAGGCAGAGGTAAACTGCATTGGTTTTCCTCTGACCCCAGCAAAGTGAGAGACTCACTTTTTCAACAACCCTGGATGTCTAATGTAGGAGCATCCTTGGTTCATGGCAATCTTGCATCAACCAAAAACATTTTCCCTTTTTTGTTTTGCTTTTTGTTTACAGTTTCAATGTTTCTTTTTGTGTATCGGTTTTGGCTCACTGGAACCTATGGAGTTGGATTCTACTCGAAGACTTGATCATCTTTCTTGCTTCCAAACTGCATCGCATTTGGATCAATTTCTGGCAAGATATCGCTACCGGTTCCATGATAGTTTCTTGCTACTGGTTGCTCCTTTGTTACCGGTTGCCTAAGACCTATTCTGGTGATCTACCAAAACCCATTACGAAGCTTGCGGAGCCTTGGATGTTGATCTCGATGTTTCTGGTGTGTGGCTGACCTTCTACGTTTCATCCTTTGGATTTTTTGAAAGTCTCTTGGCGTAGGCCGACCTTTTTGGTTGTACACGCTAGGTCTTGTTCTTTGGGCTTTGATCCTTTGGGCCGACCTATTTTCCTTAGATTGTGTATATATATCAATGTAATCGAGCATTAGGAGGACAAACAACAAATAGTAAATAGTAGAAGATAGGAGATAGAACTTAGAAGATAAATCTCTTGATTCAAGGTCCTGGTTGTGACTTATTATGTATGTTCTTGCAGGCCTATGTGTTGATCTATGTAACCTGGATGATTACCAGTTGATTGTAATTGACAATTCATGATATAATTCCATTAGTTCTGCATTGCCTCCATCATGTCTCTTTGTTTCCATTGTGTTTACTCTTGTTGACTGGTAGGATAGATCTCTTTGAGGTTCCTCCTTATCGGTGACTGCATCAATTAGTATTACTTATAAAAAAAGAGGAGCTCAGTCAAATGTTTCCTGAAATAGTGCTAAAAGAATTATCTTTCATCTTAACTTCTTGAAGCAACAAAATGTCAATTCTTTTTTCTAAAATGAAATCCTTGAGGGAATATTATTTTTGGGAGTTGTTTAATCTCTCATATTCCATGAGATTGTAACGTTGTAAATTGTATCCGCATACAATTTCATCCTCGCCTAGACCTCACCTTGGCGCTTTAGCTTTCAATGCCTAATGCATATTCTAATTCTACTTACACCATCCAGAATCTTCCATTTTCCTCTCCTCCTTTGTCTTTTATCAAAGCCTGAGTCCTGATTGACAAGGCCAAGGTGCCCAACACCCTGGTCCTCTCAATTAGGGCCCATTCTTGGTCCCCACAATATTAATCTCAATTGAGCTAGAAACCTAATCCTGTGTTGGCCTACTCTAGAAATTTTATTAATTTTCAAGCAGCCAAGTATAAAAGGAGGTCTACCCCTCCCATTTGAAAACCTAATCTAATGACTCTATGATCTTAATTGCAAATTCAATTCAAGTGAGCAAGCAATCAATCATTCATAAAGCATTTGAGAAAAAGTGAAGTCAAGTTTATGCATTCAAGATGGCATGCACGGTCAACCTTCTTTGAAGACATTCTACAAGACATATTTCCTTCTCTTTGTGTGTGTAGGAAATAGGTTCAGGAGCTATACTCTAAGATTCCAATAGGTTCAACTTTCGACGAAGTGAAATTCGTAGGACTAGGGGGAATCTGTACTACCTGGTCTCGAAAAATTAGGCTGAACTTTTAGGAATGGGTTCTAGACATATTCTTTTTTCCCAGATCTCAGTTTGTGGCTCTGTGGGATATCTGTAGCAATTTATTTTTGACAATTTGGTTCAATTATTCATTGTTTTACCCTAATTTCATAATTACCTTCCAAATTCAACTAACAAAGAGGGTAACTATTAACAATAAGTGAACCTAATTAGAATAACAACCCTTTCCTTATTTGGATTGTGGCTAGATCTATTAGGTTCACTCATCTTTTAATGTGTTGGCTAATTTGGCTTGTTAGTGGTTTTATTATCTTAATTGAAACCCTGATTCCAAATTCCCCCTAATACAGAGGAATTTCATTTTTTAATTATGGTTGATGAGTCAAGGGTCCTCTGCCTTCCATTAGTGATTTTCATTACCACTTCCTTATGCCTAGTGAGTCTCTGTGACAGACATCCAGTCTTTGTTTCGAACCCACATCAATCTTCTTATTCCTAGTTTTCCTCTTATGTGTCATCCAACCATCATCACCTGTTTGCACACAACCACTTGAGGAAGCACTAGGTGAGGAGAAGGTATGCACAATAATTGGGAAGGGGGCTATAGGGTCCGTAGGGGAGGGTTTAGTAGACTCATGTTGCCCACTAGATATACAGTTACTTGGACTGATAGGAGTTGGGACCTCATCTACAACATTGCAGGTGGGTGGGGTAGAAGGGAGAGGAATCTCCCCTTCTTCCAGGGGTCCCATTTTCACGATATTGCTTAGCTCCCCTTGTGAAGCCTTGTTAGGAGAAGGGGGGAAATCTCTCCTTCAAATCAGGATCCCGTTTTCTTAGAAGTTTTATTGATTTTCTCCACCTGGGTGGACTTGGGTTTCCATCATCTTGAGGAGCCCTTCAGTGAAAGGGTATTCATCATTCTTTGCCTCTGAGCAATCCCCACCCGACACCTTGTCCATAATCGCAGACACTGTGGACATGCATATTTCCTTCTGTTTCAAAGGTTTTTGTTGGGGGGGACTTGCACTCAGATATCAAGTGTCTTGGTTTAGAACATTTTTTAGAATAAACCATGACATTCTCATAAACTAATGCTTGGGTCCAACTTCCCAACTTAGATTCCAAGGTAATAAAGTTAGGAAGATTCTTATTAATAGCAACCATCACACAAAAACTAAACTGGATCTTGTCTTGATCACAACATTTGTAGGCACATGATGCCCAAATATATTCCCAATCAACTGAAAAATCTGCTCATCCTAGAACTTAAGTGGGAGTCCTAAAAAGCAAACCCCAACAGGAGTTGTTAAAAGACACTACAAGATCAAAACCAGATTTCCACCTACAAAGTGAGAGATGGTGCTTCCTATAAGCCCAGGACCCTGAGAAGATCACAACCAGATCTTCCTCCATAGTGAATTTGAACAAGAAGAGAGCATTGGGCATGATACTTATCGTGACACTTCCTTTCAACCTCCATTTTAGAGACACCCATTTCCTTCCCATATCAATTGTTGGTCTGAAAGAGGAAAATTTCCCAACTAGAGCATTATTCATTGAAGAAACAATGAAGTCCACCACCAAATCCAATAACAAAATAGCAGTGCCTACGTCTGTTTGTAATCACTTTGGGACTATGTTAAGGTCATTGTGACTATGCATCTCTTCGACAAGCACATTCTTCCATCCATTGGATTGTGTGTTCTCCTTTGGATGCACATGCTTCAACCTATTAGAGTTAACAACATTATCATTATTGTTGAGATTGGGATCAACAAAGCTCACACGTTGAGTATCAACCTTAACCAAAGTGGGGTCATCGGAAGAGGACACTTTGGTAGTGACCGAAAGAGATTCCTCCAAATCCAACACAATTTTAGTGTTTGAAGGAGGTTTCACAGGCATGGGAGCATGGCCCCCACCCTCCATGGACTCCATGTGCGAGGAATAGAAGTAGGTTTGAAATTTGAAAAAATAGAGCAGGAAGTTGCAGAGCACAAAGATAGGTTTGTTCGCAAACTATTGGCACGATAAGCTACAAATATTAGTTAAAAAAAAATATTATTATGTAATAATGGAATTAATTTAGTTACAACTAGTCTTCAAACATGTAGTGTCACGATTAAAACACTTTGTTGGTGAAGCGACCACCAAGGTTCAAATCCCTGTTGGGCCATTAAGCTCATATGCCTTGTGCTTTCGTTGGGTTGTTGAGCTTGCAAGTTTGATCAAGTGAAGTGTGGGGATGAGGTCCACCATCTGTGGCCTCATCGGTTCATAGCTTTGGGTCAAAAGTGTTTCATGTGGAGTCGGAGGGCATGTCGTGCTAGCATTTTTTATCATGTTAAAAAAGCTTACCACACATAGTTTTTTAAAAATAAAATAAAATTAGTTACAACTATTTTTTAAAATATTGTAAATAATAAATAAAATTTATTTTTATTTGCAACTTATATCAATCTTATTAACCGAATTCATAATAGCTTGAAGAAATGTGGAGCTAGCGTTTAGTGAATTGCTATGTAAAATCTATTAAAATATCCTTTACTTTCTTCCATTTTCTTCAAAATAATGTTGTCCCTCGCATATCTTACATAGGGGAAGGGCCCAATTACCACCTTGTTCAAATGACCATTCACTCCTTGCTCACCCAACCCCCCAGCTACTAACTTTAAAGAAATAAAACAATGATAACTAAAAGCCCATTAATAAATTTCACATGTGCCAATAGCCATCCACTTGTATCCCTAGTATTTAAAATGTGTAGACTTTAATTGGATGAGTTGTGCAACTTTATTGATACCCGTAGCCCACGATTACTAGGGCATTTGTGCATAATAATTGGGGCATCTTAAAGTAGGTTTGAACAACACTTCTAAATGACCATTTTTTGTCCCTTGTGCATAAAATATCCCACAATATTCATCTTTACTACCTAGAAGCTAGAACAATAGCTATCAAAAAAATCATCAAAATTCAATGTACCATTTAGATTATGTAGATGTGCAAAATTAGCTATAATGACTATTGGTGCTCTTCCCCTATATAATTATTTATCAAATCGCCTTAAAAAACACAAACTCCCTGTCAAACATATTGTACGGTGTGCATGCATTCCAAGCTCTTCGAAATGAATATGTACCTTACACGTCCTATTTTTGTTTTCTCCAATAATAAATGTCGTTATTTATATTGAAGCACGTTTCCTCACTTACGAAAGAGGCCGACCAAAATAGCAAATTAAATTTTGCCATAAACACTTAAGGACAAATGTATATATCATTTAATTTTTCATGGGATGCCAATAAATTGTTTGTAAATTAAATAAAATATAAGCATGGTGCACAAAACACAAGGTTCCTCATCATGCAAATTAAAAACAAACAAAGGCTCTCTTTCATATTTTCTTTACTCAAATTTTTTGACTTATTTGGGAACTTTTTGAATCTCACTTGGAGATTCTCTATTTTATTAATGTATCTAATTTTGGTGGTTTTAAAATCAAAAAAGTCATCCTACTACAAGCCAAGGGTCTCTCTAACCAATCTTGCCTATTCCTATATATAATATAACTACCTTAAAAATGAACCAATAAAAGAGCTTTTTAATGATCTTGTCAATGATTATCAATGATTATTTTGGGGGCACTGTCACCAAATAAGCAAAAGCTATGGAACTTTTGGAGGACAATTTTTGACTAGTTGCCTATAAATAAATGATGATATTTGTATATTTATATATTTTATTTTATTTTAGATTTATTTTGTGAAATTGTTTTAATGTATAATATGACAAATAGTAAATTTTGTGTGAGTTTGAGTTTTTAATCTTGAATTTTTATTGCGTATATCTCATATATTTATTTGTGTTTCGATATATTTAGATATCTAAGGTCATTTTTATAGTAATAGGGTTGATTTTGTGATCATAGATTTGATCCTTATCTTATGATCGTAGATTTGGTTCTAATCTCTGATGTAGATTTGATTCTTATCATTTCCTAATTTGAGTTGTTAGAGTCATTTATTAAGTACATTTTTTACAAAAATCGGTGTTATGCATAGTATTTAAAGACAAACTAAATTTATTTACATATTGAAGAATCAAGGAATCATTCACATTACAACACTTCAAATAGTGTACTAAAAAAGAACTCAACTTTACACAAGCATGCCATAAACTTATATATGTCTTAAAGTGTTCTTTCAATTATCACACAATCAACAACAATTTTACACTTATCTACATAAAAAAAGAAAGTAAATATTATCCTATTTTACGTTTGAAATCCTACACAGATCTTCTTTTAAATATCATAGTCTTCAAATATTAAAATAAATAAAGATCATTTAAATAAAGAATAAAATAAAATGTTGTGTTGTCTACTATTGAATTTATTAAACTATAATTATACTAATGAAAATTTATATGTAATAATATGTGAAATATGTGAGAGTAAGATATATCTATATTTTGAATTTCATTTAAAATACATATTTTATAAATTATTTATTGTTAACATCTTCATAAGCATAACACATGTATTTCTTGTGTTCTATTGTAAGGTCAATAAAACTTCAATAATTTGAATATCTATCATTTTTATAAACATTTTTTAAAGTTTTTATGACTATCAAATATGAAATCTAAATTATAAATGTTAAAATTATTGTATATATATTTAAAATATTAAATGAATTTTATGTTTTCTCTTTTTATATTAAAATATGATATTAATCTTGAAATTTAATAACTTTTTTTAATTAAAAATAATAGCAAAGCAAGTATGAAGAGGTGAACCTTGTTAGTTCTTGTCATAGGCATAAAACTATTGGCAAGGGCTATTTTTTAATTAGTTATTAATAAAAAATAAATTAACAAATCAAAATTGAGATTTTTTTCTTAAAAAAACTATTAATCTTTATTAAAGTATATATGCAATTTTTTTAATTAAAAATATTAAGAAAATCAATTATCTTCAATTTAATTGGATCTTAAACTTTAAGCGATATGGGAGAATTTTCTATTTTGAATTTTTTTAAAGATTGCATATTCGTTTTATGCTTTCTTCTCTTAAAATGTTGGGGCTAAATTCAATAATTTTCAATTTTAATCAAGAAAATTGATTTTTAATACTAAAATAATGAGTTTTAATTGTTTGAAAAATATTAATGATTTTTTTTCATTTATCTGTAATATTTAAATGTGTATATTTTTTCTAATATTTCATAGTAAATAATATTTTCAATGGCTTTTATATATCATTTTTTATTAAGTAAAATAGGTTTTTTAGATACCATTAATATTTTGAGAGCCATCTTACTTTATTATTATTATTAATTAGTGTGATTGGTATAGAACAAAAAGGTCTTGGTATAAATGTATTTTAAAATAGTTCACTTACATTTAAAAACTTACAAATGAAATATACTTGAGTTTTATAAGTATGCGTAATTCAAAAGTACTTTTATTTAACTATTAAGTAAATCAGGTATATCACAATGGTAAACAAATATGACCTTTAAATAAATAGTTATAAAATTTCAATATAGATGGAAGAATATTGTAAAGAAATTCAAACTAACATGCAAGTAAACTTGGTGTAAAAGTGTAAAAGTAATTTGTCTTATGGAAATGAAAAGTAAACAAAATCTAGACCATTAAGTGCAACGAAAACTTTAAAATTATCCAACCATTGATCTTAATAATCTTATATTGGATACATGTAGTTTGTTCTACAACAATATTCAACAAAAAAAATTCAAACCCTCTTTAATATAACCATAATCATAACATAACAATTTTCTATCCTTATGTTGGCTCTTACATTTTATAAACCACGACATGGAAACATTAGCAACGTATGCAAATTTTGTTACTTTTATGTTGTAAACATGTAGTTTGTTCTACAACAATATTCAACAAAAAAAAATTCAAACCCTCTTTAATATAACCATATAATCATAACATAACAATTGTCTACCTTTATGTTGGCTCTTACATTTTATAAACCACGACATGGAAACATTAGCAACGTATGCAAATTTTGTGACATTTATGTCGTAAACTTTTCTCACATCTTTACCAATATATAACACGTTGCTTATACATATCTCTATAACTATTTGGTATCCTATAATATTATAACAAAATCATCGCTAACATTTGACAAGAACTTTGTAACCTTGTTTATAAAGGCGAACATGAAGAATGAGAAGGTATAGTCAAACTCCACTACCTCACCAAATACAAAAAAAAGTATAGTACTCTATGAACAAACATAGTCAACATGAGACAAAAATCTAGATAATCTTTAGTGAGTCTAAGAATAATATGAAAAGAACTCTACTAAATTAATAACATCTCACTTCACACTAACAATAACAACCTTTTTTTATGATTTTATATATAATAGTATCTATTATATTATTTTAACTTTTAGATATTTTATTAACTATTTCTTGTTTTATTGATTTGATTTTTGTTATTATATTATTTTCATTCATTATATCAAATTATAAGATTAGTTTTTTTATGATTTTAAAAACTTATTTTATTTTTAAAATATATTTAATATTTTTTAATATATGAAAAATATATATATATATATATAAAAGTTAGAAAATATAAATTACAAGCATGTTTTAATCCTTTTAAAGTTAAAAATATAATTTAAAATTTTGTTTTAATCATTTTTAAATTAAAAATATAATTTAGAAATTTATTTTAAAATGTATTTAATTTTTTAAAATATAATTAAATTTTGAAAGAAATAAATATACTTTTAATATTTGTGTTTTAATTTTTATATATATGATTATGATAGGAGATTTTTCATACTAATTGTAAATTACATAAATTTATAGATTTAATTATTACTTTTATCTATAATTAATATTAAAATTATGAATTAAATAAAATAAACACAAATCAAAAATAATATTTATTGATGTCCTTTATTATTATTTTTAAAAATAGATATATTAATATTATATTTTATAATAATATATATTTAATTATAATAATATATTTAAGATATTATTAAATATAAATAATTAAATATATTATATATAAATAAATAATATCAATATATCAAAAAAAAATTCATTTATATAAATATTAATTTAATATAATATTTTTTTTTGTATTTACTTATAAATTTATATTTTAGTTTTTTTAAAATTAAAAATATACTTTATAAATTTATTTTAAAATATATTTAATTTTTTTAGGAGAGCTATAACCATAGAATTTTAGGACCCTTCCTCATCCCCCTCTATATTAATTCAAATATAATTAAATTTTAAGATAAATAAATATATTTTTAATATTTGTATTTTCATTTTTATATATATGATTATAATAGGAGATTCTTGATACCTCATTATTATTGTAAAATACATAAATTTATAATTTTATTAATTATTATTTATATAAATATTAATTTAATGTTATATATTTTTTTATATTTACTTAAAAATTGATCATAAACATATATATATATATATACATATATATATATACATATATATATATATATACATATATATATATATATACATATATATATATATATACATACATATATATATACATACATATATATATACATATACATATATATATACATATACATATATACATACATATACATATATACATATATATATACATATATATATATATATATATATACATACACACACACACATATATATATATGTATGTATATACATACATATATATATATATATACATACATATATATATATACATACATATATATATATATATACATAGATATACATATAGATATACATATATATATATACATATATGTATATATATATATATACATATACATATACATATACACATATACATATACATATACATATACATATACATATACATATACATATACATATATACATATACATATACATATACATATACATATACATATACATATACATATATATATATATATATATATATATACATATACATATACATATACATATACATATACATATACATATACATATACATATACATATATATATATGTAATTGAAAAATGCATATATACTAAGCTTCACATACGTGGGAGTTTTTTTATTCTCTTGACTTTCTGATTATTCCTGCACAAGCTCAAACCACACAAGGAGATAAATGCATTCTAGGTGAATTAAACCACACCATGACACCCACTAGCAATAGGGTCTAACAAGAATAATTCACATGATTATACTACTACCAACACAATCTCATGCAAAAATACAGTAAGCACAATGCAATAATCCTACTACATTTAGTTCATAATCCAATCACATGGAAACGATTGCCTTAAGCATAATACAACATCAAATACACACTTCATTAGAATCTAACATGGGTATTCATGCTTACACATTATCACCTAAAACATGTGGTTAACATTCACTTAAGACAACATTTACAATTTATCATGATCTTCCCTAATGCAATATACCCACATAATTGCAATCGCATTCAATTATAAAAACATCTTTTAATCCTTTTGTTGAATTACAAATATATCTACTCAACAATCACATGTGGTATGTATTATTTGCAATGTCCTCCCTTGTACATACTATCAGAGGCTCATAATGAACATGATAGAAAACAACACTTAACACACAAATAGGACCAACAATGTCAAGCATTTAGAATAGTCACCATGAGATTTGAAAAATAAAAAACCTAGGTGGGAGAGTTCATCAATTCAACATTAAATCAAGAAGTTTGTGCAATTTAAACAATAAATTAAGTGCAACAAGTGTCACAAAATAGATAAATAAAAGAGTTCGATGACTGATTCCAAGCATAAGAAAGTTCAAAATTCAATGCTAGCCCATGCAATATAGGAGACATCTCATCGAAATTGTGATAAGACATCAATCACAAACTAATTTTCACATAGCTTAGTGACCAATATTGGCCACATATGAGAGAGTAACCACTACACAACACCCAAGGACATAATATCTAGGATGAGTTAGAAAATGTACACCAAACACAACAGACACTTGAGTCATCCTACACTTTATTTTTAAGCAACATTTAAGAAAGAATAAAATTATTATTTTTTATTATTAATTTTATAAATAAATATATTATTTTATAATAATATATATTATATTTAAGAATATTATTAAACATATAAAAATAAAGAATATCAATATATATCAAACTAATATTATTTATATAAATATTAATTTAATGTTATATAGTTTATGATATTTACTTAAAAATTGATTTTATATATATATATATATATATATAATTGAAAAATGCATATATACTAATTATAAACATATATGACACATCTACTTTTATAGTTTTTATATACATGATATTGCATTATATTTTTGGTGCAAAAAAATTATAAATTTAATTAATTTGTTCTGGAAGGAGATAGAAGCAAAGAGTTATCATTGCAAAGTATGGTAATTAATTCATTTGATTTTTAAAGAGCACCTAATATTATTTTGTTAAAATTAATTAAATAATTATGAGAAACAAACTAATATAAATAAAACATAAAATCGAAATACAAATTTTATGATAATTTACAATTATTTTTATAATATTAATATAAAAATATAAAAATTATATAAAAAATTACATTCACTAAAATCTAATTTCAAAAGTATTGTAATTGAAACTCTTTAATTTAATATAATTCCCTTTAGATTGCGAAAACTACTCTGTGAAAGACCTCGGCCCTAGACCTTGGCTCTTACTAGACTACCATGCTTACAGGTTTGAACTATCAAAAACAAAATATATTAAATTATAACTACTCTTTGAAAAACCTTGACCCTTACTAGACTACCATACTTATAAGTTTGAACTTCTCTTTAAAAAAAAAAAAAAAAAAAAAAAAAAAAAAAAAAAACCAACCAACCTTGTTCCTTACATAGGTACTCTCTTAAAGAGGTGGATGCTTACTAGACTATGATGGTAATTATTACTATCAACTCATAAAAACTAGACTTAGTTAAAGTTTATTGAAAGATTGACAAATAATAATGCGAGAGTAAGGCCATGAAACTCAAACATTTAATAGAAAGATCGGGCGAATAAGTGTGAATGAAGAAGAACATGATGCAAAAGAATGCATGCATGGAGGTGTTAAACCTATAATCTCGTAATTATAGTTGAGTGCTCCTTTACATAAGTTAAAAACAAAACCATAATAATAGTTATTTTTCAGTTTCCCTGTATCTACTCAACACATATAAGAGAACCTCCAGCCGTCAGATTGTCTCAGCTTAACGTGTCATCAAATCAACGGTTACCAAGTCTTTCTAAATTTAAACCAATAAATAAATTCATCCAAAGCAACAAGGAGGAGTGAGGAAATTAATTATAAAACCACCCAAAAATCAATTGGGTATTAAATATTTGTCAATTTAATCTCATTACCTTAATTGGTAATGAATGATTAAGATGATGATGATGAGATAAAGATTGATTTGATAGGATCTATATGGAATTCGGTTGATTTTCTGCACCGAACAGGTAGAATCCTCTGCAATTTATTTTTTTGGTTTATGTGAGAGAGCATATGTTTGTATATGAAAAAAATATATATGTGGGCGATATAGATTTTTGGGAAGAGTATAATGTTTCTACATAGGATAGCAAGCTATAATCTTTGGAAAAGAAAAAGATCATCGATCTTTTCAAACTCTGTGTGGGGACATTTTTCATTGAGAGGAAGGAAACTCTCTGTTTTAGGTATATTTAAGTTGAGATTAGAAGGTTGGTTTATGGAGGGAATGCTATAATTCTATATAACTCTAACACACACTTTAAATGTTGTTTCGGTCTGTTGTTTTCTTAGCTGTGGTATGATATATGTGTTATTTGGTGTTCTAGAACTGTTTCTGCATGGTGTTTCTCTGATAATGGAGGAGTTGATATAGCCCAATATATTTGTTCTCTATATTATCTGAATTGTCCTTCTGGTTATGGTGTGTTTGAATGTGGGAAGCAGTCATTTTCATTTGTTGGGTGTATATTCAGGTGGTGATCCACTGGGTTGGTCTTTTGTGTTTTTGGCGGGCTAGTTCAGAGGTGGTGGTACTGTATATATTCTGTGGGCTTATTTAGGGAGTCTGTTTTTGTGTGTATGTTATTGTATATACACATTTCTATTTAGATTGGTTGGGGTTTTTGAGTAGGGGATGCATTTAAGGGAATTTGTGAGCTTTGCATTTCTATGGTGTCCATGAGGGATTTATTGCTTTTTCTATGGAATTGTGTTAGTTTTATGTTTTTTGGTGGAGTGTATGTGCTTAGCTGCTTCTTCTACCTGCACACGACTGTTTTCACATGTGGGTCTCTGCAATTTTATTGATTTTGTAAGCTGGTAGATTCAGTTTTAATGGTCTCTTAAGTGGGTATAAGGTACATTCAGTTTTATTAATGTCCTATGTTGTATGTGCAGATATGTGTGACTTTGAGGGGTACAAGAAGATCTGTGTGGCTTGTCTGTACCTACAAAACTTCCTTATATTCCAGCATTCACAAGTACACACATTGTTCCTACTAGAACAACACAATTCAATTCCTGGGGCAGAATAGATTCTAGTTTGTTGTTATTTCAGTTGTCGGTAGGAGCCTCCTGCTCCACCATTGCTTTCTTCCATACTATGTCAGACCAGCCCATTGATATCAATAACATTTCTCAAGAGGAGCAAGTTCAGAATGAAACTCGATTGTCTAGCCAACCCATACCATCCCCGTCTTCTCCAAAAGACAGTCATTTGGTTCCTAGTTCCTCATCACAACAAGGAACAATACCAAGCGATGAGATTTGTGCCCAGTCAGTTGTCAAGCACGAAGAAGCATTTGATGGTGCATTGGTTCCCAATTTCTTACCACCACAAGGAGCAACCCCAATCAACAAGATTTATCCCCAACCAGTTTTAAAAAATGAAGAAGCGGTTGCCGATACTAAAGTGTTCCTTGATACTTTAAACAAGTTTCATGCTGCTATTGGTACAAAATTCATGTAAGTTGTATACTATTTTCTTCAAATTTCAAGTTTTTTTTGCACCTAGATAAAACTAGTATATGGAGAATTAATGTAAGTTGGTAGTGTTCCATCAGGTTTGATGTTATTTGATACTGATATAATCATATAGATTATGCTTAGAGTAGGGAGTATGGAAAAAGGCTTGTTTTCCATTTGGGTTGGTTTTTTAGTCCTAATCACTAGAAAATTCTTTTTTAAACAAGCATTGCATAAGAGTGTTTTCCTTGTTTGTATGTTTCTTTGAATTTAATGTGTTTTTTTGGAACCTAGGACTAAGATTTATGTATGAAACTAATGATATGCAGCCACTTTTACTTCAGAGGCTTTGTAGCTTTGTTCTTTGATGAGAATATAAACCTTGCTAAAAGAGCTAGAAAAAGGTCTGTTTTTCGCTTGGTTTTGTTTCAGCCCAAATTTTGTAATAGCTTTTCTTTAACCAAGCATGTCATGGAGCTTTTTTCCGTTGTTTTTGGGTCCACATTTTAAAACGAAAATTCTATTTGTACTTATGTATATTTTAGGTGATACCTAACCAACAGATTGCATTGTCTGTTTCCTGTATCTTGTGTGAATTTGTTAAGTTCTCCCATCTCTCCCATAGATTGCATAATTCTTTTCTAAATCTTGGGATAAATTTTCTTCAATTTGCTAAAGATATTGAACATCGTTAGTGCAAAGAGTATCAAACAGTAACTGAATGTATTGGAAGTCATGATAGATGTAATTTCATTAAAATTGCTGAAGGTTCCTGTTTTCATGTGCGGATATTGTAGTGTTCTTTACTCTTTAATTAGGAAGCTTTATGATGATGTTTAAATTACACAACATATTAAGATTGAGGGTGAAACTGTACTACAACCTGCCAGCAAATTACAATAGTAGCATTCTTTAACATTTAGGCAATGCTACAATCATATCAAAGTTATTTTAATGTGTTTCATTCCGTGAAATTTCTAATAGGAAAATCCACCTCATGGTATACAAAAATTATTAATTAGGTGAAGCATTATTTTATGGTTACACCTTTTTTATTTAGATTTTTTGTCAAATTTTCTTGATGGAGCTGAAATTTATTGCAATATTTATCAACAGCCTGTTTTTGCAGTCTCAAGCACCTGCTAAAGGTCTGATTTTGTAACCTTATGCAAAGGGTCAATCTTACATGTGGGTCTAAGTTTTACAAGGGTTTGTGCCTGCTGATGAGGTGGGAGACTTCTCAAGATTAAAACCTTAGTTGATGTCATTGACCTCGGTATCGACACCTCTAGCGTATGCTTACTTATAGATTCACTCTTGCGAACTTTTACCAATCGATTTATGGCATCAAATATTCATGTCTTTTGTGTTTACCTCTACAGTTTACTATAAAAATTGTAGAAATGCCTGCATGGAGGTGCAAAAGTGTTTTATATCTTTACAGAAAGTATTGTATAGTGAAAGGATTGGTGTTTGTAAGTAGTCTAGTTATGATAGGGACAGGTGCCTTGTATTCAACAAAGATCATACAGTATAAAAGAGTCAAGGACAATGGCTAAGTATTACGGCTGCAGAAATAAAGTATTGGTTCATGATTCAATTTTAAATTTAGCATGTTTTTCTTTGAAGGGTTCCAACTATTGGAGGCAAAGAACTGGATTTGCGTCTTTTATACCTGGAAGTTACTTCTCGAGGAGGTCTGAAACAAGTAAGAAACCTCTAGCCTTAAATTCTATGGCCAATATTTGTTTTGACATATGTATGAGACTTTTTATATACTTGATTGGTGATGTATATCTTATCCATTTCTCTTATGTTGGGTCTATTAATTATTCTATTTAGTTTCTCCACATTATTCTTCTTGCCTTACTACATTTTGTCTAATCATGCTTTCTTTATCATTAAGTGTTGTCACAATTGTCTATATGTATGGCTTTATATTAATGAATATAAACAAGAATGGCACTAAGTGGTGAAGCTAATTGTGTTTCATGTATGATAGTGAGATATTACCAGTATTCTTTAGTTGTGATTGTAATTATTGCAGCAGCTTCATTACCATCCTGTGCCTTCTAAGCTTTGATTTGATAGAGTTTTTGTTGCTATTGTTTTTGTGAAACTGAAATAGATTGTGATTCTCTATTTCTTGCTCTCTAACAACAAGAGAACTAGTGTAAACTGGAAGAATTGAGAATTGGTGGGAACTTCAGCTATAGATCGATTAGTACTTTGATAGTTTAGATTTACTACACTAGATATATGCTTTATACCTGGATACATTTTTGACAGGGTAGCTTTGAGAACAACAATTCAAAATACTTTGTGTGTTTGTGTTTGCCTCCAAAAGCTTTCCAAGACAATTAAATAAAATTTTGAAGATATATGGAGAGCAGAAACTTTCAGACATAGCTAAAAGTTTCACTTATTATATGATAGTGGACATGATGCACATCTTAAGTTTTATACGTGTACATAGAATGCCAGTACTAAATTAGTTTTGTAAGCTTAGTGATGTTAGGTGTACCTAAAATTGGCTTTATTTCTGACTTTGTTGTAGGCTGGAAATAAAAATGTAAGGAAGCTAGTGAAAACTTCACATTTAATGTTAGTTATTATGTTTATGGACATCATATGAGTAGTTAACATGTTTGGAAAGCTCTAAAGATGGGCCTTTAAGTTTCCTGAAATTAAGATCCAAAGTTAACATCAATCTATCTACCTGTTTTAACTGTTTGCCATTTGAATGGGGCTGTGGAATACTGAAAGTTGAAACTCTCACAAAGAAAACACCCTTATCTTATTTTAAAACTACAGGTTGTATTAATGCTGATTCAATTCCCTTGAAGTCAATTAGTTGAAACTCAAATTTGCAACACAAGAGAAGATCTATGAACCTAAGTGGAAAAGAAGTGTTTGTTGCTCCTACTAAGTAGCATGTTGTAAATCGAGTCCAAGGTGTCTGTAACAAGGCACACAAATTAAGATATACTTAATCATATTGAATGGATGCAAATGAAATTGAATAGTTGGGCTGGCTTTCCTACATTGGTTAATTCATGTTTGAGCAATATGCTTACCAGATTTGCCAATATACGAGTCAAACCATTGAGAGAATGAGCTGATCAATTTATCAGGGTATTGATGCTCCTATTAGTGAATCACAAAGGTCCTAACCCCCTCCATCATGAGAATGAAAACATACCTCATATCAGCAAAAATTGAAAAATAATATAAGCAGATGCATATGTATATCTGATTCTAGGAATAATCTCTGGGAAGGCATTTGCAGTCAGTCTGAAGGATAGATACTGAAGAAATGGGATATTATCAAACCAATTACATAATGCTAGAATACATAATGATAGAATGTTAAATATCCCATGGGAAATGTCTGTCATTTTGTAATCTTACCAGCTTTTCAGTATAAGTTTTTTCAGCAACAGTACTGGTCATAAAGTGGTGTCATATGCTGATTAAGCGGAAGGTTTTACTGCTATGGCAAGAATTTTAAATATATTAGAATTTTTTTGGTACAAAAGTACTCGTGGGATGTAGACACTATCTTTAATATCTATGCTGAGGGGTGTATGATCTACATTCATCGCTGAGGATGTGCTGATGTATAATGTCTGTATGTAGTTTACAAAAAATGGCCTGCCTAAAATTATAATAATCAAAATTCAGTTGTTGATATCAGAAAGACTAAACTAGAATCTCTTATTAGATAAGTTCTAAGTTCACTAATCAACACTGTAGACCTTAGGAATATCTAAAAGATCAAACTAGAAACACTAAACATTTTTTGGCATCTGAAAAAAAGAACTCTGGACGCACCCACAGGAGATTTGTTTCAGAATCCAATTCTGGTACTAATTCACCATTTAATGGTTTCTGTGCACTTGAATCGCAAAACCAACAAATAGAACTTTCTTCAAGTCAATTTTGGGCCCAAAGAATGCAATTAATTGCTGAACAGAATTTAGCAGGATATATTTGTTCTCAAAATAACTAAAGCACAATGAAATTTTCTAATCAAGTATTAGTAATTGACCTAATATCATCAATATTGGCAATGAATTTCATAAGATATTTGCAATTTCTAATTGAGTATTAGTAAATAGTCTAATAGACATAATTTCAAGAGAATAGGTATTTAACTTTTTTTGAATTTAATACTTCTAGTTTCTATTTATCTCAATATGACCTTAATGAGTAGTCATTACACAAGAGTCCTTTTTCCTCATGCTAGTGATTATCACAAGGCAATGAGGTAAACTTAGTAAACAAGCATCTAAACTTAGTACACAAGCTTCTTTAAGAATCTTGCAGTAGGGAGGAGGAATGAGAAATACATTCACACTTCTGAGCTTTTCACCCTTGAGGCGCTTTCCGTATTTGTCCAAGCTTTTGGAGCACAAAAATAGAGAGTAGACATTGTAAGTTACTTTGATGTTTCTTCAGCTGAGATTCCCATATGTTTTATTCAAATATCATGAAAGACTAGGTTCATGTTGACCATTCCAGTTGTGTATGTTCATATTTGCCATATCCATTGATCATGTAGCGTATATTATATTTTTTGCGCACTTTATGAACTGGTTGCTTTTGCTTAGTCATTTCTATGGTCTTGCAAATCACTTTCTTTTTCCCAGCACTACAGTTTTGAAACTTGTAATATTGTTATATTTTCCCTTTTAGCAAGGCAGCATGTTGATCAATGCACTACAGCTGACTGTGGTGCTGTTACCTATCACTATGCAGTGAAGTTGGCCTAATGTAGAATCCCAAGTATTGGGCGAGCAAAAAAAATTCTACATTTTGCTTAATGCTTGCTGTGATGAATTTCAGAATAAGAATTGGCAATTTACACATTGTTTTGAAGTGTTTGAACTTTTTGAGCCAAATTTGAAGAAATTTGATTGTCTTTAATTCACATGTTTATTTTATTTATCGAGTACTTAAAACTAATTTATTCATCAATATGTTTTCTAAAGACCTCTATTTGAAGTCCAACATCTTTGAACAATGTTTTGGTGTCTGTGATGCTTTCCAGGGTGGGGGACCCAATGCTGGGTAGCCTCCTCCTTGTACCAAGCTTAACAATTTAAATTTAATGCAAGGCAATCAGATGATTTAAATCTATATATAAATCAAAACACTCGCCCATTAACTGGATGATTTTGAAACCCAACAACATTAATAAATCGTAGGATTTCATTACTTTTTTTTTGGAAGTATTTTAACAAATTTCACATACCTCTAGCCTGTCCAAACAACACTCACCATTCCCAACCCCATTTGCAACCCGTTAATGCTTTATTTTTTGATCTCACACTTCTAAAACAAATCTCATCACTCAAAAGAATACCGCAATATGTGGAGCATCCCCTTACAAAATCAACAGTTGCATTCTGAAAAATATACTAGCATAGAAATGTTCGATCCCACATATCTTCAAATTTTATCATCTAAAAGTCTCATCAACGTTGAACTCCCAAAGCCTGCAAAACAATGAAGATCTTCTCTATCTTCAACCTGCATGCAAACCAAATGGGAAGCTAGCTCTTCTCATTCCCATTCTTGTGTTTCCATGGGTGTCTCTGCAAGTGAGGCACATTAAGAGCTGGGTGAATTATGGTCAAAGTTGTAACTCCTACATTGTCAACAACCCCTGCCTAAATCAAGGTTTAAGCAATAAATGTAGTTAGTATGACATTCCCACCTAGTCGACACAATCAACACATAGCAAGCAAGATTCCTTCCCAATTGTAATTCCTCCACACATGAGCACTTCAATTATGGTCAAAAGCATGCAAATGAAGGTCCAACATGCAAGTGGCCCACCACCCCAAGTGTCCTGAGAAATTATGACCCTTCAACTTCTATGTGTTGTCATGATTAAGTGAACAAGTGGCAAATGGGCCGTCCAAAGATTCCAACCAAATCGAACCTCCAAAAGAGAGGGAAGACTTTTGAATTTGAATATTTGAAGAGTAAACATTACCTCTTATACTTCATTCAAGACACAAGGTTAGACCACAAAACTTAAGATTGTAAGGTTAGGAAATTTAACTTAGACCACAAAACTTAAGATTGTAAGGTTAGATGACATTACATACATTATAGTGTTACATTTTGTCTGTGCTATCAGGTTTTTTTGAAGTATGCTTTTGTTTGTGTTTTTTCTTTTGAAGTTTTGCATTAAGATAATGGTATGATCGTTTGTGATTGATGTTCACTTCTGCTGGAATTTTACACTAAGGTAATTGTGTGACTATTTTTCATCAACGGTATAATGAATATGAAATACTTTTACAATGTTTTGCTTGTCTTATATGATAGCTGCTTGGGATGTGTGGAAATTAGGTGAAAAATTGCTTTCCATGTTATCCTATCCTGTCTGGTATTGAATGATCATATCTATTTTGCTCCGGTGCTGTTATGTTGAGAAATGATTGATTAGACTTCCTTATGGTTATTGGCAGGTCATCAAAGACAGGAAATGGAAAGAGATAACTGCAGTGTTTAATTTTCCATCAACAGCAACCAATGCATCCTTTGTTCTACGTAAATACTACATTAGCTTGCTTCATCATTATGAGCAAGTTTACTTCTTCGGGGCCCAGGGTCATCTAATTCCCCCGCCACCAAGTAGGTGGAATTCTCTATATGTTTCTCATGTTCTTTTGTTGTGAGATGCATCTGGCAAAAGTATTTTGACCTTTTCTGCTGTATTTTTCAGCCGCTCTACCTGCTCCAAGCCCTGTTTCAAACTCACCAATTTTAAATGAGCCTGCTAATCCACCTTTGGATGAAGTCCAGCCTCTGATCAGGAAAAAAAAGAGGAGAGCTTCAACTCCTATTTCTGGAGGTTGTCAACTCCTGCCAATTCCAACAATTCTCTTTAACAGATTTTTTATGCTTACTGGTTGAATAACTTGGATTTTCTATTTAACTAGTAATGTTTATCAGATAAATTCTTGTATAACTTAAATCAGTGACTGTTGCTAAGATATATTTCATTTTGCTTTCTCACAGTTAGCCCTGCATCATCTGTGGGTCATCCCGTCACTGGAGTTATAGATGGAAAGTTCGAACATGGTTATCTTGTTACTGTGGTAGTTGGCTCAGAGAAATTAAGTGGTGTATTATACCAGGTGCCGACAGGATTTTCCAGAGAACAGTTTGCAGAAGTACCTAGTTACTTGAATATTCATAATAATGGGGATGCTGCTTTAGGGGTTCGCCCTCGTCGCCGTCGCAGGAGAAAAGATGAAATTAAGAAAAGGGATCCTGATCATCCTAAGCCAAATAGGAGTGGCTACAATTTTTTCTTTGCTGAGCAGCATACAAAATTGAAAGCATTGCATCCTGGCAAGGATAGGGAGATCAGTAAAATGATTGGTGATTCATGGAATAATCTAAATGAAGAAGAAAAATCAGTAAGATAGAAATGAATTCTGATATGAACTTTTCTTTTCCCACTACATAATTAGTCTTCTTTGTTACTTTTTAAGCTAAAAATAAATGCTTTTGTGCTGCCTTTCTTAATATATTATCCTGATTTAATATATCAGGTTTACCAGGAGCTTGGATTGAAGGATAAGGAAAGGTACAGAAGTGAAATGCAAGAATACAAAGAGAAACAAAAATTGCAGTCCCATGACACAGAAGTGTCGATTGCTGGAAATGAAGGAATAATTCAACAATTGGGAAATCAGCATGGACTGCAGTTTGAATGCCAGGGAACTTCCATTACTACAATTGAGGGAATGAATCTCCATCTTGCCAATCATTCTAGTCTCTGTGAGCACCAACCAGACAATCATGAATCTGTTACAGAAACAACAGGCTTTAAGATGGCGGATTTGCCTGATATGTCTGACACTATAAATACCATTGTGCCTAAAAAACTGGAATCTTTGGTTGGTAGCACTGTTTTAGCAGATCAACAATGTTCAGTGGATACCACCATGTCCATTAAGGAAGAAAGTTGCATCCAAGAAGACAAGTGTAAGCAATTAGTATCAGAACAATAATTCCAATAAACTAACAAGATTCTGATTAGAATAGCCCAATGAACTACTCACATTTAGAATAGACATGTAATGACAAACTATGCTTAACACTTAGTTCAGTTATTCATCTTGAGGGTTTCTTTGTTTTTTGGTTCTGGGTTTGTTGTATAGTATGCCTTAAAGCCAGTGTAACTGAGCTGATTAAAGGAACAGCAATATAGTTTGCCAGTGTTGGTGTGCATCTCTGAACCAGTAAAGTACAGACTAATTCATCTTTTTTGTTGCTTGTAATTGCTGAGGCCTTCCAAGTTGAAAGATAATAGGTAAACCGACAAAGTCACAAAAGATTGTTCAGATTTGAATATCCACAATATCAAGCACAATCAACTTAATAGCAAAGTTCTTTGTTTTAATCTCAGGCTGTTATTTCTTCTATGGCCATTTTAATCCCCTTTCAATCTCAGGATTTTATTTTTTGTTTTAGTCAGTAAATGTGGTTTTTTTATTTTCCTCTTCAGGATTAGCCCTTTGTCATTTTTGTTGGGGTTTACATGCCATCTGTCATGCTGGTTTGTAGAAGCATTACTTTTTAAGATTTCCTTCTTAGATGGATTTGTAAAGTATGAAGAATAAACAATGCTGGTGTTTCTTGATAATAAATGGTTGAATTCATAGTGACATTTTGGGTTTCTGAACTCTCAGCTTTGTTTGAATTCACTCAAAAATATGAATGTCACATAATGTGGTGCAATCTTACACCGATAAAAGTCCACCATAAGAAATTTATTTTGGGCCTAGACTCATGATGTAAAATATTGGGAAAGGAGTGAAGACTTATGAAATTTATATATGATGATTCCATTAGTGGGGGATCAACTAACAAATCAAGAAAAGACATTTTTTTGCACAGAAATAAGGTCTGGCTTGCAAGCATGAACGTGTTTCTATAGTCATTTATAATCATACACAACTTTAGGAGTCTTTGAAAGTGTTTCATGCAAGTACAAAAACTGTATTCACATTTGGTGAAACTTTCTCCTTGTGTAGGAGCATATCAAGTTTATGCTTGGAGTATATTTTAAGTTAGGAAAGTGTCAAAAACTGTTAAGAAGCTTTGAAAGTTTTTAATATGGTTACTAAACTGTATTCATATTTGGTGAAAATTATTCCTTGTATAGCAGGATATCAAGTTTTCGCTCAGAATTTCTTATTTTGGACACGCACGTAAGTGTCAACCACCATTTGATTCTTGCCAAATAAGCATCTAGTTAGGGATGTAGAATAGAATATTATAGAAATATCAATATGGTTAAGAACTGAGCTGGTTGTAATGGGTAGGGTAGGATTCCATGGAGGGGGCAGGTTGGGATTCGGCAAGAATTTTGTAAAAACGTTTCATGTAGCCAAAAATCAAACCCTGGACGAATCCACAGGGTTTCTAGAGTGTACCCGATTCCGATACGAATCGTACCCAGAAATGGCAGGGCAAAGCTGCTGAATCTGCAACTTAGGCTTGGACCATCAACGTTAAGGAGGAGGATCTATTGTGGCTGCTGGAAGTGAGAGGCCTCGAAGTTTGTAGCACATTCTTGAGATATTTGAGAAATTTTATAACCAAAAGAAAGTCTGTGTTGTGAATTTCGGTTCTTTTAACTCCAAAATGTTTAAGAGTATTTTTGGATGTAGACAAGAATTCCATTTCCGTGTAAGTGTTTTACTGGAACATGCTCATATATTCTATTGATAGAACCTGAGCTGTAGAGTTAGAAAGCCCCTCCCCAAATAGGATTAGGATTACCAGTCTAGTGTGGGTACACAAATGCGGGTTATCATCACTGATTTTTGTCTGTCTGTAAGTATTTCATCCATGTCACGCCCATTTCCTCATATGCCTTGATGAATCCGAGTGCATTGCCAAACTGTTATTGACCGTGTCTTGCTCCTTGCAGATATTCCACAAGGGTATTCTTGGCCAATATTAGTGTTTTTTAATCTTCATCCACCATATTCAATGACTATGTCAGGCAAAAGATAATTTCTGTATCTTTCGACATTCACATTGCATGTTATCTGCTTCTCAGTTTGTCCGATTTCCACTAGTTTGCTATATCTGTCAGGCATTGGAGTCCCTGCATCTGCACAGGCTTATTAGGGGTGTCCTATTTCCAACAACTACAACTATCTGGCTACAGCTTAAAGAATGTTGCAGAGAACATATACAAAATCTGTAGCGTTTAGAAATACTTTGAACTTCGAAGAGCTCTCTATCCAGCACACTGTTTTGATCTCTGTATTTGATCACATCTTCGCATGCAATTGACTATATCTTCTTTGAAACATCTGTCAGTAGTTTTTAAGGTTTTCAAGTTTGAGCAGATTAACAATTCACTGCTTATTTTGTTATTGGCTGCAACTTGATTGACTATGCCCTAAATTGTGTCGTCTGTAAATAATCATCCCTTATTTCATTGACTATTGGCAAATTGGTGTCATTGCAATCAAGAGGGTATCATGAAAAGTAGTTTACCTTAATTGTGGCAAGAAGTTCAACATTATTAAAAGCTTCCGGACAGAGGACACAGGTACACAACCGTTGTAGAAAACTTTGAAAGCTCTACTCACAAATACAAAAGTCAGATTGTCAAACTTTTTTGTTGTAATATTACATGTTGCATTTTCTTGTGTCACAATTTCTATACATTTTTAATAAATCAATATCAGCTGGGAATTATAGAGCATGTAAATTAGAAAATTAAATGCATAGGTTGCCTAGGGATAGGTCTAGTCAGCTCTTAGAACCATGATGAAAATAAAACTTGATGCAGAGTGGAACTTTTTCTTTTAGATACTAAACATGAATATTCTTGCCATGGTTGTTGCCTTATCTGTGTTCCCTTGTGGGTCGATTCTATGGCTTTTGATCAATCCAAACCGCTCGCATGGACTTGAATTTTGATTCAGGGTCTTGATTTAGTATAGTGCAAGCTTCTAATATCTGATTCACTAAATACTTTGATCCTTGCTAACTTTGTGTGAGCTAGGAGTCTTTAAAAATGCCTTGGGGAGATTATTGGTCCCTTAGACTGCTAGGTCTTGTGGACGTCATTAAAATTCTTTCATTCATTGGATTATGAGGGCTAAGGTATCCTAGGTAGACCCCCTTAATTAGACTAGGTTTATGATTGTGATAAAAATCAAACAAATAGCGGGCAAGCATACAAGTGATGTAGAGCTCCAATTCGGAACGTTCCTAAGTTGTGCTCGTTAAAAATATGAATAATAATTGGATGATATGATATGAAGTGGATGCATATTCTGTTCAAATGATCTATAAATGCCAAGACATGAAGGATTTTAGCATAAGTGTGTACCAAGCTAGCTCCCCCCAACTATGAGAAAATAGTAGTAGGAGTCAATCTTTTGAATTTTAAAATTTTGATTTTGAGGTTAAATTCATCTTGCAAGATTGTAGATAAGGGATGTAGAATTTGGGGATAGCATGAATGTATGGAAATTTGGGTCAATAAATGATGCATGCATGGGAATAAATTTAGGTAAGGATTAGGGCATATGAATAGGAATATGTGTAACTAAGATTGAACAAGGAATTTTAGAGATTGAGAAAGGATAGATGAGCTCAATGAGCTTAAAAAATAATATGGAGAAAGAATCAAGGAATTTCAATCTAATGTCCATCTTGCTGCAACAATATGTCATGTTATCTAGTCTCCTATATTTTCCTTAGACAAGGTCTATAACTAGATGCCCTAGATTCTATGGAGATGATATCAATAAAGGGGATTCACATGTTAGGGTATTTAGGGGATTCACATGTCAGGGTATTTGCAAAGTTCATGAGAAAAGTTCAATTTGAAGATGAAGAAATGTGGATAATATGTTTTTCTTAGATCTTTGCATTTGCAAAGTTCATGAGAAAAGTTCAATTTGAAGATGAAGAAATGTGGATAATATGTTTTTCTTAGATCTTTGCATGGAAAGGCACTAAGGTGGTATGAAGTTTTTGATAGCATTACTTAGCTTCTTGGAGTAGTCTTATGGCTAATTTGGAGGAGAATTTGCATTGCATCTAGACCTTGTTTTTCTTGTACAAGTTTTAGAACAAGTCAAATGGTAAGGAGTGTTTAGCATGGGGTTTAGTCATAGGTTTGAGGTTTCACTTTCCAAGATACCAAATTTTTTTCAGACCGTGCATTTATATATTTCTAAAGGTCTGTGAGGTAGGTCTAGATTCAATATAGAAAGAATTTAAATTGGTAAATATGTAGCATACTTGTTTATTCCTTGATTCTATTGTGAAAGTTAAAAAGGATAATGATTAAAAAATCATTATCTGTAAGCATAAATGTTTCTAGACATAAATCAACTATTATAGACATTGATGGAATGGATGTTTCATGTGATTAGAGCACAAGATCAAATGTTGATTATGTTTATAGGCTAGTAAAGGAAGGTGTCGGTACACTATATGACAATAATCTAAGGATAATGATAGTGTGTCAACCTACCCTCAAATAGTTTAGTCATCTGAGATGATGATAGTGAAGAGATTAGTGATGACTCTCAATTTGAGAGGGAGGAATATGGTCCTACTATTAGAAATAGGGAGGTGGAAAAAGGGAAGAGGTATGTGAAATTTAGCCATTAGATGGATCAAATTTTGAAGTTAATGGTGTACGATGTGCACATGTTGATGCTATGTATTACCCTATTTTATCCCGAATTTTAATGTTGAAGCTATTAATATTTGTTTGCATTAGGATGACTTAGATAGATTTTCACTTGGTGATAGTATTGTTGAAACAAGTTTTTGGGAGATAATGATTTTAAGCTTTAGAGCTTTCCCTTGATGATTGTATGGATGGTGATCATGTGGACACATATGAAAACCTATTTGTTTGGTGTAATATTTGTAGTAACCCTCACACAAAGTGTGCTTCAAAAATCTCATCTAAAAGTGTTGTTGTAGAAGTGAATGTGGAAGAAGTGTGTCATAAATTTTGTAGCACGTGTCACAAGTTGCCAAGGTAAAACTTAAATATTGAGATAATTTAAAGAAAGTAATTCTTAATATGAGGTGTCTCATGGTTCTAATAGTTGTTCTTGTGATTATTGTATCAACATAAATGGCATTAAGGTTTTTTGGCTACATGTAATTTTTGAGATGAATGAAATTGAGTACAAAGTTTTCCTTTATAATGAAGATGTAGTTTTTTTATGGTATGAAAGATAGTATTCCTAAGTTTGAGTATTTTTCTTGGGCGTGACATACACCTTGTAATGAAGTTGAGCAACAACAAATATACTCGGTTTATGCTATTCCTATTTCTCAAGTTTTATATATGTCATACCTTCAAAATTTTAGTTTGATGTGTGTGAGGAGGGGGTTCCTTGTGCATGTCAACAAGTTAATTGACATATGTTTCTTTGACATGTAACTTGAAATCATTTTTATTATGCTTCAATTTATTTGATGAGGCCAAAGTTTATGATAGAGTTTGTATTATTGATGAAGTTAACCTCATTATTCATTGTTTAAAAGTTGTGCCTGCAAACATTTTGGATTTCAATGGTATATCATGGGATAGTTCAAAAGCCTATATTTTGCGGTTTCATTGTAGAGGAAATATTAATTTTGGAGGTGATCATAGGTCTATTCATGTGATAAAAAGACCAAGGGTGTTGCAACAGAGTGATGAAGATAGTTTCAAGTTGAGGGAGATCAATTCGTTCAACCAAATAGAGGCAAACTATTGTAATGTTTTTCTCATGTCCATTTGTCATGAGAATGCATGTAGGGTTTGGCCTACAAAATAATGTGGTAAGTTTATGTACAAATATACTTCCTTGTGTTTATTTTTTTTCATGTCATTGGCTTGATGCTATTTTTACCTATACATATTGTGTTTATTCTTGTATATATCATGTTGCGTCTATGTTGTCATGATCCCAGTTTGATCATGATGAAGAGTGTGGTCCTAATTTTCCTTATTCCCTATTTTTTATTTATTCTCAAAGATCTAGATTCTCTCTATTCTTGTAAAGGACACATGTCCCCAACTAGAGCCACCATTGGTACCCCAATTTGTTGTGTCTCAATTTTATTCATTTCACTCCAAAGTTTGTATATTTTGCCTTATCCACCCCTTGCTAATAATCAATCTAAGAAAATTTGAATGGGTTCCATAATTGTCAAATGAGTGAAAATTTGGAATGGGTTCCATAATTGTCAAATGGTGCAAAGTCTCATAAAATACCTAAGTCCTTGTGCTAGTTTTTGGGATGTTGGGGGTATCTATCTTTGGTACCTACTCCCTTGACCCCCTCACTTTCTCAACTCTGAAATTTCATTCCCAAAATTTTGTTGTCTTGGTGTTTACATTTTTATTCCTATTACAAGAGTGTGGAAGTTTTCAAGTTCATGAACCTCTCAAAATATAACAAAGGAATGAGCAAAGGTCCAAATAAAGAAAGTCACCGAACTCAATAATTCTTGAGCTTGGCAAAAATCTAACAAAGATGTGTTGATAGGTTCAAGATTCATGAACTTTCCATAGGAGAAATACAAATAAAGTGATAAGTATAATGTCATTTGGTTCATAATTTTGTTAACCTTGTGAACATGTGATAAAGGAGGAAATAAGTTTAAGTAGATTTCACAAAATTTCAAGAGTATTTGAACCTTGTGATGGCCCAATATGTGGTTCAATTTTTTTCTAAGTTGCCAACACATAAGAAAAAGGATCTTTAGTGGATGCAAATTATCCTTGACATTCAAGAACCCATAAACTCTACCTTCAGTTCCAAGGTCTCACTCTTTCCTAGACAAGTGATAAGAGGTAACAAGTAATAGCAAAGAGGGGAAAATTGATGAATTCGTAGTGGGTGGTACTACCTCAACAAGTAGGAAGTCATTCCAAAGCTTTCCCAAGAACCTAGAACCTTCACCAAGGTTCAGGTTCCAAGTCGATCTTTTACACAAACAAGAGAAGTCAAAATGTTGGGTGATAGAGTTGTGACATAGTTCTAGAGCTTCATGGAGTTCTTATTGAGCTCTTGAGGTTTGAGAAAGATAAAAGGTTCATGATGAGACTTGATTTCTTAACAAGAATATAGTTCCTAATGAGGCTCTTAACATCAATGATTTTTAAATTTTTTGATGATGGAAAATCTCTTTCAACTAAAGGTAAGTTGATGCTTGGTAAATTCTTGAAAATGGCAGTGTTCTTTTAGGTTGCATTTTCCATCACTCTCTCCACCCCTACAATGCTCTCCTCAATTTCTAAGTGGACTCTAAAAACCAAGATCCCCAAAGGAATTTTGACACTTTGGGTTTCCTTTTTCCTATTTTACTCCTCTTCCCGCTCCATGTTAATTCCATGTATATTATTCTTACCACATGATAGTACCTATCATAGAATTGGAACCTTATATTTTAAGTATAAAATTCCACCATGTTCTTTAATTGTCCACCCCCAAAGTTTTTATCTATAAATGTTACTTATCAAACCTCAAGTCCCAACTAAAATTTGGAAACTTATATTCAAACTTTCAATTTCCCTTCAAAGTCCAATCCTTTTTGGGTAACCCCCTCCATTCCCCATTAGACTCTAGGTCCTGATAGGAACCTAGAAGCATATGTTCCAAGTTTCCATTTCCCTTTGGAGTCCAATCCCCAACACCTCTCTCTTATCCTTCTTATTAGACCTCAAGTCTTGATGAGAAATATGTTAAGTTTTTAATTTGTGTCATGGTATGTTACATTGGGATGAGAGTATGGACAATTAGAGTTCCTAGAATGTTGATTACTTGGGACTTGTAGCATGTTTATGATGATTTCATGGATAGCTTGGATACACAATTTAGTGTGATCTTTTTGACAGTGATGGTTTATTTCCTTAACTAGGAGATCTTGGTTCTACTTTGATGTTATTGGTATTATAGTTGAGTGTGTGTGGACCATGATAATATTGAAATTAGGAGATAGATTTCATAATATCATAGATATTTTGTATCACATTTCAATGAGACCTTTCATATGAGGTATATTTTTTGCCTAGTGATGGATGATCTTCTAGTTGGGTGTCATGGACAAACTCTTGGATCATGATTCTCATGCAATCTAATTTATTTGACATCTTGAGTTCTATTCTTAGGAGATGGATATCTTCATGTGAATGGTGATATTGTGTCTTGGTTTACTCTTATTCTAGATTAGAGTTATGGCATGATACAAGTTCTCTTGAGACTAGGATATGTTCTTTAGAGCATGAGATATCCTATGAAGAGATGTTTGATCATGTTGTCATGATTAGGTTGTTGATTCTATAGTTGGAGCTTTGATAGTGGTCTTGTTGTTTCTCTTGTCATTGAGTACATTAGTCTTGTTCTTGGAAGCTTCATGATTGTGTAGTGTTGCATTTGAATCTTACCATGGATTTATCAATTATAGGTGCTCATAGATACTTGGAGAATTAGGTGAGGCAAAAGTTCTCTTGGGATTAGAGACATTTGTTGAGATACTTACTCTTCAAAGGTGTTAGTAGGGAAATCAAGGAGTCTACATTTGGATATGTAAATGAGTTGAGATGGTTATTCAGTGGTGTTTACTTTGAAAACACTATGTTAATAATTAATAATATTCTGACATGTAAATGGTTGTCAAATTTAAGATAAAAGGTAAAATCATGTCATTACATTACACCCCTTGTTGCCATTGTAGAATGCATCTTGACATTAATCAAGTATTTAATTTATTTGTTTTTGTTTTTTTTGATAGGTAATAGGTCGTAGCCGCAATATTTTTTTTGAATTATTATTATTATTATTATTATTATTATTATTATTATTATTATTATTATGTTTGATTAGATTGATCCAAGACCTTCTCCATCTTATGGAAGGCCAAGAGTCACAACTTAGAATTCCACTTTACATGTCCCTAATGGGAATTGAACTTGGGTCTCCACAGTGAGAACTCAATGTTTTAACCAATTACGCTCAACCCCTTGGACAATATTTAAATTTTGTTTTACTAGTATAGATCTATTGAAATTATTTTATTTTACTTCAAATTATGTTTGCTACATATGAAGACATTTAAATTTTATTGTATCTACGTTGTTTATTTTTCCCCTGATATAACTTTTTTATTCTAATTTCTAAAAATTGATAATTTGCTTCTATTTATTTATATTTTATTAAAAAATCATTAAAACATTTATAAAACATATTTCTTAATTGAATTAATTGTTATTAATGTCTACTAATAAATTATAAAAATATTTTATATACACTGTAATTATGAAATGGTAGATTAATTTTTAAAAATATATATATATATATATATATATATATTTTATTTATATATCTATCTAAATCTTATAATTTTGATGAGGGTGTATTTTTTATGTGGTGTTTATTTTTAAAATTAATATTAAAATTTTTGACATGTAAATGGTTGTCCAATTTAAACTAAAAGATAAGAGCTTTTTTATATTAAAAGCAACATAACAAGGATGTTGTCCCTATAACATCCATAGCCCGAAGGCATCCAAAAACATTAGCAAACCCACAACCAAAAAACAAAAACAATTATATTCGTAGCGGTTTGTAAGCAAATAAAAAAACTATAGTCCAGTAAAAGATCATTAGCTAATAGTATTCAAGTTATAAGTACCTAAAATATTTAATAGAGGATCCATGCTCCAAACGACATAAACAACAAAAAGAGGGAACCCTATAACACTAATCATGACTCAAATTTTTGACACCATGACCCTCTTGTAACAGGACATTATTTCCATTCTTCATTAGGAACTTAAAGAGCTCCATTTGGATGTTGTCTCCATTTGTCGTATCTCCTAGCACCTTATCCTGCATTAAATAAAGATATGTCACCGAGCTATGCATAACCTAGAGGATGTTGCCCATCTTCTTCTCCAAGTCAAAGGTTTTGTCCTTCAACATATGCAGCTCCTCCCCCATGACCTTCAACTCAATGTCAGCCCTTTGACATCCCATACAGCTTTCACCCGCAACAGTCTCCTTAGTGTCCTCTTCCATAGTGGCCTCCTTCATTCCATCATCCCATGGTTGGTTATCATGTTCAACCTAGCTATTGTTCACTGACTTTTGTGGATTCTCCTCCAAATCTTCCCAACCACCATTTGCATTCTCCTCTTCCTCTTTTTCTCCATCCTTCCATGTTCTTCCCCTTCATCTTATGAGTCATAATCAACAAGTTTGAGTCTTTTTTCTTTCCCAGAACCATGAGAGGCCAACCTATTCAACTTTCTTTTGCCTTCATTTTTACTATTACTCTCCCTACCATCCTCCTCATCCTTGTTAGACTCTTCAAGAATAGTAATTTACTTGTAGTGGCTAGTATTCTTTCCTTTTTTCTTGTCTGGAAAGGTCTTTTTGCCCTTAGACACACCAATCTCTATAATGACAACTGAGGAAGAGGGGGTTTTAGAGGAAGCAAAAACATCTTCAGGTTGGAGAATGCTTTGCTTTTCCAAGAACCAAGCCTACCTATTAAAAAGGAGGCACTCGAGGAAGGGCCTTCCATAACCACGACTTTCATAGGCGGACACAAAGCAAGGTGGAAAGAATATAGTCTATAAATCAAGCCTCGGTGCAAGGGCACAATATTTTTATCTTTGTTTTTAGGGTCAAGGGCCTCTTTAATAGAGTGTTCCAAGGAGTGAAATAGGTAAAACAGGAAGGAGATAAGGTCATGATTCCTAAAGTGATTTAGAAGTGGCATATGATAAAAATAGTGAACTTTAAAGCATCCTTCCAAAGTAAAATACTTCATTATCGTTAGGCATATACTATTTTCTAGTGGTTAGGTAGCTCCTCCTTTGCATAACCACCTTGTAGCTTGACTGGGGTTTCATTCCCATGGAAGAACCTGTTTAGGCTCTCTCTATTCGTCGCATGGATGGTCCGCTTCCACTTCCTTCCCTCCATGGAAAGGCCATTTGCTTGTGCAATTACCTCCTAACTGACTTCAATCAAAATTCCTCCCACCATGACTCTCCTATTGACCCAGGAGATGGTGAATTGTATAGACAATTTCTCATCAAACCCTTTCAAAAGTTCCAAGTAACCATTAGCTCCACCCTCCTTACAAATGTGACACACAATTTCAATATTCCTAAACTCATCCAGCTTATTAGGCTCAACACGCACTCAGTCACCTCCATTCTAAAAGTAGTGAGAAGGTTTCGCCAAAAAACTAGAGAAATGTGAAATAATTTTGCAAACTCAAACCCAAAAACACAACAAGAAATGAGAAGACTAACCTTGTGTGGGTCGTCAAGGTCATAATAATGCCTGAATCTTTCTTAATCTTTCACTCGTGCCTGTGGGACAACATGCAGTGGGATGTGAAGGCATAATTAAAATTTGTAGCCTTACTTTCCCTAGGGATTACCTTGTCATTATTATCCCAACTCCCACACGCCTCACAACAATGATGCTAACGCATCATTACACATCAAACTAAAAGACTCACAAGACACAAAAAAAGGACACTATGCAACATTAGCGAAATGTACCACACCCACTTAGGAAACCACATCATCCTAGGCCAGCTCATCATCTTGTTTAATTTTTTCCACAATGGGTATTCAAAATTGCAATCCACAACCCAAGTAGTCAGAGGCTACAAAAATCCACTCCCAAAGAGATGAGTACTACTCATTTGAGTCCAATACCAAGGACTCTCCATGGAGGAGTAAATGCACATTATTAGGGAGGGAATCCTTTCTCCTCTAGCATCTCCATCCTTCAATCTGGAAAAGATATGAGATTTTGTTGTCTTTGTTGCCAGTAGAACACCTCTTGACATTAATTAAACACTAACCAAACATTAATTTAAAACATGTTATAACAATACAACCTAATCAAACCCTTATTTACTTAAAATAAATAATTTAACATTTTATAAAATTTGGTGAAACTTTTTTTTTATTGCATAGAGAAACCGTTCAACTTGTGTTAAAAGTTGTTCATACTAGGATTACAAATTAAATAAAAAGAAATAAAGTTTTCTTAATTAGAATATTATGTAGGAAATTTTTTTATTATTAACCATGTGAAGGCTTGGCAAAAATAATAGCATCTTACAATTTTAAATGTTTTTATAGTGATTTATCACTTCATGAATGAATAACAAATGGATTTATATCTTATTTTATTTTCCTCTTTTTATAGATGTTAGAATGATATTTCTTAGATCTATTAAAAAAAATTAGTGTATTGTAAGAATATTTAACAATGACACCAAGTTAATGTGACCATCACAACAACTTAAGAGTTATTATATTTAACTTCAAAGCTATTTAAATTTTGTTTTGTTTTATTTTTATTTTTAAAAACTTTTTATTTATTTATAAAAACATTTTTTTACTTATGTGATTTTATTTAATGAGAAATATTTAATTTTATTTAAAAATTTATTTTATTTAATTTTACTTTATAGTTTTTTAAAAATTAAATTTGATTTTGTTTTATTTTTATGATTTGTTTTATTTTTATTTTTAAAAACTTTTATTTATTTATAAAAACTTTGTATTTATTTATGTGATTTTATTTAATGAGAGATATTTTATTTTGTTTAAAATTTATTTTCTTTAATCTTATTTTATAGTTATTTAAAAATTATTTTTATTTTTATTTATTGAAGGATAATTTATTTTATTTTAAAATTATTTAAGTTTTTTCACATTATTTATTACGTCGAAAGGCATATTAATACTCACATAATGGATTGATAGATATGCATGATTAAAAACTTTCTATGATTAAAATTGACACTCGGCATATTGTATGACACTCGTCATAATTGCAATTAGTTTACTATTACTTAAATAAAAATAGTTTAAATAACTTTAAATAACCTAAATTAAAATAAATTGCACATGTAGTATTGTAACAAGTTAGAATCAGTTTAATATTTAATATTAACAATAAAAATAATAATAAATTAAATAGTTTAAATAAAATTAAATAAATTAAATAACTTACATTAAAATAAATTGCATATTTAGTATTGTAACGAGTTAGAATCAGTTTAATATTTAATTTTATTTCACTCTATCTAGTTTAATGCATGAAATTAAATAAGTTAAATAAAACTAAATTAAATAACTTACATTAAAATAAATTAAATAACTTATATTAAAATAAATTGCATGTGTAGTATTGTAATAAATATAATTTAAATAATCTTAATCCGATCAATCAATTATAATAAGAATTTTCAAATGAAATATTTAAAATTTTCATTATATTACTCTATATATATAGAAATAGAAAAAAAAAAAATTATACTAGATTTTATTTAAATTAATGTAAATAAAATAATTAAAATAACCTAAATTAAATTAAACAACTTAAATAAAAATAAATTAAATAACTTTAATGAATTTAAATAGTTTAAATCAAACTAAATAAGTTAAATACCTTACATTAAAATAAATAAATTAAATGTAATTTAATTAGTTATAATAAAAGTTTTCAAATTAATATTCTTTTAGTTATAACTAGCAAAAAAATGTCTCTGCGAACGAAAAATCGATGCATTGCATCGACACCCTTTTTCGAGCATTCTTACCCGCAGCAAGGAATTTACAGAGGCTTTGTAAATCGGTTCGTTGTTTTGGCTAATATCTCTGGGATTGAGGAACCTGACAAGGTTATATCACAGACCCGCGATCAAGAAGCCTTCTTTGCAAAAACTAACTATTTTAAGGCTAATACGGTTAGGGCTCCCCCTCCTCTTTGCAAGGGCTGGGATCGGGATTGGTATTTGGTGAGCTGCAGAAACAACAGAGCATTAGGGCAACCAAACTACCTCAAGCAGAATCCCAATCATTGTCGGGAGGAGGGTTTTGTAAAACCTAACCAGTCAAAGATTTGCTCAGCTTGCCATATTTTTCCTCCTCCAAGGTCCTCAGGTAAATTATCAAAGAAAATGGTATCCCCGGGCCATCACTCTTTCATAAATAATCACAATTTAAAGGAGGCTAAGCATCCTAAGCCAGATTCACCTTCAAATCCTCCAGCTAATCCTAATGGGCTAGTCATTGAAATTGATACCCATACTAAGATCAGGTATCAAATGCATTGCAACGACCGAATGATCTTTGCTCGGTGGAAAGGCTGGGGGATCCCGTCTGATCAAATTGCTAATTGGGTGTCGACTTCTCTCAATAACCAGGTAAAAATTGATATCCTTCCTGATAATTTCTTAGCTATTGAATGTGGTATTTAGAGTTTGAGAAATTCTTTGCTAAATGGGGACATATTAGCATTCAAAGGTCTAGGGTTTGATTGTCGGGAATGGCAACCCCTCTTTCTTCCATCTAAATTTAATTCTTGCATGTTAACAGAGCAATTTGACTTGATAAATTCCCTGTAGAATTATGAAATAATGAGTTCTTAAGAATAATAGGTAACAAAATAGGCAAATTTGTAGAAGTTAAAAAATCAGCCCTAAGCTTCTTTAGCCAACTTTTGATTGTTAATATGAATATTAACATTAAATCTTTAGAGCCCATAACAGTGAATGCGACAATTTATGCTTAACCCTAGAACTGCCCTTTTATAATGGTTCTTTCGAAATGTCTACGTTGAGGAAGATCCCCTCTGAGAAACCTTTCTCCGAATCGGTCATCAAATCTAATGGCACCCCATTTAGATTTGTGGAAGGTGGGGGTTTTACCTTCGAAGGCTATAAGTTTAATATCAACTCTAATCATCTCACCACAGACTTATGTCCTCACAGCTCCCCTATTAAGATATCTTGCCCACCTCTTCCTCCATTGCCAACTATTAATCCACCTATAGTTGACTCATTACTTTGGGATCGAGACCTGGAAGAAGGTGAAATCAGTGAGGTGCTCCCTCAGAAAGAGCAGCCCGAACTGACTAATTTGCCATCATCTAGCTCTCTCATCCCACCAAAGAGGCTAAGTCCTTCGAGGTCTTCCCCTTTAATGGAACTCACCTCCTCCTCTAAGCAATCAGAGAGAGATAGGCCTCCCCTGAATCCAGGAATGGCTCCTGTGCAGGGTCAACCAATCTCTCAAGTCTCAAGATTGGAGACCTTTGAGGTGTCAGAGGTCCATCCTCCATCTTTGATGCTTGTTTCATATTCAATTGCAGAATTTGAGAGTGATCGAGTTGCTAGGGAAGTTAACATCATTGCCAAATTTGTAGGGGAAGAAGTAGTAAACGGCCTTATGGATCAATTGGTTGATGAAATTTGTGATGATGAGGAACTAGAAAAACAAAGGGATCTCTATGTCAAAAATCTAATGGATGTTGCCAGAGTCGACTTAGAAACAGATGAACTTTTTATAGCATTAGACAACTTAGAAAATGATAACCCAAACACTCTAGGCATTCTCAGCTCTGAAAGAAGTAAAGATTCTCCTGACTGTTCTAAAATCAGTAAGAAAAGAGGCAGGAGATCTCTTGCTGAATTAAGATCAAAGGATGGAGAAGCAAGGGGTCAGTCTAAAATATCTAATCTTTTTAATGTAGGGGAGGGGAAATTCCTCCCCACAAGGCCATGAAAATCATAACATGGAATGTTAGGGGTTTGAATGCCCCTAACAAACAACGCATCTTAAAGTGTTGCATCTCTGATTCTAAACCAGATATAATGTTAATCCAAGAAACCAAAATGAACTCCTCTGAGATAGCCCTTTTTGAGAAAAAACTAGGCGTTAGACAGCTAAAGAACTCCCCTGCTACAGGGGCCTTAGGGGGCTTAGCCATCATTTGGGACTCTAGATTCATCTCGTTTATACCTTTAGAGATTAAGCAAAATTGGATGGGAGGAGAATTAGTAAGTTATAAAAATAACCTAAGATTCAAATTGATTAACGTTTACGGTCCTATCCAAAATAGGGATAAGGCTACGGTGTGGGTGGAATTGGAGTCTTTCCTCAGAAGTTTCCCAAATGATGTATGCATCATTGGAGGAGATTTCAATGCTATCACTAAGGTAGCTGACAAAAGAGCAGGTAGCAACAAACTTCCTCCAGCGGCTGTAGATTTCAATCATTGGATCAATAGGAATTCCCTGTTGGAAATCCAAACGGTAGATAATGCCATCACCTGGAACAACAGAAGGCTTGGTTTCTGTAACATTTCTGAGAAACTAGATAGGTTCTTTATCCATGGAGGGCTCTCAGAGCTTAACTTTACCCTTAATGCAGAACCCCTGCCTTTAGCAGGATCTGACCATTTCCCACTCCAACTAGTCTTATTATCTGACCACTCCCCTAAAAAATGTCCCTTCAAATTTGAGAGCATGTGGTTCAGAGATGATAACTTTTTTAAACTTAATTGAGAACTGGTGGAGAAGCTCTGTTTTCTCTGGTTCGAAGATGTTTATTATCACAAGCAAATTAAATCTTATCAAAAGGAAGCTCTTAGAATGGAACACGACTAATTTTGGAAATATTTTCGATAAAAAAACTCCTAATAGAAAATGATCTTAAGAATGTTAACATTGAGGTTCTTGAGAAGGGGATGGATGAACATCTCTTCCTCAAAGAAAAGGCTCTACTCTCTAAATATGAAAAGACACTCTCAAACGAAGAGATCTTTTGGAAACAAAAATCGAGGGAGACTTGGTTGAGTGATTGGGACCAAAATACTAAGTTTTTTCACAATAGTACTAAGCAGAGGCGATGGGTCAATTGAATTTCTAAAATTAAGAATTGCCAGGGTTCCATCCTGTCTGAACCGGATGATGTTGCCTCCGAGGCAACAAGGTTTTTTGATAAAATCTTAAACAATATTGAAGGGTCCAACCTCAGGGGCCAACTCAATATTATCAAGAATCTTCCAAAACTCATTAACGATGACCACAACAAAATCCTGTCAAATAAATTCTCTAAGGAGGAGGTTGAATCTGTCCTTATAAAGATGAATCTCGACAAGGCCCCGGGCCCGGATAGCTTCCCCACTAGCTTTTTCCAACAATGTTGGGGTTTTATGGGGACAGAGATCACTAACGCCTTAGAAGGTATTAGGAACTCTGGTAAGATTCTGAAAGAAATCAACAATACCTTCTTAGCTCTCATCCCCAAAAAAGAGAATCCCGAAAGCTTTAATGACTTCAGACCAATAGCCCTTTGCAACACTCTGTACAAACTCTTAACCAAAACCCTAGCAGACAAACTCCAGAATCTTCTCCCCATTATCATTAGTGAAGAACAAACTAGCTTCGTAGAAGATAGATCAATCTATGATGGGGTTATTATAGCCCAAGAGGCCATTCATTCGGTCCAGCTCAACAGGGCCCCAAGTATGCTAGTCAAATTAGACATAAGCAAAGCTTACGACAAAGTTGATTGGCGCTTCCTATGCAAATGCTTGGAGGCCTTTGGATTTTCCAAATCCTTGATCAACCTAATCTCTGAATGTATATCCACCCCCAAATTCTCGGTCTTGATTAATGGTTCCCCAGAAGGTTTCTTCAGCAGCTCAAGAGGGCTCAGGCAGGGAGATCCTATGTCCCCCTTCCTTTCCATCATCATGGTTGAAGTCCTAGGTAAATCCATCCTAAGGCCAAAGAGGAAGGTGGGATCCAAGGAATCCCCATTACTAGCGGCCTCCCTCCCTTTACCCACTAGCAATTTGTTGACGACATGATGCTTTTTGGGCAGGGAAGTGTAAGGGAAGCGAGCGCCTTCAAAGGCATACTTAATTCCTATATGCTAGCCTCGGGTCAAGAGGTGAATCTGGCCAAGTCTGCAGTTTTCATGTTCAACATAGACCCCTCCTTAGGAAAAGTGATCAACAATGTCTTGGAGATTAGTGAAGGAACTCTTCCTTGCAAATACTTAAGCATTCCCCATGACAAGGGTAGAAGACCCTCAAAATTATGGGACAACTTGGTGGATAAAATCAAGTCTAGGATTAACATTTGGAAAGGAAAATGGCTCTCATCTGCAGGTAGAGCAACCTTGGTTAGATCGGTCTTGTCATCTATGCCCATTTACCAGCTCTCCTGTCAACATTTATCTTCTTCTAAACTTGCAAAGCTCAACAAGCATCTCAGGACTTTCTTTTGGCAAGGTGCTAATGACAATCGTAAAATATCACTCATATCCTGGGACAAGATATGCAAACCTAAAGAAGAAGGAGGAGTTGGCATTAAAAACCTTCATGATCAGGGCAAAGCCTTGGGTGCCAAGTTGTTCTGGAGGATGTTCAAAACCCCCACCTCAAATGGGCTCGCTTGCTGCACCACAAACACCTTAATGGAGGGAATCCTATCCAAATCTTCAGAGAAACCAACCCTCCTAGAGGGTCCTGCCTATGGAATTTTATGTTAGACTGCAGGAGGATTATCTCTGACAGACTTACTTGGAACCTGGGGTCCGGGGATAAAGCTCTTTTCTGGTTGGATTCATGGAGTGGATATAAGGCTATTGATAATATCCATGACTTTGGTGCTACTCGTATCCTTCTTGAATCTCATAGAGGTCCCCTATTAAACAACTATATCTCCCCCTCAGAGGATGGGGCTAGTTGGCAGTGATTGAGAAGGAAGATGAGGATATCTCGGTAAGGGATAAACAAAAAATTATGGCAATTCTTAAATCAAGGAACATTGCCTTAGGTCAGAATAAGGACAAGCTTGTCTGGGATGTCTCCCTAAGAGGAGAATACAACTCCAAGGATGGGTACTCTCTCATCTCCAAATCATTTTTAAGACCTATGACTGAGCTTCCCTTGAAACTTTGCTGGGATAAATACTGTCTGCCTAAGGCAGGTATCTTCTCCTAGCTTGCGGTTTAGAACAAGCTCCTAACTCTGGATAAATTTAGAAGAATGGGGTATGAGGGCCCTAGTAGATGTCCTCCTTGTGAGGCAGACAAGGAAGACACCAATAATATCCTCCTTAATTGCCCCTTTGCTCACAAATGTTGGATCTGGTTCACCAACAAACTTGAATGGTCTGCGGCCTTCCCCCACACCATCTTTGGAATGCTCAAGGCATGGCCTCTCCTCAGGCGTGGCTGTCTCTTTGAAGGTTTATGGACACCTCTCCCTTCTTCCATTATGTGGGAACTATGGAAGGAGAGAAATAGACGTCTCTTTAAGAATGAAAACTAGAGGTTCCCAGAATCATTAACAGGATAGAGTCAGCTATCACTGAGCTCATGAACAACCGACTGTCATCAGGCACATTGAAGAATGCCTCTATCACTTATTGGGATGAAAAAATGATAAAATATTGGGAAGGCTCATCCTTTCCTCCCTTTGTAGGAGATGGTCCTATTGCAAGTCTTCGATCAAGTGATGCATGCAGATGGTAGCCCCCAGGCGAAGGTTGGGTGAAGCTAAACTTTGATGGGGCATCCCGTGGCAACCCAGGGCAAGCAGGGATAAGTTGTGTTATTCATAATTGGGAAGGCAAGGAACTTGGCATCAACACAAACAATTGGGCGGAACTTATGGCCCTGGTGGAGGGTCTGCATTTATGTAGGAAACTTGGAGTTAAGAACTTGGAAATTGAAGGAGGTTTGGCTATAATTGTCAATGCTCTGAGGAAAGGTAGTATGCCTAATTGGAGACTAAATACTTTGTTGTCAAAAGCTCTTGACTTATGCAGAGATTTTGATAGGTTCACAGTAAATCATATTTATAGGGAGGGCAATAAAAGAGTGGATGAGTTGGCCAACTTGGGAGCCGATGGCATCAATCTCCTATCGGTGCCACCTTAAGGCAACCCCCTCTTTTGTTTTTGTGTCCTAAGTGGTCGTTAGCATGTTTCTCCTTTCATCCCCTTATGTTTCTCTTGCCCAAACTCTGTTTTAACCCCCTTATTTATTCCTCTTCCTGCCCCCTGTATTTCCGTATAGATACTCAGACAAACATTTAGTTTAAATATGCCCATATATTTGTTCTCCCAGACTTTAACTCGGGTAGTTAGGCTCAATCCATGGCCAGATTGAGCCTAACTATGGTTGTTTCCTCACCGATACCTATCTGATATCCATTGGGTTTTTATGTCGAAGAAACCTCGGGCCTCGGTGACCTCCTTTATTTTTCCACCGAAACACTTCTTCCATCAAAATCATCATGCCCTGTCGATGAATGGATCTATTGTCTCACCGAAGCCTTTCTTTATCCTCCCTTATCATCTTCCACTGATAAAGTCGCATCGGTGAAACCATGCATATCGGAGGCATGCCTTTTAGCTTCCTCGAAACCTATTTCCTCATCGATATCTTTTATCAATGTAGCTTCCTTTTGTCTAATCGACATTATTCTTTCGATGAGAATATTCCTTTCGATGAGTTATGTTGCACCGATGGTATTATCTCCTCGAAGACCTTTTCCCGTCGATGAAAACCATCTCTGCTTTCCTCGATATCTTTTGTCGATGGAATTACTGTCTTCGATGAGTCTTTTCTGAAGTTCATCGGCGCTTCCTTTCTTTGATGGCCCTTCTATATCGATGAGACATCATTGGGTCTCATCGATATTATTTGAACCTGGATATCTTAATAAGATGCTTGGTTGTTTCCTCACCGATACCTATCTGATATCCATTGGGTTTTTATGTCGAAGAAACCTTGGGCTTCGGTGACCTCCTTTATTTTTCCACCGAAATACTTCTTCCATCGAAATCGTCATGCCTTGTTGGTGAATGGATCTATTGTCTCACTGAAGCCTTTCTTTATCCTCCCTTATCATCTTCCACCGATAAAGTCGCATCAGTGAAACCATGCGTGTCGGAGGCATGCCTTTTAGCTTCCTCAAAACCTATTTCCTCATCGATATCTTTTATCGATGTAGCTTCCTTTTGTTTGATCAACATTATTCTTTCGATGAGAACATTCCTTTCGGTGAGTTATGTTGCACCGATGGTATTATCTCCTCGAAGACCTTTTCCCATCGATGAAAACCATCTCCGCTTTCCTCGATATCTTTTGTCAATGAAATTACTATCTTTGGTCACTATGTATGTTTCCTCACCGATACATATTTGATATCCATTGGGTTTTTATGTCAAAGAAACCTCGGGCTTCGGTGACCTCCTTTATTTTTCCACCAAAACACTTCTTGCATCGAATCATCATGCCCTGTCGGTGAATGGATCTATTGTCTCACTGAAGCCTTTCTTTATCCTCCCTTATCATCTTCCACCGATAAAGTCGCATCGGTGATACCATGCATATCGGTGGCATGCCTTTTAGCTTCCTCGAAACCTATTTCCTCATCGATATCTTTTATCGATGTAGCTTCCTTTTGTCTGATTGACATTATTCTTTCAATGAGAACATTCCTTTCGGTGAGTTATGTTGCACCGATGGTATTATCTCCTCGAAGACCTTTTCCTGTCGATGAAAACCATCTCCGCTTTCCTCGATATCTTTTGTTGATGGAATTTCTGTATTTGGTCATTATGGTTGTTTCCTCACCGATACCTATCTGATATCCATTGGGTTTTTATGTCGAAGAAACCTCGAGCTTCGGTGACCTCCTTTATTTTTCCACCGAAACACTTCTTCCATCAAAATCATCATGCCCTATCGGTGAATGGATCTATTGTCTCACCGAAGCCTTTGCTTATCCTCCCTTATCATCTTCCACCGATAAAGTCGCATCGGTGAAACCATGCGTATTAGAGGCATGTCTTTTAGCTTCCTCAAAACCTATTTCCTCATCGATATCTTTTATCGATGTAGCTTCCTTTTGTCTAATCGACATTATTCTTTCAATGAGAACATTCCTTTCAGTGAGTTATGTTGCACCGATGGTATTATCTCCTCGAAGACCTTTTCCCGTCGATTAAAACCATCTCCGCTTTCCTCGATATCTTTTGTCGATGGAATTACTGTCTTTGATGAGTCTTTTTTGAAGTTCATTGGTGCTTCCTTTCTTCGATGGCCCTTCTATATCGATGAGACATCGTTGGGTCTCATCAATATTATTTGAACCCGGATATCTTAATAGGATGCTTGATTGTTTCCTCACCGATACCTATCTGATATCCCTTGGGGTTTTATGTCGAAGAAACCTCAGATTTCAGTGACCTCCTTTATTTTTCCATCGAAACACTTCTTCCATCGAAATCGTCATGCCCCATCGATGAATGGATCTATTGTCTCACCGAAGTCTTTCTTTATCCTCCCTTATCATCTTCCATCGATAAAGTCGCATCAGTGAAACCATGCGTATTGGAGGCATGCCCTTTAGCTTCCTCAAAACCTATTTCCTCATCGATATCTTTTATCGATGTAGCTTCCTTTTGTCTGATCGACATTATTCTTTTGATGAGATCATTCCTTTCAGTGAGTCTTTTTATGTTGCACCGATGGTATTATCTCCTTGAAGACCTTTTCCCGTCGATGAAAACCATCTCTGCTTTCCTCGATATCTTTTGTCGATGGAATTACTGTCTTCGATGAGTCTTTTCTAAAGTTCATCGACGCTTCCTTTCTTCAAAGGCCCTTCTATATTGATGAGACATCGTTGGGTCTCATCGATATTATCTGAACCCGGATATCTTAATAGGATGCTATTACACCCGCTTGTTGACTTGTGGGCTACCATGGTATTAATGAAAATGATGATTTCTTGTAACAATAGGGGGATTTTATAATTTAACTCCACAGATAATCATTCAAATTTGATGCTCAACAGGTGGCATCACTTATCTTCCTTTAAACTCCTAAATTTAGCTTTTTAAGTCTTGCTGCTCTACTAGGATAAGCTTTAAGAGTAGAAGGAGGCAATACCTTACATTAATGAGCATAGGTATATAAACATGTTGGCATATCTCACTCCCGGATATATGTGATCATGGATATATAGGTATTATTATTTATGTAGATATTGCCTTCTTTTAGGACTAACACTTACCTAGCTATTCTCTCTCTCTCTCTCTCTCTCTCTCTCTCTCTCTCTCTCTCTCTCTCTCTCTCTCTCTCTCACTCTCTATATATATATATATATATATATATATATATATTTGTATTTATATGTCTATATATATTTATCATCATTCACATTATATATTAGGATTTTGTTCAGACTCCAATCTATATATTCATATTCATATATAGTTTCCTATTTTCCTGCCCGTTCTCTCAATTTTAAGTTAAATCAGTCTCAGATGCATATGTCAGTTTTCCTCTTTCTTCCCAGTAATCTCCAGCATCATATTATTAGATTAAGGGTCGACCTGATAAAATTTTGTCTCACTTAAAGCTTTCCCATGACACTCAATTAGGGCCTAGAAGGCTCTCGAACCATATTCTTTAAGATGGTAGCTCCCCGCAATCTCTTTGCAGGAATATTTATGGAATTTGCCTTGTTAATATTTATTGAGTTTATGCTCTTCGATGGGTAACCACTCTCGCATTATGTTTCTGGAGATTTTTTGAGACTGTTATTTTGAGCTGTGTATCCTAATAGGGTGACCATCCAGGCAGGTATGATATATTGTATAAGTTGACCGGTTCGGTTTTCCTTTTCCTAACATTCTGGTGAGAGATTCTCTCAAGATTTTGTGCAGCATAAGGAGCAGAGCAAGCTTAACCCTGTGTTTCAGGAATCGCAAGAACTGTCGCCCACAAATGGCAACATCACCCCAAGAGATGGGCAATCTCCTGCTCAACTTTACACAGAGGATTTCTACATACAATCTTCATTATTTTGGACATGTTCCCTTTTTTATTTTGTATCGCATTCTTAATTTTTTTCTGATCCTTGAGGGATCTGGGCTAGACCAGAGGTTTTCTTCCCTCCATTGTTTCCTACCGGTGCCCACACCGAATGGAGGTGTAAATTTAAATCTATCTATTTTTAAATTAATAAAATTCTTTGGCCTCGGTCTTTTATCGATAAAAAAAAAAAAAAGTTTTCAAATTAAATATTTAAAATTTTCATATATTACTCTCTTTATATATATAAATAGAAACCAATAAAATATGTACTAGGTTTTGTTTAAATTAATGTAAATAAAATTAAATAATTTAAAATAATTAAAATTAAATTTAAAAACTTAAATTAAATTAAATAACTTTAATAAAATTAAATAAATTAAATCAAACTAAATTAATTAAATTAATTAAATTAAATAACTTAACTTAAAACAAATTGCATATGTAGTATTGTAACAAATTAAAATCATTTAAATATTTAATTTTATTCAAACTATATCCAATTATTAATGCATAAAATTAAATAATTTAAATAGAACGAAATTAAATAATCTAAATTAAATTAAATAACTTGAATTAAAATAAATTAAATAATTTATATTAAAATAAATTGCATGTGTACTATTGTAACAAGTTACATATCCAATATGTAATGCATATAAAAAGACATTTGCGTGCATTCAAATAAATAAATTCATTCTATATTTAGAACATTTTGTTTATACTTCATTTAAAGCGATAAATTTTGTTTGTTTACCTTCAATTATAAAAGAATAAAAAATCATTCTAGATTTTGAGGAAGCCGAGGAAAGAAAATGACAAGTTAGTGTGTAAATTTAAAGGTACACAACAATTCACATATTCTAACATTGGTTTATCATTCATACTTTCTTTATGTATCATTTCTCATTATCTTATCAATGTATTCCAATCTTCAATTGTGTATTAAAGATTATCTCTATTTTCCAATTGAATTCATTCGTTGTGTATGCATTATAACTTCTTGTTGAGTTTTTTACTACTCCCAAAAGAACTTTTGTCTCTAAGGTATGTAATTTTGAAAATTTCCTTCTCATCTCTCTAGGTAATTATTTTATCAATGTATTCCAATCTTCAATATTTTTCGTTGTTTTTATCATGTTTATTCATTTTCTCAAAACTTCACTACATACTATTTTTTATAGTCGTCATGGGTGTCGTGCAAACTAATGTTATATGTTGTGAAGTCCAACATAACAATCAAAGTTTGGGCACTTCTTCCTGATATTGAAAATGAAGAGATATTACCAGTGTATAGATGGTTAACAAAGTAAAACTTGATTCAAATTTTGGAAAAAGTATTTACACATTGTATCTATGACTAAATTCAATGATTATAATATAATATAGATGTTGTTGAATAGTTATTACTACTCCGTAAATTATTAGCCAAGTGATTTTTTTTCCCTTTTTAAAATATTATTTTGATAAATGATTCCAAATTTTTAATTTGCATAATATTTTACAAATGTTGTTATTATACCTCTAAAAAGTATGATATTGCTTTTATTTCATTTTAATTATCATTAATTAAAATTTAATTAAAATTAAATTTTAAACTTCATCTATCATCGAATTTAATTGCACCTCATACTTTATCATTGAATATATGAATATTTCATATTTTGAAAGTTGATATCTTTCGGCGTACTTTACTTAGATTTCTAAAAATATAGGTATGCTAGTTTTATTTTTATTTAAAGAGTTATTTTATTTTTTAATTTCAAAACTATTAAATTAAATTATATTGATTATTTTTTCTATTTCAAGAATTAATTTGCTTGTATATACATATTAATTTTATTTTATTATTTTGACATTTTTATTTATTTATTTTCATTTTACCTTTTTAAAAAATTAATTTTAAAATTTAATTTAATATATGTGAGTGATATTTTGGTTTTTATGTGCATGGTAGAATGTTTGTCAACTTAAATAAAATAGGTTTTAATATGAATTAAAAATTAAATTTAAATAATTAAATGTTAAATTAAAATTTATAATATTAAATCTTTTAATTTCATCAAGTTAAAAAAATAAAATAGATAATAAATTTTTAATAATATAATATAAATATCATATAATTTTATTTTTATTTTATTTTTGGGTAGGTTACATGGATTTTTAGCATAGTCTAATCGTCAGGTGAGGCCACAAACTGGGGGACCTCGTCCTCGAATCCAACAATCTATACCTGTGAGCACGAAAGCCTAGCTCCTCAAGCAACACATGCTAATGAGGATCTAGATCCATGAGCAACACACGCCTAACGTGGGTATAACACAAGGTTTGTGAGCACAAACTCCACCTCCACAACCACCATGCTAATGAGGATCTAGATCCATGAGCAACACATGCCTAACGTGGGTCTAACACAAGGTTCGCAAGCACAAACTCCACCTCAACAACCACTAGCATCTCCTCCTATCTTTGCATGTCCATCAAGGTGGGCCCAAACCAACATTAACACCATTTTGACCAAGTGGGGATCTAAACCTTGGTTGCACCATCAACAGTGCAACCACTAAACCACAAGGTGATCCCCAAACTAAAACAAAGCAAATCAACTAAAATATGATCTTGGGCATCAACCAAAAAATATGCAATCATTCAGTAGTATTTATAGGTTGTAATAGAAATCTAGTAAAAGTAAAAAATAGGAAAGTAATACAAAATACACTTTTCAAAATTTGTAATCTATTTTTTATCTTCCACTAACTTGATATCTACCTATCTTTATTTTTGTTATCATAATATTGTTAGAGAACAATTAACTAAACTTCTATTCATAAAACAAATCATATGTTGTGTCAAGACTATCAAAGATGAGCACACTCAACCATGCAATGCCTTCAATCGTCTTTCATCCCATAGCTTGATTATGAAGTTATGTGCCTCTCAAAGTCGTATTTTTCCTTCTAGCATCATTTAGTGACAATGAAAGGTCTACATCACCCAAAAAAGCTTCATTGTTAACCAACAAAATTTTATTCAAAGGTAGCAACCTAACTCCATAATCTATAGTTAAAATAATGACATACAAAGCACCTTGTGATCGACTCTTAATTAATGTTCAATTTCTTTACCAATTATTTGGCTTCTCTAAGGTCAAAAAAAACAACTACAAACATTGAAGATATATACATATATACCCTATAACAATTATGCACCTCCATGAATTTCATACCCACACCCACTAGATAGCATAGAGGAGCAATCTGTTATAGGTTTGAAGGAACCCTTTTTAGTCATTTCTCTATTATACCTCCAAGGAAGGTCATTTCTTTCTTATTACTTATTAAATGTAAATAAGCATCCATTACACTTCTTAAATTACCTCTTGTCATAAAGGTGGAATTTTTTCATACTATTATTAATCTTTTCACCATTTAACCACTCTCGTAATCTATGTTAGGAGATATTAGCATGTTATATCTCATACATGAATGATATGTAGAGTTTGTCATCCATGAAATCTCATAGCTCTTTAAGTAACGTTTGTTATAATTTATACTTCACTAAATGAAGTATATCTTAGAGTATTATTTTCTTGTTGTTTGATTATTGATGTAATTTAAGTTTTAGCGTTAATCATTTAATGACATTAGAGTCTATAACACATTCTTCAATCATGTCAATTGCACAATTGGCAAGGATATTAACTTCTTTATTAGATTCCCTAAAACATGTTTGGTGGGAAAAAATTTAGCGAACTTTTTGAAGGAACACTACAAATTTGAAAATAAGGACTGAAATCTCTACTTTGTTGTTGATTCCCCCTTTAAGTTTATTAGAAGTTGTTTTCATTATTTTACCTTCTTTATTTCTAATTTGATACATGTGACTCCAAAAGTGCCCAAAGTTCTATGAGACACTCCATTTGAAATTCATCTTATACCATCCTACCAAAGGGAACTTTCATTTTTACTTCTTATTAAGTATCTGGAAGAATCATACATCCATTTGAAGAAAAATATTATAAAATTTTTATTTTGATTAATTTAAATTTATTTTTGAAATATTATCAAATTAAAAAATAAAACAAATATTAGTAAAATAAAGATCAATGTTAACCATCTTTATAGTGAAACTCATCACTTGCCATAAATTATCTTTACAATTAGATTAAATTTTTATGAAATAATTTTCTATTATTATGAGTGTCTAGTAAAAAATTTAATGTGACTAATGACATTGGCATATCATGGCCCCATGTGCCCAGTCCTCATCTACCAAAGTTGAGTTTCAAACTGGGAGAACATTGGATCAGCAAATGCACAAGCTTGCGATCACAATGGCCACAACAACACCACCACTTAACCAACACACTATGAAAAGAACCCCAAATTACTATAATTTAAATATCAACAATAATTTTTATTTATTATTCCATGAAAACACGCTCACAATTAATATTTATATCATTTTATTTTTAAAAAATATAAACCTTTTGAATCATTTAACAACTCATGGGTATCAAGAGTTTGACTTAAATATATAAATAATTTCTTAAACTTAATATAAAGAATCCAAAGATTTCCATTCCACCAAATTCATCAAAAGAATCCAAAGATTTCCATTCTACCAAATTCATCAAACCGTCATCTCTTTTTAATATTTAAAAACTATATTTTAATAAAATACAATTTCTAATAAACTCATCCAAAATCTTTCAACTCCACCAACAAATTATTAAAAAATTTATATAAGAACTTTCATATCTTTATAGTACCACTTTCTTTCTAAAATGCCACGTCAGATCTAGTTATCTTACGTTGTCTCTAGAACGCACTAGATGCCAACCCTCCCTCCCGGAATTCCGACAGCTGTTTCGCACTTTTGCATAAAAATCAGTCCACGTGTCTCATATTTTTGCAACCACCACAGTATTTTGAAATTGCACGGTACTTTTATTTGCTTTTATATATTTATTTATTCTGCACATTAACAAAAGCTTGTTTGTAGCTCTCTCTTTCCTTTATTCCCTCAACACCATATCCTTTGCTTGTGGACAAACAATGACAACATTAAAACAAAGGGATCTGATTTTGTCATACCACTTTATTGTAAGAATCACTATTCTCCTCCCTTGACTAATGTAATACTATTCTACCTATATGACTGTGGGTTTATATATATAATATATATATAAGAGGTTTAAGTATATTTTAGTCTTGCTTTATTAAACAAATTTAAAGGGAGTAAACTATATGAATTTTTTTGTGTGTGTTTGAATGGTTTAATTGATGTTTTAGATCATATTTTATGATTTATGAAGTGGACCAAATTTGAATAGATCATGGAGTGCGATTTGGAAGATTGATTTAAAAAAATTACAAATTCATTAAGTAATATACATCACCGTCAAGGAGTCTATCAAGATCTAAGACATATTCATTATTGAATTTCTTTTCTTTAAAATCCCACCTAAAATTACCGTCACAAATTAAATTCTGATTAAAAAATAGATTTTAATTGTTCTTGATTGTGGTTTCTTATTATAATGATCGACTTTTCATTCACAAAAAAAGTAGCATAGCACCTTGCACATAGTATAACACTAGCTAAGTTGCAACATCAACATTCATGTCAATCATCTTTAACTTCATCCTCCATTGAAACCTACAAGTGTGTCTACATCCTTGGATGAATGATGGAATTCTAGTACGATAAGTGTGTTTGCATAGTTGCAAGGAGTCAATTTTTCCCATTTAAGATCTTCTAGAGAAAACAGGGGAGTAGTTGAGATATTCTCGAATTGATTATTAGTGATGAGCTTAAGAAGACCAAAGCACGAAGAGACACATAACTTAAATAAATTTTATATTTTTGAGCTATGTTGAAAATGGGTTCCAACAAGGACAAGAAAAATGTTTCTAAGGACAAGATTAAAAAAAAATCCTAAAAGTCCTAAAACATTTTTTTCTTCTCCTAAAGGTGACAAGCCTAAGAATGAGATATGTTCTTATTGTAAGATTCCCAGAAATGATGAACATAAGTGTGCTGGATGAATAAGGATTTTGATCGCTTCACTCATCTTCTTTAAAGGAACAATATTGGGGTGCCTAATTCATCCGAGTAGAGTTCATCACAAGGAAGTCCCTAAGAAGAAAAACAACAATAAGGGGAAAGGAAAGGGCAATGTTCTTATTTCTATTGTATTTCTAATGCCCGCATGGATTGTTACTCAAATGGTTCAGATTACTTGACTTCAAATAGAGAGAAATTCACTAGTCCTATGCCACATATTTTGATGGTTGATAACAATCCAAATAAGGTTTATAAGAGAGGGTCTATCAACATAAGTGACTAAATTTAAGGTGTTCTTTAAATTTAAGTTCATTGCCAACTAAACTTATTTCAATCTACCAAATTACATAAATAGGTTCAAGCAAATTGGTTTAGCTTATTTGAGATACCATAGTCATCAATGAGTTCCATAGCATCTCCATAGCAACAATTGGAAAAGTAGATCCTTAGTATCAATTGTATGTCTTTTCACAATGCTTTGTTGATGTTGTTTTCTTCCACCTCACTGCTTACTCATGTTTTGATGAGGTTGGTAAATTATGACATGAGTAGTTTCTAGTCATTTAAAGTACCACTATTTACAACAACTTATCCAACAAGGTATGATAATAAGGTTGTCTTCTTTTCAAATTTTTGGTGGTAACTACTAAGGATGTATTCTTGGTAAACATCCAAAAGAAAAGTATGATATAGGCAAAGCATGAAGGGTTACTCAAATCCTAGAGTTAGCCTATGGTGATTTTTTTGGTCCATTTTGAAAGCCTTATTTCAATAAAGCTAGATTGTTCTTACCTTCATTGATTAATTCTCTCGGTTTACTTTGTTGTACTTTCTTTTGCATAAGGCAAAGGTTTTTTAGTATTTTCAATGCTTCACGTAACTTCGAGAAACAATCTAGAAAACCCATCAAATTTTGACAATGTTGGCAAGTATGTTAACCATTAGTTTGAGTAATTCTATACTTCGTAGCGGATTGCCTTGTAACACGTACATTTCCATTCAATCCTCAACAAAATGGAGTAGCAAAACATAAGAACAAATCCTTGAATGAAACAGTGAATTGCATGATCCACTCTTAATCCCCCACACTACAATTCTAGACACATGCTACTAACTAAGTGAACTCCAAGTCCAAAACCCTTAATCCCCCACACTACAATTCTAGACACATGCTACTAACTAAGTGAACTCCAAGTCCAAAACCAAGTTCCTCATAAAACCTTGAAAGGAGTTACTCAAGAGGTAGGAAATTTGCAATGAAACATTTTAGTCTTTGAATGTCAAGCATGGGCCCACAATCTTGTAAAAAGACAAAAGGCTATGGATATTCATAGTGGGCAATTTATCTTTGTGGGTTATCCAAATGCAATAAAAGAATATTGATTCCTTTATCTAGTTACTCATAAGATATTCATCAAAAGGAGTTCAATTTTGAGGAAGGCTCTGTAGGTCCAACTCTTGGCAATTCTTCTTCAATCATTTGAGTATATACTTCAAACATATATACTTATCTTAGATTTAATTTCAAAGACTAAAGAAGATCTATTCCACCAAATTCATCCACGACACAATATCAATCTCATTATTTTTTATATAAAAAAATTTATATTTAGCAAAATATAAATAATCTCTAATAAACCCAATTTAAAACCTCTCAAACTTTACAAACAAACCAATATAAATTTCATAAAGATACTCACATATAGTCAAGATTAAACTCTTTCTTGAATGCAAATAAAAATCTAGTTACCTCACATTCTCCCTAGAATACTACATACCATGCTTTCACAATTTATTTTTATTTGATCTTCATTTATTTGGTTCTAGGATGCCCTTTATATTCTTTCCTTGTTTTATGATATTCTTTATTCTCTTATACCAAGATATCTCTCCACATAAGCAAAAGATTGTAACTCTCTTTTTCCTTTATTCTCTCAACATTATCCTTTGCTTGTGGGTAAAGACACATCATCCTTCAAAATATTGAAAATAAAAAATAAAAATGACAATATTGAGGATTACCATTAAAATAGCAAGGGATCTTGTCATATTACTTTATTCTAAGAATCACTTTCTCCTCCCTTGACAAATGTGATACTAATTAATTTGTTTGCGTTTTTTTTTCTTATGGCAGTGGCTTTAAATATATTTCTGTCTTGCTTTATTCATGTTGAGGATTCTCTAGGGAAAGCTTATGTAGTAATATATGAATTTAAAATCTTTTTAAAATTGTGTGAATTTTACGATCATTGTTTTAAATCATATTTTATGATTTTTAATATTATGTTTAATTAATCAATAATAACAATAAATCAATTAATGTGACTTTGGAATTATATATTATTTCTTGTCAATGAAGCGTAGAAAAATCTAAATTGTGAAGAGGTCTCTGTAAGACTGCACCTTCCTCAAATTTGAAAAATAAATCTCTTAATCCTTAAAAATGTGATATACATAATTTAACCTCATAGATTATCCTACACCACAAACTGCATCCATATTTATCAATATCCAACAACAAGTTTTTAACATGGAACATTGTAAGATTTGAATAATAATTTATTTGTTTATCCCCTTATAAACATATAGATACTAGAAGTTATAAACCTAAACAACCTTAAAAAGGACTATGTGTTGAAATTGTGTAGAATTTATTGTGATTGTGTTGAATGAAAGACAAGATTTCATCCCAAATGTGATGTTTTTTGAACTGTACATTATGTCCTCTTTTATATCTCTATAAATAAAAATCCAAATGACATGATTGTGAATATTGGACAAACACTAATGTGGTCAAGTTGAATGCTGACTCACAAGAGTTCATTTCATAATTGTAGCATGGTCATGTGACAAAGAGCAAAGTATTTCATAATTGTAGTATTGATAGCTCAAACTATCAGTATGTCGAGAGACGTTCTATAGTCGTATAAGGGTGCAATGAGCCTTTTTAAACAAATATGTGATCGATGTTGAATGCATGAAAGGTGAGATGTCAGAAGGTAACATAAAGCTTGTGAAGTAACATATGGTAATGGATGGAAGTATAATAGTTGTGTGGTTTCTTTGAAATGATAATCAAGACCATAACATTTTGCATTTGAAGACCAACAAGGATTTTGATTTGAGCAAAGGCATTTCAACAGGTAGCATTTTGAATCATATATATATAGTGTAGCTCGTGTATTGTCCTCCCTACTTGTTAACAAAATAAATTTCATATAGACTTTGTTAGGCTACATTTTCAAACAATAAAACATTTTGCATAATCTTTTAGTCTAGGTAAATATATTCAATCACAATTAATTTCTTAATGCAATAAAGTGAAATTTGGCACAAACAATGAATATATCTCCATCAATTTTAGCTCACACAATTACGCGTCTTGCAATATTTTTTCACGCTTTCTACTATGTAGTGCATCTCAATGTAACACATGTATGATACTCTGGTAAACCAAAATGATGGCCTTTCTCTCGAGATCTACATAATAGCCCAACGAACCAAATTGATGGTCTTTCTCTCAAGTAGATGAAGAGCTAACAATAGATGAATGTTTACTTCTATAAGGTGTGCTAAGAAATAAATGTCTAAATATTCTTTCAATTTTTAGTATACAAATTGTATAGCTTAAGAATATTAAATATATTATAAATAGCTTTGTCTAAAATATCATAATTTTAGTGTGCAAAATGCATAGCTTAATCAAATAACTAACATATAACCAAACCGCTAATATGTGAACTTAAACAAATAAAATTGTTTTAAACAAGTTGTAGTAACGATGACTAGTCACCATGCTAGTCTCTATGTGACAAGTATTTCTATAGAAATGGAAATGTACAAGAAGAAAAAAAGTCGTGACTTTAATAAGAAGTGAAAATAAAATTGTTTCAAGGTGGTCTTTGATCTATGTGAAGTCAAATAACTTTTAGAAAGATCGATACTAATCAAATCTTGTCGAGTACAAAATGCATGACACATTATATGAACAAGACTAAAATGGTTGCGTCTATTATGGCTCCAAAACGGACCTTTCGTACAGCTTGTTAGGGACAGGTTAGTCAATCGCAACCGTTAATTGCACAATCGACGATATAAAACGCGCGACTAACACGCGTGTTAGTCAATCCGTACTGTCGTTTTAGACCCAGACTAGACGCGTCCGACTAAAACATACCCTAATTAACTTTAATAACATGAAAACTCCTTAATCATATTTTTTTAATACAAATAATCATTTATAAACTTTAATTTGTACCCGAAATACCAACATTTTAAAAACCATAAAAAATTGATATAAAACTTATGTGAAGCATGATGATAAGAGGGCATAGTCCCTATGCATGATTAGACAAGATGACATACATAGTGGGGTAATAGACTCTTGTCCTACAAATCTAGGAATAGACACCCGAGAAAGACAAGGGAAATTATTGTGTTACGAACACATGACTTGTAATGATGTAGGAATAGATACCCCACAAGGATTTGTCCTTTTTTCCTATTCTTTTTAGATATTTCACTTGTCTTTAGATATAAAATAAGGGCAATTATGTAGTAAAAGGAATGAACACAGACTAAATAATTAAGAGCACGCATTTCAACTTTTAACTCTTTATTCTTTCCTTTTTCTTTGTGTGGTGTGGATTCAACTGCGTCATTTCAATCAAATTGCTTAAATGTATGATGATCAAAGAAGTTGCTTTCTAGAGTGTTCCACTATGTCTATGTATGGTAAAAAGAACATCAGACTATTAATCAAGTTCAAATTATAGAATTTTTTTTTTTTTTTTTTGGTTCAATTTGTTAAATTTTATTTGTAATTTTTTTTCAAAAATGTAATTATAATGAATACAAAATAGTAAAGATATTCAATAATGTTTATGTTTATGTTAATATTTATGGTTTTTTGGGTATCAAAATTATTGGTTATCATTTAGAGTTAGTTGAATGACACATCTTAATTATCTCGTGTAATCTATTGGTACTCGCATATATGTCTACTATTACATGAAAGAATTGTATGAACTACATTTGATAATGTTTTTGTTTATATATCAAATGAGTAACAAATCTTCGTGATTGGTGAGATATAGATAAAATGCTTCAATAGTATTGAAATGAAAAAGCACAATGGGTGTACAAGGGAGCAAAGAGTGGTGGCCAAAGCATTGGTAAAAGACATCATGTTTGACTAGGATTCATATGCATTCATGGAAGCTAGTATTGGCAAACTTGTTGATGTCACGGGTGTTACATTGGGGCCTCAAGATATCAAATTATTTATTTTCTTGTCTTGTATCGAGCAGCTTTTATTTTTCACTCTTTGTGATTGGTGAGATATAGATAAGATGCTTCAGTAGTATTGAAATGAAAAAGCACAGTGGGTCTACAATGAAGCAAAGAGTGGTAGCCAAAGCATTGGCAAAAGACATCATGTTTGATTAGGATTCATATGCATTCATGGAAGCTAGTATTGGCAAACTTGTTGATGTCATGGGTGTTACATTGGGGCCTCAAGATATCAAAATATTTCTTTTCTTGTCTTGTATCGGGCAGCTTTTATTTTTCACTCATTTGGATTCCTTAAGGTTTTGTGCTCTATTTCCACTCTAGGGTTTAACCATATTTTAGGAACAAGGTGGAATTTTGTGTTAGACAAGCCTATGTTTATGCATATTTTAGGAAACAAGGTGGAATGTTGTGTTGGACAAGCCTAGGATGTCAAAGTAGCAAGCACTTTGAGTATTATGATTATGGTAAACATAAACTCTATATAGCAAAATTTTCTAATTACAATTATTGTACCACTTTAAGTGTTATTTTCTACGCACGCACCTTGTACTTTTGTAAATTGTGTGGCTGCAAAAAAATGTGTTATGCCCATAATCGTATAATGTGTATTATGTTATGACTAGTCAACTTGTAGCTACCTTAATTCTTAAATGAGTTACATAATCATTATTGTAATCATATATAACTATTTAGGTCATCCTAAGGGTAATAGTTAAGTATCTAAGTCAACTCAGGTGCTATCCAAGGCATAATTAGGTATATTTAGAAGTTAATGGCTAATTATTATCATCTTGATGAGTATTGTTTCTTATTCAAGACTATTAGAGATACCACTTCCAAAGTAGAAATTAGGAGGTTTCCCCACCAAAGTGGCATATTATTATTAAGTGTTTACAACACATTTTCTATAATATTCTTTTATTATGCAAGTCGTTCCATGACAAGTGGTATCAAAGTATGATCTTAGCACTATGAAGGAAAGAATTTTATTTTATTTTGGATGCCATTTTGTGAAGTGCATACATCACTTATTTTGGCAAAAAAAAATCTTAATTTTTAAAAGGTTATTTAATCTCATGAAATTAGAGGATTTAATATGAAATTAGGGTTTCTATAAATTTTTCTCTCAAGGCTTCAATTTAGAGAATATTTTCTTAAATTTGGGAGGGTTGACAAAAGGATAAACTAGACACCTACAATACTAATTTTAAGGAATTTTTAGTAGACACAAGTAAGTTAATTTAAGAATTAAATTTTTCACTAAATAATCTCTCAAGGCTATAAATTGGCAAAATTCTTGCATTTTTTTTTGAAGTGTTATTTAAGTCCTATTGAGCTACAGTAAATAAATAAATAAATAGAATGAGTGAATATATTTTGTGTGATTTAGTATAAAATTAGGGTTTCCAACAAATTCACCCTTAAAGCAAAAACTCACTAAAATTCTTGCATTTTTTTGGAAAATGAGATTTTCACAACAAGAAGTAGAATAACAAGAACACGTAGCAACAACTGAAGAAGAAACAAAAAATGAGATAAAGAAGTAGAAAAACAAAAGGAACAAAAAGAAGAGAAAAAAGAAAAAAATAAAGATAAAGATTTTATATACAAGCATCCACAATTTGTTAGCATTGAGAATAATGATTTTGCAAAAGGGGGTAATTTTATGCCTATGTCACTATAATATGTTTTAGGTTATGACTACTTATTGTTCCTACTTAAATAAGTTATATAATATTATTATAATCATATATAGGTGTTTAAATCATCTTAAGGGTTATATTTAGGTGGTATGGATTGCATACAAGGCATAATTTTATATCTAAATACATAATACACACACATGTATATACATATAGTATATAGATGAATACACATTATGTACGCATGTGTGTGTGTGTGCGCACACACACACATACATACATATGTGTATATATACATATATGTGTGTGTACATGACTTAATGGCTGGTTCTTATCATCAATTTTTTATTGAATATTATTGGAGGTATTCCCCTAAAAGTGGCATATTTTTTGGCAAAAAAATGTTATATTCATAGCTCACTAAATACAAATACAACACAAATATTTATGGATACCAATAGTCGTAATAAAAGCAATAGAAGTAAGGTCTATAAGGGGTGCCTACAAAACCATTGATATTAAAACTAATCGAGATACATTCTACCCATCTCTGCTAGACTAGAATCATTTTAGTTGATCATCTTAAATAAGCCTTAGAATCCCTTAATATTTATCTAAAGTCAAATATCCCCAACCAACAATACTTCAACTTCACATTCCCTCATAAGCCCATATTGCCATATAGTCAACAACCTTATTCCATCTCAAGGAATATGAATAAAGGAAATATACTTCAATTTTTATACAAATCAAGAATCTTCCTGGCCACTAGAGCTAGTCTCCAAGAGCAATCTTGAAATATCATTTTATTCAACAAAGACCAAAATCATACAGTCATTTTTTCACATGGAATAGGATTTTTATATATCTATAATAACTTCCCAAGATTCTATTAGATTATTATAATATTATCCCCATTAAGGTAGAAAAGAGAAAGTGAACAAATCCATCATTGTCATGCTCAATATCACTAATCCCAAACCCCCTGACAACCATGAGAGAAACCATCTATATTGATCCAAAGGAATCCACAAGGTGAAGGGTACCATCTTTAAAGCCTTTCCACCTTCTCAAAGCTATAAGAATGAGAACATACATTTTCTAAAGAGGACAAAGACATGGATATCTACAAAAGTTGAATAGGTCTCATATCAGAACCATATTAAATTTTGTAACACAAAAGTATGCAACACAAGCCTACGAGATCAAATAGAAAACAAGAACACCTTCCACAAGTGAGTGTAGCAAGAAAAATATGCCATATTCCTCAAAAGAAAAGATTATAAAATGTAATTACAATGCATAATGATGTGCTTATATAGAATGTTGGTATTATGGATGACTTTGTCATGTGTTGCATTGGTTTTGTCATTGATGTCAACACTTGTCTTCTTGGAGGTTTACATTATGTTCACCGGTATGTGTTCACCAGTAGGTTATATGGTTCATCGGCATCGATGATAACTTGGAGATCATTTGGTTATGTCAAAGACATGGATTGGAAGTTTGGTTTTGGTGTTTTTCTTATTGGTCTAATCAAGTTGACAGATTTGCCTTTACCGACAGATAGGTCTAGGTTATGGACCGGTACATGTTATCTATTCCAGATCAGCACAACACGTTATGGAGATTGTTTATTGATTGGATATTGTGGTAAATGTATTGAGCCGACATGTTGTATCACATCAAGACTTATTTGTAATTGATTTAATTGTAATATCTTTAATGAGCTGACCTATACATTTGGTCTTAGGTTTTGTATAAATGATTGTAAGATCTTATTGAAGATTGGGGCATATGGTTATGGTATGAGTGTATTCGAATATTGAAGAACGAAAATAAGAATATCCTTGTGCAAATCACGCAGACATTATTTGAAGGTTGAAGGATGGTTATGAAAGTGTTTTGACAATCATGTTCAGAGCTTAATCGGTACTGAATCCAGCATTGGAGATGTTATTTTGAGCAGTACATTATGATTGGATTTAACCATCGAATTGTGTAGTCAGTGTGACTCCTATTTTGTGATTGAGTAGTGAGCTCTAGGCAGTTGGCCTTTCTGCATGTGCAGACCCCATTTGTATACACATACTATCTGCAGTAGTATCATCTGATTGTGGGTAAGGTTTCCCATCGTGGTTTTTCCCTTATTGGGTTTCCACGTCAAAATCTTTGTGTTATGAGTTGTGGATATTGTTTCTTTTTATGTTTTATGCATTAAGTTAAACCGGTACTGCTATAACTATTAATCTATTTTACTGGCACTTAAGTTTGGTTTATCGGTATTTAAGTTTGAATTAGAATAATTATCATTTGGATTACAATTTATTGACAATTGGTTCACAACTGATTCACCTGCCCCCCCTCTCAGTTGTCCTTCCCGAGACCTAACAATTGGTATCAGAGCCAAGTCCTCTTTTTGCAGAAGCCTAACAGCTTGAGGAGATCCTATGGCAACAAATATTTTCAGGAAGGACAGTCTGAAGCTTGATGGAACTAACTATGGAATATGGAAGATCATAATGGAAACACATCTGAACTGCATTGAAAGAGATATACGGGATGTTACAAAGAATGGCTATGATGCTCCTATTCTGAATCAACCTCATCCACCAACATTAGCTAAGGACACAGACAATGATTGCAAAGAAACAGAAGCACTTCTGAGCGCATTATCAGATCAACAAATCATGGGATTATCAGATCGATCTATTGCTAAAGCCATTTGGGATAAGATGGAAACACTGAATGAAGGAGATACCACTATCAAGATTGCAAAATTGGAATGTTACCGACTCAGGTATGAAAATTTGAAAATGGAAGAAGATGAAAGAATTTCTGCATTTATGGAAAGAGTTAATGAAATTATTTTAGGAATACAATGTTGTGGAGGATCCTTAAGTGAAGATGAAATTGTGTCTAAATTTTTTAAGAGCATTTCCACCGGCTTACAAAATGAAAGTGACTGCTATTAATGAAATGAGAACAATGCCTAATACTTCAGTTTCTAGAGATACTTTGGTTGGAAAACTTTCAACATTTGAACTTGAGGAATTTGGTCATGTTGTTATTGTAAAGACTGATTTAGCTTTCAAAGCATCATCATCATCATCTGAAAAAATAGATTGGAAAGCACTTTATGCAAAAGAACTTGAAGATATGAGGAGAGAAAATCAAGAACTTAAAGAACTTGAAGCACTATTTGCAAGGAAAATGCCTAAAGGTCCAGTAGGAAGTAAGTATGAAGGTAAAGCACCTTTCAAATGTTTTAATTGCAATAAAGTTGGTCATATGGCATCTAGATGTCTTGATAGACATGCAAGATTAAGGGAGGAAGAAAAAAGATCATATAAGCCTAACCCTGAATATCAGAGATATAGATTCAAGAAAAACATAGATAAGGCATGTTAATATGCAAATGAAGGTGTTATAGATGATTCAGATGAAGATCCATCAGATAACAGATGGGCTTTTGTTGCAATAAAGGAAGATCAACCGACACCTATTGTCAAACCGGTAGAACAGGCACTGGCAGCAAAAATTGAATAAAAAGATGAATGGATTATAGATAGTGGATGCTCGCATCATATGACTGGTGATAAAAGAAAATTTTTATCTTTTCAAGAAATTCATGGAGGTCTAGTAAGGTTTGGACATGATAAAGCTTGTTTAATCAAAGGAAAAAGGCACTATATCTTTGGATGGTAAGCATAATACTGACAATGTTTATTATGTAGAAAGTTTAAAGCATAATCTTTTGAGTGTTGGTCAGTTAGTGGAAAAAGGATTTCAGTTACAGTTCAAGAATGGGAAATGCAAAATCATTAACAGAACTGGATTGGAGATTGCAATTTGTAATCAGACTAAAGGTAATATCTTTCACTTGAATACCAGTGATAAAACATGTTTGATTGCACATGTTGATGAAAGTTGGTTATGGCATAAAAGACTATGTCATGTAAATTTTGATTGCATTGTAAAGATCAGTTCAACTAAGGGGATTTACCTAAGATTGTGAAACCTCAAAATCCGGTATCTAAGAAATGTCAAATGGGAAAGCAAGTTAGAACAACATTTAAGAGCATTACTGAGAATTCCAATAGTATTCTTGATTTAATTCATACTGATTTATGTGGTCCAGCAAGAACAAGAAGTCTACAAGGACATAGATACTTTATGCTAATAATTGATGATTATTCTAGAATGTGTTGGGTTACTTTTCTCAAGGAGAAATCGAAATCTTTTGGAAGATTCAAGATATTCAAAGTAATGGTAGAAAATGAAACCAACAAGAAATCAAATGTTTAAGATCAGATCAAGGAGGAGAATTTACATCAAGAGAATTTAATGCATTTTGTGAAGTGAATGGAATCAAAAGACAATTATTAGCACCCCGGACACCCCAACAGAATGGAGTTGTGGAAAGGAAGAACAAAATTGTTCTGGATGTAGCAAGAACAATGTTAATGGAAGCAAATCTACCTCATGTGTACTAGAGAGAAGCAGTGAATATAGTGGTTTATACTTTCAACAAAGTTCACATCAAAAGTGAAATCAGTAAGACCCCTTATGAACTATGGTTTGGTCATGTTCCTACTCTTAAGTATTTCAGAATATTTGGAAGCAAATGTTATATTAGAAGAGATGAGTATATTGGAAAATTTGATCCTAGAAGTGATGAAGGAATATTTCTTGGTTATTCATCTAAAAGCAAGGCATATCGATGTTATAATAAAAGGTTATAGAAAATCATTGAGAGTACTAATGTGAAGATAGATGAACACTTTAGAGAAGATTCAAGATCTGTAGAACCGACATTTGAAATGATTATAGATGAACCAACACAAATTGCACCAGTACAAAATGAAGACCCAGTCACACCGACATCATTAGAAAACTCAACAGTGATTGAAGAACAGAAGCATGTGAATGTAAATCAGAACAAACCCAAGTATGTAAGATTGAATCATTCAGAGAGTCAGATAATTGGAAACAAGAATCAAGGTGTTATGACTAGAGGAAGACTGGAAAATGAAGAGGTATGTTTAATTTCTCAAGTTGAACCAGCATTTGTTATTGAAGCATGTAAGGATGAACATTGGATAAAAGCAATGGAAGATGAATTAGAATAAATTGAAAAGAATAATACTTGGACATTGGTTCCCCAGCCTAACTTGACAAAAATGTAATTGGAACTTGTAAAGCGGAAAAATCGAACCCTAGTCGTTCTCCCCTCCCCAACTCTAAGGAGAGAGAAGGGAGAGTCACTAGGGTTGATGGTTTTCACTTAGGAGAGACTTTACATTCAAAAGAGGGGTTGAAACCCACAAGATCCAATCCCACGCAATGCAAGATTGGATTCTATATGAGTTTCAAGGGTTGTGATAGCAAGGATACCCTCTTTTGTAAAGAATGTAGATAGAAAGATTGAACTAGGAATGCATGTAAAGTAGGAAAGATTCGCTTATAAACAAAGATAGGGATGTGGGATGAAGCTGCGGACCTGGAATTAGTAGTAAAATGTCAAGACGGTGCTGTTCTGCAAATTTGAGCAAAAGTTGACGGGACGATGGCGCCCGGCGTGCACACGGTCCTCTGAAAAATCCGCGAAACGAAGGGGGATCTGTTCGTCTATGCGAAGGTGTAAATGTTGTTGTATGTTGTATGTTGTAAGTGATCTCCTCTTCAATCGTTGAATCCTTGTCTTGAATGCAACACTTAGCCTTGAATGGAGACTTAGAATGCTCAATTGTTTGAAGGAATGCTTGAATGCTTGAATGCTTGTCTTGAATGCAACACTTAGCCTTGAATGGAGACTTAGAATGCTCAATTGTTTGAAGGAATGCTTGAATGCTTGAATGCTTGAATGATTGAATGTTTGAATGTTTGAATATCACTTTCACCTTTTTTCCATCTATCTCCCCCTCAAATGGGAGAGGAAATGCAGTTTATATACTTGTCAATTAGGGTTGAAAGACTGATTTTCCCGACCTTAGGCCGACCAGGAAACATTATTTTCCAATTTGCAAACATAAAGACTCGAAGCCCCAAAAGAGACCGGGCCCAAAATAGGGCCAGGGACCAGGGCGCTGGGCGCCATGGTCTTGGGGGACCAAGGCGCTGGGCGCCCTAGTCCTGAAGGACCAGGGCGCTGGGCACCATGGTCCCACCTCCAGGGACAGCAGGGTGCAAGGAGGATCAGGCCAGGGTGCTGAAAAATGCAGTTTTTGATGTCATGAACAAGTTTCGGGGTCTCCATTCAAGTTCCATGTTGCATCGCCATTGTGAAGACCCAAATGCAGTCGAAATTGCAAGTGTCGCAATTTTAGGACGCTACATTTAGCCCCCACTTTAGCGGGAGTATAAGCGTACGCTCATACTTCCGGTAAAGTACAAGGAAACAACATTGAAAGACTTTCACCACGTCAAGGAGGCAAGATACACCAAGCCCCCAGTGGACTAAGGATCTTACGACTTCGATTGACAAAGTAAAAGGGAAGATCACGAGGGAGAACCATGACTGTCGGTAGTAAGGTTCCCTCACTATGAGTCATGCAAGAAAGATATCAAAAATTTTCAAGGCAAAGCTAAATTTGTCAAGAAATTTTCAAGTATCTTGAAAAGATATGGACGGGATGTATGCCCCCCTACGTTAAAGCGATCGCACACGCCTCACCGGGGGTGATTGTTTTAACGTAGTGATACACATAAGAAATGAGAAAGGAAAGGAGCACGTTATCGCAAGGATTTAGCCCCCAAGTGTGAGATAAACCCAAGGATAATAGACACAAAACACAAAGCACGAGGTGACTTCGCTTTCCTCGGGGTCAGTATGCTGTATGATAATTCATGTATATATATCATATGTATGTATGCATAATTGTTCTTCATTCCCCAATCAAGGAAGGTCACCTAGAAGAAGGGAACACATGTATCTTTTGAGTCAACATGAGAGAGATCGAGAGATCTCAATGCTTTGCATCGTCCTCAAGTAGACAACACTAAGGACAACAAATAGAAGAATGAGAACAACACATAGAAGAAGTAACAAAAGAGAGGGGGAGAGAATCTGCTATGCTAATGAAACTAGTCTAGCACGTCATCCACCCCCCGATCTCGCTGATCAATGTTTCGGGAAGGTAGGGAACACGCTAGAGGAGGAACATCCAACACAGCAGATGGAGCTATCACAAGATCCAAACAAGGGCTATGTTCATATCCCAAGCCACGGTGTTCTTGTCTAGGAGCTAGGATAAGTGCTTTAGAAAATTCATTAGATAAATGGTTATCAATATCAACAAGTTCATATTCACTATCAGAATGAACAGGAGTAACATTTTCATCATGAATAACATTTTCATCTATATCATCATCAAGATTTATAAAAATAGGATCTTTAACTCGCACAGGATCAAGACCATCATGCATCTTATGTTAAGGAGATTTTGGCTCAATTTCCGGCTGAGGAGAAAATGGAATAATGCTTGTTGAAGGTGTTTTTGGGGATTGCAAAGTTTGAGCTCTAAGACGACGCTTTCGCTGGCGTTCACGTGCAGAACGATTTCGTCTAGTCTTAGTAGGAAGTTGAGAAGATTGAGGAGGAGGAATGTTCTCATCCTTATCACTTGGGTGTTTAGGTTGTGGTCTCTTAGGCTGAACAATAGGAGAAGAGGAAGGTCTCTTCTCTCCATAAGAGGAAGGAGGAGGAACTGCTCCATATAAAGGAGGAATATTTGGTTTTGGAAGGAGACCAAGTCCATCATGACGAGGAGGGATAGGTCTACTTTTGGGAAGTTTATTAATCATAGGCATAGTCACATCCATAGGGATGGGTTGGGAATCTTCTTGAGGAAAGACATTAGTTTTATCTTTCAAAGGAAGAAGTTCCTTCTCAAGAATGATAGGAATGTCAAGTTTGGGTGTTCTAGGTTCACTTAAAGATAGGATCATATCTGTTTTCCACTTTTGATAAGATTTGAAAAGATGATCACTTCGCGGAGGAAGAGATTGGAATTGTCTAGGCCAAAAGTAATCAAGAGGAACGCTAGAAGTTCTTTCAGCTGGTTTAAAGAGACTATGATTGATAGTAACAACTTCACCATTATGGGGAAATTTCAAACACTTGTGAATAGGAGAAGCAATAGCTTTCATGGAAGATAGCCAAGGATAGCCAAGCTTCACACGAAATTGTTCGGAAGATGGAATAATAGCAAAGTTCACATCAAGGGATTTGTTATAAACTTCAATAGGTAATGTAATAGAACCAATTGCAGGAGAAGAAAATGCATCAAATAGTTTCACAACCACATCTGTTTTGTCATAGATCACTTGATTCAATTGCAAACAAAAAAAGAAATTCTTCAGTAATGATATTAACCATGCAAGAAGGATCAATAAGCACTCCACGGCAAGGTGTATTCTTGACTTTTGCAACTATATATAAAGGACCATCAGGTGCCCTGATAGTTTCACTGGAATCAAATGTGATGGAAGGTTCTTTAGGGATTTTCTGTTGCTCTACAAAGTTAATCACATTCGGAGTCATAGACACGAGATCATCAGGTGAGACAGAGGAATCAGTAGTATCAATCACATTAGAGGTGTGAGAAGGTAATGGATCAGTGAAAATCTGAAGATTTTGGTTAGGAGGAGCTACAGATGTATTGCCTTTATCATTCACACTAGAAACAGAGATAGTATTATTATCAATCAAATCTTGAATTTTCCCCTTTAAAGCAAAACATTTTTCAGTATCATGCCCAGGTTGACGATGAAATTGACAAAAAGATTTGTTATCAAAATAGGGTGAATTAATCTTTGCAGGATCAATTTGCCTTATAGGAGGAAGAGTAAGCACATTTTGTTCCAATAACTTATTCATAATACTATGCAATGATTCATTCAAAGGAGTAAACTTTCTTTCTCTCTTGAAAAACTTAGAAATAGGAGACACACCTGATGCTGCATTCACATTGTTGTTGATGATGTTTTCATTGAATTTAATGGACTCTCTGTTCGGTTTAAACTTCCCAAATGGTTGTTGACTACTATCACCCTTATCACTCGGAGCCATAGGATGTGATTGTTCCATTTGACTCACAGTCAGTTGATAATTGTGAAGAGTTGCGCACAACTGTTGGAAAGAAGTAAACTCAGAAAACAGGAGTTTGTCTCGAATATCTTTTTGTAAATTAGAAATAAAGATTCTTTGAATATCATTATCAGGCACTGGAAAAGAAATTTGAGCATACAAATGCTTATATCTACCAATGAAATCAGTCACTTTTTCTTTAACACCTTGTTTACAATGCATTAAATCAATCAAAGTAACTTTAGGACTTATATTGTTTTGAAATTGTTGAATGAAAGCATTTGCAAGTTGTTCGAAAGAAGTAATAGAATAGGAAGGCAACGAGCAATACCATTGTAGGGCTTTGTCTCTTAATGTTCTAGTAAACAATTTTGCAAGCAACCTTTGGTCATAAGCAAAATCAGTACATATTGTTTGAAAGGTCTTAACATGTGTTAGAGGATCACCCTTACCATTATAAAGCTCCAAATGTGGAATTTCAACATGTTTAGGGGGAATAGCTCGAACAATGTCAAGAGAAAGTGGGCTTGCAACATCAAATGTGAGCACACTAAACTTAGATTGATTCATAGAAGCAATTTGTTGATGTAAAGAAGAGACAGTTTGTGCAAGATTGTTAATGGTCGCTTCAGTCGAAGAGTTCATATTAGACGTGTTAGATTGTGATGGAGGTGTGATGTTATTGAAAGAAGGTAGAGAGTAAGGTGGTGGGACACTATGATAGTTAGTCATAGGAGATGATTGGAAAGGAGGAACACTACAAGGAGGAATAGAAGGGTTAAATGAATTGCCCCCTTGTGTCATGTTCATTTGCGGAGATGTAATAGGAACACTCATTGAAGGAATGAATGAAGAAGTTGGATTGAATGAAGGAAGAGGGTTAATTGAAGAAGAGGGATTGCCCCCATGACTGGTGATCATAGGAGGAATGTCTTGTATAGAAGTAGTCATTATGTTTGATGTAAAGGTAGGCATGCTAGCAATAGAAGTCGCCAAAGGAATAGAATGATTGACTTGAGTAGGAGGTTGTGTATAACCTAAGGTTTCGGCACAACTCTTCGTAGGCATCACATTTGAATCCACAATGTGTGCAATACCACGCAAAATATCAATTCCATTCTTATCACTTTGAAGCATATGTTTTAGACCCTCAATTAAAGGAAGAGCTTGACTATCAGGGTATTCTTGAGACATCCATTGTCGAAAATCGTCAAATTGGTTATCCAATTTTGAAAGTTGTTCTACAGAAACCTCATGGAGAGCTTCTTCATCATTAAGAGGATTAGAGGAATTACCCATGTCCTCGTTAAAAAGACCATTCAAATTAGGTTCCATCTCCTCAGTAATTAAACCTTGGAAGGACTTAATTCTAAGGCTTCGTCTAACGGGAATAGTGTAAGTAGGGCTTACTGTTGTAAAACTCATGCACTAGAGAGAGAGAAGATTTTGAATTTTAGAGGTAGCAAATTTCAGTAAAACCAGCCAACCTTCCAGATTTAAGCTGTTAAATATAATCAGGACAATCTCCCGAAATTTCGGAAAAAATGTCAGGGACCGTGGCGCTTCGGAGTGCACACGGTCCCGGCAACTTTTTTTGAAATTTGCAGGGATGAAAGTTATGATGATTTTAGAGCTATTCTGAAAAAATTGAGTGATTTTACGATCTGTAGATAGGCCAAATTAAAGTTGCAATCTCAAAATTGAACCCTACCAAGATTGTCGAAAAATGCAAAAATTTGAATTTTGAAAAAGAGAGGGAAACTGAAATTTTGAATTTTATGATTTTAGAGGGAATGTCAAGAGCAATGCAAATTTTGAAATTTAAAAATTGACTCAATTTCATGCAAAATTCAATTTTGAAAGCGGAAATTAAAGTTGTTGTAATTAAGCACTTAATTTCAAAAGTCACAAATTGTAAGAATTTGAATAAAGCACTGAAATTTTTAATGAATGCAAACACACTTTTCAGATTTAGGACAGTAAGAACACAATTTTGACACAAAATTTCAATTTCAATGATTTTTGAATGATTAGAAGCATTAATCCAAGCAATCCCTAGACCAACTTTGACTTTAATTTTGAAAGTGTTATAATTGATAAAATCAGCCAAAATTCTGGATTTTAGCAGGAAAATACAGTAAGATCTAGCTCCCAAAATTTTGGAAAAAATGTCGGGGATGATGGTGCTCGGAGTGCACACGGTCCTCGCAACTTTTTTCCAAATTTTCAGGGATGAAAGATATTGTGATTTTATTGCGGAATCCAAAGTTACAACTGATTTGGAAATGTTTTGATCGGTGAAATTGTCGGACAAAGGTTGAATCAAGAGGGTTTTAAAAATTAGGGTTTTAACACTTAACCACTTAATTTTCAAAATTAAAGCATAGATATGAATTGATAATTTGTAATAGAAGGGCAGATCTGAAACAAGCATTAACAATTAAACATTTCACAAGTTTAATTACTTAAAAAGAAAATTTAGGGTTTTTATGCAATTAACCTCTAAAATTTTGCCAAAGATCAAACATGGAAATGTAATCAAGGAATCCAATTTTCAGATCTAATTATGAATAATCAGAAAGGATGTTCACGTCGGGTTCACCAAAATGTAAAGCGAAAAATCGCGATCGAACCCTAGTTGCTCTCCCCTCTTCCAACTCCAAGGAGAGAGAAGGGAGATTCACTAGGGTTGATGGTTTTCACTTAGGAGAGACTTTACATTCAAAAGAGGGGTTGAAACCCACAAGATCCAATCCCACGCAATGCAAGATTGGATTCTATATGAGTTTCAAGGGTTGTGATAGCAAGGATACCCTCTTTTGTAAAGAATGTAGATAGAAAGATTGAACTAGGAATGCATGTAAAGTAGGAAAGATTCGCTTATAAATAGAGATAGGGATGTGGGATGAAGCTGCGGACCTGGAATTAGCAGTAAAATGTCAAGACGGTGCTGTTCTGCAAATTTGAGCGAAAGTTGACGGGACGATGGCGCCCGGCGTGCACACGGTCCTCCGAAAAATCCGCGAAATGAAGGGGGATCTGTTCGTCTATGCGAAGGTGTAAATGTTGTTGTATGTTGTATGTTGTAAGTGATCTCCTCTTCAATGGTTGAATTTTTTGTCTTGAATGCAACACTTAGCCTTGAATGGAGACTTAGAATGCTCAATTGTTTGAAGGAATGCTTGAATGCTTGAATGCTTGAATGATTGAATGTTTGAATGTTTGAATATCACTTTCACCTTTTTTCCATCTATCTCCCCCTCAAATGGGAGAGGAAATGCAGTTTATATACTTGTCAATTAGGGTTGAAAGACTGATTTTCCCGACCTTAGGCCAACCAGGAAACATTATTTTCCAATTTGCAAACATAAAGACCCGAAGCCCCAAAAGAGATCGGGCCCAAAATAGGGCCAGGGACCAGGGCGCTGGGCGCCATGGTCTTGGGGGACCAAGGCGCTGGGCGCCCTAGTCCTGAAGGACCAGGGTGCTGGGCGCCATGGTCCCACCTCCAGGGACAACAGGGTGCAAGGAGGATCAGGCCAGGGTGCTGAAAAATGCAGTTTTTGATGTCATGAACAAGTTTCGGGGTCTCCATTCAGGTTCCATGTTGCATCGCCATCGTGAAGACCCAAATGCAGTCGAAATTGCAAGTGTCACAATTTTAGGACGCTACAGAACTAAATGGGTATATAGGAATAAACTTAATGAAGATGGAGAAGTAATCATAAACAAAGCAAGATTAGTTTGTAAAGGGTATTCACAGAAAGAAGGAATTTATTATAATGAAACCTTTGCACCGGTAGCCAGAATTGAGGCAGTTAGACTATTTCTTGCATTTGCAGCCTATAAGAACTATAAAGTTTATCAAATGGATGTAAAATGTGCATTTTTGAATGGAAATATTGAGGAGAAAGTTTACATTGAACAACCTGATGGATTTTCTTTGACAGATAATAAGGATATGGTTTGCAGGTTAAGGAAAGCTTTATACGGATTGAAGCAAGCTCCCAGAGCTTGGTATGCTAGATTGGATAAATATCTTTTGAAGCTTGGTTATAGAAAAGGTAATGCTGACAAAAATTTGTATTACAAAGTCACCAATCATGATATTTTGGTTATTGAAGTCTTTGTAGATGATATCATTTTTGGAGGTGAAGATGGATTATGTAAGGACTTTGCTAATCAGATGCAAAAAGAATTTGAAATGTCTATGATTGGAGAGATAAAAATATTTCTAGGCTTGTAGATTTCACAAACAAATAAAGGTATATTCATATGTCAAACAAAGTACTTGAAGGAACTTCTGAAGAAATTTGGTATGGAAAATTCCAAACTAGTAAGTACTCCTATGACTACAATTGATAAATTGACATTGAAGGATGATTCAGGTCCTATTAATCCGACAAGGTACAAATCTATGATTGGAGGTTTACTGTATTTGACACAAAAAAGACCTGATATAATGAATGCAGTATATATTGCTTCAATATTTCAAAGCAATCCTAAAGAAAATCATGAATCAACAGTTAAAAGGATTTTCTGGTACCTACAAGGCACAACAAATCTTGGTTTATGGTATCCTAAAGATGAAAATTTTGATTTATGTGCATACACCGATGCAAATTGGGCAGGAGATATAGATGACAAAAATAGTACCACTGGTGGTGCATTCTTTCTTGGTAGTAGATTGATTTCATGGATCATCAAGAAACAGATTTGTACATTATTATCAACAACAGAATCAGAATATGTTGCAACAACAACTAATTGTACTCAAGTATTATGGATTCAGCAAATGTTGAAGGATATAAAGGTAAAATGTAAAGAACCAATAATCATTTATTGTGATAATTCAATAGCAACTGATATATCTGGTATTTCACTCTAAAAAAAAGCATGTTTCTATTAAGTATAATTTTCTAAAGGAGAATGTTGAAGCAAATGAAGTGAAATTGGTTTATGTGAATACTAAAGAGCAAATTGTAGATATCTTTACAAAGCCTTTTCCTAAGGAAACATTTGAATATCTCAGAGAGAAGCTTGGGGTAATTTCCCCACCGGAAGAGACTTAGATGTTGAAGATTGGCATCAAACCAGCAGGAACTAACGGAAAAATCTTTTTTTGACTTTGATGGAGGAGAGCTACTTCTCAGGGGGAGTAGTTGGTTGAATGTTAAGTTTTGAATTCTTAACTGCTTTGGCATTTGATGTCAAAGGGGGAGAGATTATTCATTGAGGGAGAGATATACTCTTTGGATATATGTATTTTTGGTTTTGGTTTTGTAACAAACTTTGTATTGATCTATCTTTGGGAGATTGATTGGTTTACTGGTTTTTGGCATTATGTTTTTGGCACTTAGATGTTTTTCCATCTAGTGTTGCCATCAATGCCAAAGGGGGAGATTGTTCGTATTATGGATGACTTTGTCATGTGTTGCATTGGTTTTGTCATTGATGTCAACACTTGTCTTCTTGGAGGTTTATATTATGTTCATTGGTATGGTTAGTGGCTTATGCATAGACATCGGTATGTGTTCACCAGCAGGTTATATGGTTCACTGACAACGATGATAACTTGGAGGTCATTTGGTTATGTTGAAGACATGGATTGGAAGTTTGGTTTTGGTGTTTTTCTCATTGGTCTAATCGGGTTGACAGATTTGCCTTTACCGACAAATAGGTCTAGGTTATGGACCGGTACATGTTATCTATTCCAGATCAACACGACACGTTATGGAGATTTTTTATTGATTGGATATTGTAGTAAATGTACTGAGCCGACGTGATGTATCGCATCAAGACTTATTTGTAATTGATTTAATTGTAATATCTTTAGTGAGCCGACCTATACATTTGGTCTTAGGTTTTGTATAAATGATTGTAAGATCTTATTGAAGATCGGGGGATATGGTTATGGTATGAGTGCATTCGAATATTGAAGAGCGAAAATAAGCAAATCCTTGTGAAAATCACGCAGACATTATTTGAAGGTTGAAGGAAGGTTATGAAAGTTTTTTGACACTCATGTTCAGAGCTTAATCGGTACTAAATCCAGCATTGGAGATGCTATTTTGAGCAGTACATTATGATTGGATTTAACCATCCAATTGTGTTGTCAGTGTGACTCCTATTTTGTGATTGAGTAGTGAGCTCTAAGTAGTTGGCCTTTCTGCATATGCAGACCCCATTTGTATACACATACTATCTGTAGTAATATCATCTGATTGTGGGTAAGGTTTCCCACCGTGGTTTTTCTCTTACTGGGTTTCCACGTCAAAATCTTTGTCTTATGAGTTGTGTATATTGTTTCTCTTTATGTTTTATGCATTAAGTTAAACGAGTACTGCTATAACTGTTAATCTGTTTTACCGACACTTAAGTTTGAATTAGAATAAATTGTATTTGGATTACAATTTATTGACAACTAGTTCACAACTGATTCACCCCCCCCCTCTCAGTTGTCCTTCTCGGGACCTAACATAGAAAGCATAAGGACACCTTAACTAAATTTAGGAGAACGAAAGAAAAAGCATAAGGAACTAAATAAAACTCAACTACAACTAAACTAAAGTGAAGCTAATATTAGCCTAATTAAATAAAAGCTACAAAGCACCTAAGTTTAGCTTAAGTGAATAAAGTAATAAAATGACCTAATTAATTAATAATTAGATAAAGTGTCCTAATTACTCCAATAGATTTTTTATCAAAAATTAACCTTGTGGCTCATATAAAGCTACTAGCTTTCCTTATTTGGAGATACAATCTTTATGATAAGGAAACTCTACCAAATTGGTCAGACAGATCTTCAAATCTAAAGGATAATCAACAATATCAAGTCTTCATCATGGAAGCTTCAAGGAATTTTGGAGGATGGTAGGGAATTGCTAACTAATGATTAGCTTGTATGTCTCCTCGAGGATTTGGTATGATTTCATGTTATCTCAGATTTATGAGTTTTGGCTTCAAATCTAATTTGTTTATCATTCATTTATTGTTACTTACATGTTCATGCATCCTTGAGTTTTTTTATACACCACCTTTTATTGCCTCATCTAGGGTTCACTCTAACACACTCAAGTAGGGCTCTTATTTATGTTTATGCACATCATTGCTCACCATGATCCTAGACATAGTTACAATTCAAAGCACACACACTTTTATCTCAAATCCAACTTGTATATCTGTGAAGGTGGAAACACCAAAACAAGGATTTTAATAAGGAAAGCTCCTATATAGCCACAACCATTTTTCCTCTCTTTTTGTTTGTGCAAGTTCAAATTAGAATTTTACGATAGTTCACAAGTACAAGAAGACTAAGTCAACTAAGATAGAGACCAAAACAACAAATTTAGCAGAAAGCACCTTGGCAGGTGTTCACAATGCCCTAGTCCTACACTTTTGTTTTATAATTCATAGGAATAAGAGTTCTAAGTCTATTGATCCTAGATATGGGTAGTTTTCAACAGTTGGACACCCTATGGACTAAGGCACCTTTCACTAGTGTTTGGTGGTTTTAGGATCTACTTGTTGTCATAGGTGCACCTCTATATCTTTGTTCTATTTGTGTAACTATATGTATCTTCTTGAATTTCTATAATTTTGTTCCAACTATTTATACCACCATTTATAATGCATCCTTTAACACTTAACTAGCACACATCTAAAACAATCAATCAATCTGGTATGTAATAAAGGAATATAACCTAGGTTTATTGACTCTCTTTGATTAGAGTTAGTCAACCATAGAATGTTTGGTTTGTTTTTATTTTAATGTTTTATGGAATATGGTTCTAGTTAATATACTAACTAGATTTGTCCATCCCTTTTTCATAAATTCAAAAAAAAAAAACATTGGTGAATTCGATGTCTTTTATTGTAAAAAAAATAATAATAGTTGTTTATTTATTTTATGATGTTTGCTTAGTTTCTTAAAGTGTCTTGAGTGTTTTTTTATTAGATTACAACATTTAAAGGAATTAGTTAAAATAATTATTCCTTTTCTTAGATTAGAAAGTTAAAACCTTAAATACAAAATCAACACTTGGAGAAAGAAAGCTTATCCAACAATGTTGGATCTCTTTTTACAATAATTTCCTATAATTGATGATCCATTTAGTATTGATTATTTTGACATGTTAGATATAGCCCTTTATGACTTCACCTCTATTGAATCATCCTCTACGTCCCATAAATCATCCCTTTGTCAAAGGTTAATTAACATGATACATGTAACTTGTTCTGAGAATGAACCCAAAAAGCCTAAGATTTTTCTACACCTTTGTCCTAATGTTCCTCAACCTCAAAACAAACTAGTGATTGTTGTTAAAGATGGTAAGAACCCAGCTAGACCTCACAATTATTGTTTAAACTTTGCAAAATAACTCACTCAAATAAATAGGATCAACTAACAAATGTCACAACAACCTCATTATAATGCAGTTGCTCACATGTATAACATGGAAGACACTAAGCAACCTAATCCTATACAGTTTTTTCCTACTTCTCTTCATGTTTGTCAACCTATGCTTCCTTTCATACCTCATCTTACTCAACACTTTGGAAAGGAATATGAACTTATTTGAGATGCTCCATGCTACTCGGGCTAAGATCTCCATTTGGGAATTGATCCAAGTAATTCCTAAATTCCACGAGATGCTCCAAGAGACCAAATGATGTAGCAATCTTGTTAGAGTGTATACATGCAACAAATTTGGATATTGTGTTTTCACGACATGAGCTACCACATTTGGAAGTTCAAAAACAAAATGGTCCCCTCATGATTCTTATGCGCATTAACCAAATTGGGATAAGACATCCTTAATTGATAACAGATCAAGTCCTAATGTTTGGAGCATAAACTTGTTACATCAAATTAGTGTGGATAGCTCTAGGAAAATAGGTGTTGTATACCTTACATAATAGCATTTGTGATTGTAATATCTATTAATTACATGAGTTTCATGTGGACGTGTAAAGTAATATTTATTTATTATGTAACTTGCACATGGACGAGTAACATGTAAAGATTCATTTGAAATATTCTTGGGGCCACCTGATGAGTTGTATTGTAACATTGTGATATATTATATTATATTTATTTAATATTGGGGAAATCAAATTAATAAAGTGCCTTAAATTAGTTGTGGGATCAATGGGGTTGGGTAGCCCATGGTTTTAGCTCATGGTTTTTTGGGAGCTTGAATCTATAAAAGCAACCACAAGGTAGTTTTTTAAGGAAATAAAGTTGGTCAGGTTAGCATTTGTGGCGGTTGGAAGCATGACATGGGATGTGTAGTTACATGCTTGTGTCGGTGTTTCCAACTGATGCTTCCAAGAATCCTCTATGAGTAGCCATTCTCAATCTTCAAGGTGTTGGATCAGTGGATCGATTAATAGAATAGTAACTAGGCATAAGGAACTGGTCACTTTCTCTACACTTTAGGCTCTGTTGGACCTAGGTGGGTATCCCTTCTATAGTAATCTTATGATGATTTCAATCTCTTTTTAGTACTACAATAGATATATTCTCAACCTATTGAGTGAATCAGAAAACCTTTAAACTTATTGGATATGGCTTTTATCCCTACATATATGATTTGAATCACTATAAGAACCAATACTTCTTTCTACTTTGAAAAACTGAAATTTACAAAATATAAAGTAAATATTAATATTAATGATTTTTCTTGATTTTAATTGTCATAGTTAGAATCATGATACTATGACTAGTGTCTCATCCATTGGGCAAGATGAACCATTATTACAATATAAGATATGCAATCTCTACAACATTCTCTTCCTAATAAGACTAATATCTGATATTGATCATAGCATAAGGGTGAATTCACAAAGTTGGTTCCCACTTTTGCCAACGAAGGAATTTGGCGAAAGTGGGAACTTCGATTTTTTATGTGTTTGAGCGAAATAGGGGTGTTCGCTCGAACTACCCCTTGGAGTTCGAGCGAACCACGTTGCGGACCTGGGTTCGCTCGAACTGGGGGTGACTTTTGGGTTCGAGTGAACCCCCTAAAATATTAATATTTTATGGGGTTCGCTCGAACCCCCCATTCGCTCGAACCCTTTTTCAGTTAGGGTTTTTTAAAACATTTATAAAAAGTGAAAGTGACAGTCAAAGGGTCATTATCAAAGTTGTCTTTTTCTGTCTGGTGGGGGTTAGATCGAACTAGTTGTCAGCATCACGTCACCAAGCTTTGTCTGCAGCAGCTAGCATCTTTCATATTTAAGTTTTCGACCTTTATTATATCAGGTGCACAAAATAACCCTTTGTTTGGTTTAATAATGTCTTTTTTATTAAATTAATAAATAATTTGTTTGTTAATTTATTTTTTTAATTAAATAATTGTATATAGTTATTGTTTTTCAACATTTTAGAAAAATGTTTGATAATTTATTGTTTTTCATTATTTTAGAAAAATGTTTAATAATTTAATGTTTTGACTGAAATGTGTCAATTTGTTTTTAAAATTACATAATTGTATATATGTATATTTTTTTCAACATTTTAAAAAATTGTTATGAAAAACATGGAAAACTAAGGTAGTAAATCAAAACTTAGAAAAACATTAGCGAAAAAAGAAAATTAGAAAAATGTCACAAACGTAAATATAATAAATTAAACTTTAGAAAAATTAATAAATTTTAATTTAAGTAAACATTAGAAAATTTGGATAACAAATTTAAACAAATTAGACAAAATAAATCCTCTACAATGTGACCCATTTTCACATCCTATTACACGCACAACATGACCCCTTAAGACCACATATGCCCTGATGACACTATACGCTCCCTTAGGAGGTCATAGAGGATCACATATAACATACTAGTGTACATATGACATTCCCTTTAGGATCACATAGTGTCCTAAAGGGTCATACGTGGTCCTAAAGGGTCACACATGTGTTATAACACATGCGTGACCCCTTAGAACTGCATATGACCCCTTATAAAATTGTAGTGTGAACGACATACCCCTTGGTCCATCAAATAGTGTCTTAACACATGCGTGACCCATTAGAACTGCATATGACCCTTTATAAAATCCTAGTGTGAACGACATACCCTTCTAGTCCATCACATAGTGTCTTAAGGGGTCGTATATGGTCCTAAGGGGTCATGCATGCATTAACACATGCGTGACCCCTTAGTAGGTCACATAGGACCCCTTATAACATCCTACTGTACATATGACATTCCCCTTAGGATCACATAGTGTCCTAAGGGGTCATATGTGGTCCTGAGGGGTCATGCATGTGTTATAACATATGCATGACCCATTAGAACCGCATATGACATCATACCCCTTAGTCCATACCCCTTAGTGTGAACGTCATACCCCTTAGTCCATCACATAGTGTCTTAAGGGATTGTATGTGGTCCTAAGGGGTCATGCATGCGTGACCCCTTAGTAGGTCACATATGACCCCTTATAACATCCTACTGTACATATGACATTCCCCTTAGGATCATATAGTGTCCTAAGGGGTCATATGTGGTCCTAACCCATTAGAACCACATATGACCCCTTATAAAATCCCAGTGTGAACGACATACCCCTTAGTTCATCACATGCATGCATTGACACATGCATTACCCCTTAGTAGGTCACATATGACCCCTTATAACATCCTACTGTACATATGACATTTCCTATGTGTCCTAAGGGGTCATATGTGGTCCTGAGGGGTCACGCATGTGTTATAACACATGTGTGACCCCTTAGTAGGTCACATATGACCCCTTATAACATCCTACTATACATATGACATTCCCCTTAGGATCATATAGTGTCCTAAGGGGTCATATGTAGTCCTGACCCATTAGAACCGCATATGACCCCTCATAAAATCCTATTGTGAATGACATACCCCTTAGTTCATCACATAGTGTCTTAAGGGGTTGTATGTGGTCCTAAGGGGTCACACATGTGTTATAACACATGCGTGACCCCTTAGTAGGTCACATATGACCCCTTATAACATCCTACTGTACATATGGCATTCCCCTTAGGATCATATAGTGTCCTAAGGGGTCATAAGTGGTCCTGACCCATTAGAACCACATATGACCCCTTATAAAATCCTAGTGTGAACGACATACCCCTTAGTTCATCACATAGTGTCTTAAGGGGTCGTATGTGGTCCTAAGGGGTCATGCATGCATTGACACATGTGTGACCCCTTAGTAGGTCACATATGACCCCTTATAACATCCTACTGTACATATGACATTCCCCTTAGGATCATATAGTGTCTTAACATATGCATGACCCCTTAGAACCGCATATGACCCCTTATAAAATCCTAGTGTGAACGTCATACCCCTTAGTCCATCACATAGTGTCTTAAGGGGTCACGCATGCATTGACACATGAGTGACCCCTTAGTAGGTCACATATGACCCCTTATAACATCCTACTATACATATGACATTTCCTATGTGTCCTAAGGGGTCATATGACCCCTTATAACATCCTACTGTACATATGACATTCCCCTTAGGATCACATAGTGTCCTAACATATGCATGACCCCTTAGAACCACATATGACCCCTTATAAAATCCTAGTGTGAACGTCATACCCCTTAGTCCATCACATAGTGTCTTAAGGGGTCGTATGTGGTCCTAAGGGGTCACACATGCATTGACACATGCGTGACTCCTTAGTAGGTCACATATGACCCCTTATAACATCCTATTGTACATATGACATTTCCTATGTGTCCTAAGGGGTCATATGACCCCTTATAACATCCTACTATACATATGGCATTCCCCTTAGGATCATATAGTGTCCTAACATATGCATGACCCCTTAGAACCGCATATGACCCCTTATAAAATGCTAGTGTGAATGAATGTATACCCCTTATTCCATCACATAGTGTCTTAAGGGGTCGTATTACATTCCCATTAAGATCACATGTTGCAGATTTAATACTTTTATAATCATATGGGCCCAAATATAATCATATCCAGGCCCAAATGTTATGTATCATGTTCTTGATTTTTTTATGTATGTCAAAGATTTATTTATATACACGTGTTAGATCTCTCTATCTCTCTGAAATATATGTTATCTCTCTCTCTCACTGAAATATTCGAAATTTTTACATGTATTTTTTGAAAATGAAAATGATCTCTCTCTCTCTCATGAAGATTTATATGTATAATCCCTCTCTCTCTGTGCTTACGTATTTATTTTAACTTTATGACATGTACCTAGATAGATGGCATCCCAGGATATACCTTCGCAGGCTCCTGATCAGGATCCACCTGCGTAGGCTCCACATCAGGAGCCACACATTGATGATGTTGATCCTCCACAGCAGGATCCCCCCTTGCCCGACATTGCTACTATTTTGCAGTACAGTGATCGGGAGTTGCATAGGTTGAGGGCCATATTAGATGACCCTCGTACTGATGGCATGTACAAGAGTACATACACGTCCATTTTTGATAGTTTGCGGACATTGAGGGACCGCCTATTTTCTCATACCTCATTCTCACCTGAGGTTATAGAGGATATATATAGACAGTTGAGGAGTGAGGTGAGGGGTCCTCATTCTTTTGTTGATGTGGTGGGGGTGGTCTCGAAGGAGACCATCAAGGAGAGATGCTTTCCACAATATCAGGAGAAGAGTAAGGTGAGGGGATATCAGGTTACCAGATGTATCAACCCACAGGTTGCATCATTGATTTACCCACGCTTCTTAACTGCCCATGGTTGTTATCCTAATAACGACTAGATACCATTATACTTTGCATAGCAGGTATTTGCTAGGTTCATTGTCAGATGAAACCAAACTACCTTGATATTCTAGGATATTATGGACAGGGGAGGGGCAGGATTGCTGATAGAGATGCATATCGTAGGCATGATAGAGCTCCGCCTAGACATAGGGACCTTGTTGGCCAGAGATTTCCTACAGTAGTCCCAGCCATGGCACCCATAGCGGATCACGTTGTGATTGCTTCTCAAAGAGAAGCAATTGATAGGATTGGACATATTGCATTAGTAGCAGCCACCATATCTTCTGACAAGGTCGGAAAATATATGATGACTCGACCATGTTCGCGATTATCCATAGATCATGCATCTTCTAGTTGTGGGGGGGCTTCAGATTCAGATGATCGGTATATATCTGCTAGCATCCCCTCCCCAGATGAGGTAGCAGCTATAGTTGGAGGTAGTAGACATGTATAGATGTCACAGTATTTAGCCGAGGACCTACTACATACTTATAGTTTTATTTCATCTCAACTTGGGATAACATTGGCTGATGTTAGAGAGAAGATTCTCAGAGATGGTCAGGCTACAGTGGCATCAATGCATACCCTGAGGCAGTCACAACATTCTCATCAGTCTACACATGCTCCAGGCACTGACCCACCTACAGATCACTCTGTTGCTGCAAAGGAGGAGCTACAAGCTAATCAGATCCATATCACAGATGAGGGCCGCTTGGATTCATTTGAGGAGGAGATACAAGCTGATCAGGTCCATATCACAGATGAGGGTTTGGACTCATTTGAGGATCAGCTGAGAGATTTGAGCCATACTGGATTTATGGACATGCTACTATAGTCAGACACTTCATCCACAATGCACACTCATCTAGTTAGCCCCTTGCACTCCTCTGTGATATGTACAACTAGAGAGAGATATGCAGGCATGAGTGATGTTGTTGATATAATCACAGGACAGGATTAGACTATACAGCCTACTCCAGGTGATACACAGGTATGTACATGTACATGTGCGTTTAAATTTTTAGAAGATATGTATACATGTTGAAAATTTGTAGGATAAATCTATATATATATATAGATCATGTCTAATAAATAATCTAGAGTTCTAAGTTTTAATTTGTAGATCATTTAAATTAATCATGGACTAATCCTTAAATTGACAGTTAGCTCATTTCACTCCTTCCTTGAGCTCTGAGCGTGTGCGTAGGAGAGATTCTTTAGATGTTGTTAGTGTACAGGTTAGTTATGGTTTTTGGTACATATATGTACATGTATGTATACATGCACGTTACAATTTTTATTTAAATTTGTATTTAACTCTACTTGGATTTGATGTACATGCACGTCTAGAGAGATAGATATATTATATATAATATTTAAATAAATTCTACTTTTGCAGGACTCCCCCTCAGATGGTCGCTCAGTTCGTAGCCGACATGATCCCTATTGATTTGCTCCAAACTTTATAGCTCATTTACATTTATCTTTTTATAGACTTTCATATTATATATATTCATGCACGTACATGGAGTTTAGACTAGATTATACTTTATACCTGGTTTGTGGTTGATCAAATTATACATACATTTGATTATATTAGATTTATACATGTATACATTTGATTAGATTAGATTTATACATGTTTGAATCTTATATTAGATTTATATTGTGTTTGATTAGATTAGATTTAAATACATGTTTGATTAGATTGTATATTTCACATGCATGTATGTAATGAAGTTTAGACTAGATTATACTTTATATCTCCATTGTGTTTGATCGGATTATATAGATTTATACATATGTTTGATTATATTAGATTTATGTTTGATTAGATTAGATTTAAATACATGTTTGATTAGATTGTATATTTCACATGCATGTACAATGAAGTTTAGACTAGATTATACTTTATATCTCCGTTGTGTTTGATACTAGGATTATATATATTTCCACTGCATCATGTGATATGAAGTTTAGACTAGAGATTATATATATTTCATGCACATGTACATGTGTTAGATTATATATTCTATGTGCACATGTACATACATGTTAGATTATATATGTACTTTATGTTCGATGGACTTGACTAGATTATATATATATATATATATATATATATATATATATATATATATATATATCACATGCACATGTTAGAAATACAAATAGATATGCATTAAAATTTAAAAGAACATGTTCAAACAAAAGAGTATGTATGAAATGAACAAACTAAACTTAATAGGTCATGTATTGAATAGTTCACATGTGGTATGTGAGCTTCTAGGTATGTATATTGTAGTTAAATAGTTGACAACATGTACATGTCCTAATTACAAATGTCCTAATTCCATATTATATCAATTTTACAAATGTACATATTACATTCTAATTTAAATATGCATTTTTTAATCAAATTATTTTAACTAGTGGTCCTTACAAATTAGATGCATTTAGAATTAGATACAGTACCTTATACATACAAATTAAACATGCATTTAAACATGTACATGTACTTGAATTAACTTTGAATACATCCTAATTTGATATAATGTATTTAAACTTAAAAAATATTTATCCTTTAGTTTCAAAACAAGTTAAGAGATCTAGAATTTATCTTGAGTATTAATTCAATTCATGTGGGTTGAACCACATGTGTACTCTGGATTACTAAATATATATATATAGTTCATACAACATCAAGTGGTTCAAAACGCTCTTCAATAACACTTAATATTTTGTCATGATCTTCACTATCTAGTCTCCACTTTTGAGACCACCCTCAACGTGGAACTGTTTGAAGAATTAGGCCAATAGCAATGACCAAGTGACTATACTGATATACCTTGTTGTCAATTTGGTATTCAGTGAAATGAATCCCATGTTGAACAATTTTAACTTGTTTGAAATATGTCCCTTGCACTACAACTGATCCTGCATGTACATTTATATAAGAAACCTGAGAAATTAATTAAAAATTTCCGTGTGTAAGCGATTTGTACATCTACATATTCAAATCAGAACTCAAACCTGTTGGAAATGACATTCCATCACTCATCTCAAATTTTGATAACTTCTTTCTCTCTTCTATGCAATGCAATAAATAATAACTAACACCTTCTATATTTCCATCTTCTGCTATGACTGCATATCTCCTGCAATTCGACACAAGTTAAATAAATTCTAAGTTATATGTCATTTTTAAGGAAATATAAACATGTGTACGTCATGTATATACCTTTTTTAATCAATCCTGAAATATGATCGTAATCACCAGAAATCAAAGGAATGTCTTCAAAGTTTTCATCCTCATTTGAATCCTCGTATGTGTCAGAAACATCTAGTGGCACCATTTTCCATTCACTAACATATCCAAGCTCTTGGTTCTTTCAATCAACATAGTTTTCGAAAATGCATTCAGAACAAAAACATGAATAATCCCTAGTGTATAATATCCAAGAGCGATTATCTGTACTCATGACACAATGCAAAGATCTTGTCCTCTCCACACTCTTGCATCCATGCATTGATTTCCTATCCACATCTACAAAATGTACATGTGTACAAGAATGTACATGTAGATCAAGTTGTTAAATTGAAACATTTGAACTAGGAACATTTTTTTTTAAATTAAATTAAATACTAAAAGAGAACACGTACCGGTTATCTCCCAAAACACTCTATATGGAATGGGTTTGTATGTTCTCGATGATGATTCCCCAGGATAATTAGGTTTCTCAAAGTGTTTCTTACACCATTCAACAACATCATGTGCATCTTCTATATGTTCTCCTGTGTACTTTATTTGATGCTTTCTTAGAGCACGTTTGATACAAGCTCCTGCACCATCATGTTCACCCTTTCCATGACCACTCTCAAAAAAACTCGAAACATGTGGTATTTTGTCATTTTGATGATATCTACATAGTGCATAAAATGGCCTCAAAGATTTGAATTGTGTTGCACATCCATCAGACCAAACAAAATGTTTAACTATTGTTATGCCTCTATCTTTCAAATATTCAAAAAACTTCTTAAAGCAATGTTGTACAAAAAGTGTGTCATGCTCCTTATCATCACTGATATAGAAGTGGTACTCTTTCTTAATGACACGATTTTCAAATGTACTATCAACACCATCCAAATTCATCTGTGCATGTCGATAACACACATGCACCAAAATAGTGATTTGCTTTGAAAAGTAATACTCTGATTGAATCTCTTTTTGATTGGCAAAAGAGTAATTCTCTACAAAGTCAACTACAGATAGAATAGTTCCAAGTGGGAAAGTGTCTCTTAATCTTTTAAATTGTTCTACTTGCCACTTGGAAAAAAAACCATGGCATATGTATGGTTTTATCAACTTACGAAAATTTTCCATAAATGTTCCAATAGGTATTTCCTCTTCTACATAATCTAGCCTTGTAGATTCCTTTCCAAATTTTGTTTCAAATTTTTTGTACTTGTAACTCTTGCAATTTACCATCTTCCTCGTGCCAGTATCTTCATCTCTCAAAGGCAATTTAGCCAAGTCACCGCATGTTCCACAAATTCCTCTTATGCAATTTATTTGACCGGTTGCATTATCATCTGATTTATCACATAAGATGGATGCTATGAATTGACTTGTTTGTTTAGGAGGAGCATTTTCAAAACCATCACTATCTTCTCTAATCTTTCGAAACACCTGATAGTACAAGTCAAATTTGATGTGATAACGACAACAAAAAGTTTTGAAAACTTTGTTTAACTTCACATAATATGGCCTTAACCATTCAAACATGGTTTGTCCAATCTTTATATGAGGGTTTGTTTTAGTAAACAATACATACAATTCATGTTTTGTTGTGTCTATCCAATGTTTTACATGGAGATCATAACGATCAAGACCAATCCTTTGCTTGATAACATCTCTACTATTTGATGAAGGATGAGTATTATCATTCCAAAAACTTGTCACAGAGTTCCTAACAACATCTTCAATTCTATCAGAACGAGGAGCTCTACACAAAATTGCCCAATTCCCTTCTGGGGTAGTATCATCCAAAATCTTTCTCCTTTTAACATATTTAGATATTGTCCTTCTACTAAAACCAAACTCAAATGACAGTGGAGAGATTTGTCTTTTTTGAGACAATCTTTCATTTACTAAAGATGTCAACATCACTCTTCTTGAAATGGTCTTATCTAGTTTTCAAGATTTTTTACCAATGTTCACCAAACCTTTCTTAACGTTATCAACAATAGATTTTTGTAGGTGAGAATTTTTCCTCTTTTGACTTGTTGTATCTATACCCAACAATTTCATTGGATCTATTAAGTCTTTATGAGTAAGTATAATTGATAACAATTGAGCTTTTTCTAGTGTAGTATCAAGATTGTTGAAATGAGACATTATTTCTTTTCCACTTTTATTCATTGACCTCCTTTTAGTATGTCTAGGTTCTTCACTGAGACGTTTCAACTCATCCACATCCATTTCAAGTAAATGATCTAAATTTTTATAAGAAATATTTCTCTTCACCTGTTTAGCTAGGTCCACAATATGCTCATCCATATCAGTGGTAGGAGGTAAGGAGCCTGACCCCTCTCCTTCAAAGGTCTCCATTGGTTCAACTTGGATAATATCCTCCCTATGTTCATCAACTATATTGTGTTCTTCAACAGGTTCATTTGCCTCGACTCTCGCTTCAGAACTCCCTTCTTCTCGAGCCCGTTCTGAACATAATTTAAGAGTTTGTGTAAGGTTCTTGAATTAATCAGAGATTATTCAATTAGGTTTAAGAATAGGGGTGACCTCATATTAATTTGTTATGGACCATAATGTAGGTGGACTATAATTTGTCACATCAGTGTATATTTAAGACCTATTATTGCATAATAGACCTCCTAATCTGAAATGTTTTTGCATGTACGTGAAGTCATATAAATAGTTCACCTAAATTATTCAACATGTTTAATAGACCTTATAAATTTATGTCACATTTAAGACCTATAATCAATGTAATAATCCTAATAGGCCTTATTATTAAATTCAATATGACCACGTATGAAAAAACATTTCACAATTAATATACTTAACTCCCCTTAAGATAGATATATTAGGTGATATTAAAGGACCTATCACATGAAATTACTTGTACATGTAGATTAAATAATCAATATATATATAATTTAGAACTTAGAAATTATGACATAATAGGTCTTATTAATTTTATGACTTAATAGGTCTTATCTATTATAAATGGACTTAATTATATAGGAGAAAAATGCAATTACACAACAAGCAAGTTGATGGAATTTGAAATTTGCAAATACACATGTATTATCTCAAATTAATTATGCTTTCCAATTAAAACAAGATTATTTTTAATCCTATTATTTCCAATTAATTTAATTAAGATTTTTTAAATTATCTTTCATTAAAAATATTAGATTAAAAATATTGAACTAATTAATTGTTACGTAATACATATTAAATTAAATAGAAATAAAATAAAAAATACATACTTGCTTCAAGATATCTTTGACTTCTTTGTTCTCGATATCTTTCTTCCGTTTCGGGAGAATAATTCCTTGAAGTCTTATTTTGCCTTCTCTTCTTGTTCCCCATGCTTTTACAAAAAACCTTCAAATTATTGCCCTCAAAATAATTTTCAAATGTCTTCTCTCATCAAAAAATGCAAATTATTTTAATCATTTGTGTGATAAAAAATGAAAAAAACTATGGACATTTATACGACTCCACAAACGAAAACAAAAAATGTGTCGGCCAGAGTTCGAACAAAACCCGACAGTTAAAAATGGTCGGGTTCGTTCGAACATGGCCGTTACAAAAAAGTACGGGCCAAAATCAAGCCCATTGGTTCGATCGAATGGGGGTTCTCTCTAACCCCTTATGGTTCGAGCGAACCCCATTCGCTCGAAATATTGTTCATTCGAACCCTCCAATTAGAAGTTTTTCCCAAAAAATTTCAGAGTTCTGAAGAATTAATGACTTCGGAGCTCTGGTTCAAAGCACGAATGAAATAATCTTGATAACCCAAAAATATTAGATGGTAGTACTCGGAGCAAGCTTTCCAACAAGTATAATTTTGTTATATTTTGAATTTATTATGTTCTTATTTTTTTAATTTTATGGAAAATTGGTTTTTCACCGAACATGAACTTCTTTGTTCAACGCATTGGGAAAAATAAGAAACTAATTCAAAAAAAAATTGAAAAATATCTATGCCCCTGGTATTGATGTCTTCTTTCTAACAAAAAAAAAATATTGAATTTCGATTTATATAGAACAAGTTATGTGTTCAAACGTAAACCTATGTTTGAATTATGACTAGTCAAACTTCAAAACTTTATAAAATGAAAAATATTGAATATATCACTATAAAAACAAATGCAAGCCCTGGATATTGATGTTAAAAACCAAAATTCGAAAGAATTGAGTTTTTATCATTTATAGAAAAAAAGTTATACATTTCGGGAGGCACATCACTCTTAAAAAATGTAGTTTGTTGTAAAAAACTACTTTTCGAGGGAGATGGAATTTTTTTTTTTAAATCCTCCAAAAAAAATTGAAAAAAATGTATATAGAATCTACAAACAAAATGCTAGAAATCACTAATTTACATCATTCTCAAATTTTTAATAGTTTAAAAGTTATAGTTCTCGGAAGTTGAAGATTATTTTAAAAATGTACATCTCGGTGTCAAAAGTGGCAAAAAAGTGGGAACCATTATTGTGAATTCACCCATAAATGAACCTCCTAATATTATCTCCCTCATATTTGTTCTCTACTAAAATCCTCTTGACTAAAATAAGCAATTTAATCCTCTATTTTAGAAGAATCTTAAACCATTCAAATTCAACAACACGGTGTAGAAACATATAAACCAAAAAATCCTTGATTCATTGATTCATATAAGATTTGTGGAAAACAAACAGAGAGAACAACTTGGAAATAATTGAACTTGATTTCAAGATGTTTATATAACTACAAATTACTTTTGCATATCCATTGCAAAGAGATCGCAAGTAGGATACGGAGCCGATTACAGTACTATCTTGAAAAACTATGGACTTTTCCTGTATGTTTTCACCGTTGGTGAAAAAGCTTTTTTACAATATTCAAATGAAATTTCTATATGGACCTAGAGACTCGACACAAGGCCTTCAATATCCTCTTATAGAAAAATTGAGGATAACAAGCTTCAGGCCTTTTACAATTCCAAAATTGCTAGGTGACCACTTGACAGGAAAAAGACAAAATAATTTTTTAAACTTCCTGACATATACAAACATTCTTGTATCTTCCTCTGTAGGTGGTAGTTGTTGTGGATGATATAGAGTTCTTCTTTTCTTTACACGGGCTCCGTTATCAAGCTAGAAAATCTAATATTCTTGCAGACTTAGTAAATGCACATGGATAGACATTTGTCCCTCATCTGCAAACATGTCTATCAATATTGGGCCTAGTTTTGTCCCCATCTCTGTCTTCTAATCTGACTTATACCTTAGCACCTTCCAAACCGCTCCTCTCCTTGTCAAACAAGACTGGCATATGACATGTAACCAAACATGAGAAAATTTTAAGCTCAACCTTTATCCTTTGTGTATACAGTCTATGAATGATGAAAACTTGTTTCATCATCTCAAAATCTGATTTGAGTTGTACCAAAATACCATATAAATGGGGAGGAAGGGGTTTGATCATAGTAATCTCCAAAATTGCAATCGCCTTGCTCATGTGAGACAAACAGTGAGATATGAACCTTTTCCATCTCAAGTGCTCCTCAAAAAACTCCAATAGCTCTCTGTGTTTGTCCCAAACTACATATGCATCATCCAGAATAGTGTTGAACTTTGACTCAAGTAAGGATTGAGTCATCTTTGTTTTGTAATGGCCCTTTTCTTTATCCATGAGGCATCCACCTTCAACATGTCAATTTCATTATTCAACCTTGTCATATCTAACCTACCCTAAGCTAGGTCTCTTCTTAGTGTCATCCCCTCTTCTAAACAATACTCTAACATGGTTGGAGACTTGTATGTTGGGCCTAAATATAATTGTTCTTCTAATGATTTTACGCTATCCCTCAAGATATGGACTTCCTCATCTAATTGCATTGCAACCTTGTGGTTAAATTTTGCTACATTCAAGGTCATACATGTGGCCTTTTTGGTGGTAGTATCAACTACTCTTTTGACTAGTAAACTCCCAAATAATTGATCCATTTCATGGCTCAAGGTTGGCCTTCTTATAACTAGGTGCAGAGACCAAATGACCAATTGATCTAGGTGATCATCAAAAATTCCTCCAGAGAGCACTTTTATTTACAATTTGTCTCACCATTTCAAGGGTCATGGTGGCCAACTGCTCCTTAGCTGCACTTATGAGATCATCCTTCATTCTCTCTATCATCCTCCCTCAATCTATCAGGCCTAATTTCTTTCCTTCCAATTCATCCACCATGTTCCTTATTACAAATTTCTAAAATTATCTTGTGTTGATAAATTCATCATCATTCATGAACTGCTCACAAGCATTCAGTATTATGCCCTCACTGAGATCACCTCCAAGCTTGAAAGCATCGAGGTCCCACTCCTGTGAAGTGTCTTGAATTGTGACATCTAATCTAGTGTCAATTCTATGTGGAGGCAAAGGTGCATCTCCTTGGAAATCAAAGCTCTCATAGGATTGAAGTGTAATGTCTTTGCCGAGAGATAATGTGTGTAAAGGAGTCACAGCTCTAGGACTCTTTAGAACTTGATATGGTTGCCTACTTGAAGAGGAATATGCAACCATTGGTCTCTTCATTGTAGCTTCAGCAAGTATCCTCTTTGATGGTTGAGGCTTTTGAGACATTCGTATTGAAATTTGAGTAGGGATACAGGAAAATGAAGGCTCGTCATAGCTAGGTGGGGGAGATTGTATTGGAGAAGCATGATTGATAAGGGGACCAATAGATTGAGGATAAATATGCCACTCCACTTAAATTTCTTGAATTTGTGGATCAACTACCAATCTAGGCCTCTCATAAGGAAAATAAATTGCATCCACATCTAGATAAGTAGCAAAAATGGTCCTGATTCTTCCTTTAGGGATCAAGAGCGTCTACCATGCAGGAGAATATGAGCTATCTACTCTCTTTTTTGTGTGCTCTTCATATTGTATTGTGTACCATCTTTCACTTATCTTCAAAACCTCATTGTAATCCTCAACATTCCTAATAAGATCCTCTTCATCATCCCATTGATGATGTTGAGGTTTAGCCTTTCCAAGTCCTTGAATGAACCACTCAGAGTCATAATATCTATATTTGGCCCAAAGAAAATTGTACCTATTCAGTGTTGAATCTAAAATATCGTAGGCCTTCCTATTAGTGAAGTGATACATCCCTACCACAACTTGTAATTGGAGCAATGGCCCTTCTTATGAGCCCCTCCAACTAAGGAATTCTTTGCATCTTCTAATTGATGCATAATTTCCAAGAAAGCAACTCTATCTTGCATAGTAATAGGCAACTTCCTAGGAGTAACAGGGCTACCAAAAACCCTAATGATAGTGTGGTCCTTCAAATAGAACTATGATCCCCAATTCACGCGTAAGATCCTTCAGCCTCAAAAAAATTCCTTACTTCCTTGCTTAGACCCCATCTTACCTCTCCTTGAAGAATTCTTAGCAACTTTATAACAAAATAATTTTCAAAAGTAAGATAATTGGACTCATTCATATGCATATCCCAGAATATAAGTCCATTCTTTGACTTGAAGTGATTCACCTTTTACAATAGAAGTAACATGAAGGTCGGAATGCCAGACCTTAAGACCCTTGTACAACAAAATATGCATCAGTAAAGAATAATACCTTAAATTCATTGACTTTCCCTTCTTGAATTCACAAAGAGCATTGTAAAGATCCTCAGCCACCAAAGTAGCATAATCAAAAGGCTTGTTTATATCTCTATCCTAAATGTCCATACATAGTACCAACATCCATTTTGGGATCATGATTCTAGCAGTTGCAACACATACTTGACACAAAGCATGGTATGTGTCTATGAAGTGTCTAGCAAACAAACTAGTCCTATAGGGGACAAACTCCTTTCAAGTTAATTGCTTTTGATCTCTTCTCAAGCCCGTAGGTCGAAATGTGGCAATCTTCTCCCTATATAACCTTTCATTATTCTTATATTCCATCTCCAAATCCTCTAGATTGATACTCAATCCAAATTAGGATTGAACATGAATACTTAATCAATAACTTCCTTTATAATTGTTGTTAATCTACAACCATCCTTGGCCATAATTTGTCTAGTGTCTGGCCTATAATTGCTGGCACTGGCTGCAACCAATTCAACATTCACATACTCATTTTGGAGACACTAACCTTGCAAAATATAAGTCTAAATGTTACATTCAAGGACATGTTCCTTCTTCTTATTGTAACCTCTCCTCCAAAGGCTGAAACCCCATGGTGGGATTAGTGCATCCCTGCATCCAACACAATCATCAATGATGAATTCATCAAGCCTAGCCCCTAGCTTAGACCTCTTTTGTGTTTTTGTGGCCCTAGGAAGTTGTGCAATTATCTATTCTGAGAACTTACTTTTTCCCAGGCTAGAAGATTCAGCAATTATCAGAGTTAGGGTTTGCATAAATAGACACAGGTAATAGCCACAGTTCCAAAATAAACTTCAAAATCAATCCCTCTGCAATCCTAGATATTTGAATTATCTCATAGACTTGAAGCTCACATAGAGAGTAGAAAAATTAATAGAATAAGTGCAACTATAACCAATATCGAAAATCCTAAAGCATAAACCCTAACAATGGCAGAATCAAAATGCAAAAGATGCAGAAAGTGTTTCAAAGCATGATTAGTGTAAATTTGAACTGGAATGAAGCTAATACATTCAGGAATTCTAGATTGCAATGGGAAATTGAGCACATTTACTATTGGCACGTATATAGGTTTGATGGCGAGAAGTAGCCATTGAAGTTTGTATTCGAACGTTGGGGCCCTAACAACGAGATCCTTGTTAGGCAGTGATGAATGAGAGGTGTGCACATATGCACATTTATTATTTTTTAATAGTCACCGCTTGTAAAGCCTTTTCAAAACTATAGGGTTAACTTGATCGTGCATCTTGAGCTAGCCGTATAATCACATGAAGATCTTAGTCGTCAATCTCATGGTAAGTAACCTCATATTATCACAATTAGGAGGTGACAAAAGTGGACCCACATACTCCCCATGTTGTGAGGCATCATTCATGTCACATACCCATTGGTCTGAGTATACATCATGATCCTTGGTAGGGTCCATGCACCATGTCTATAGGCAAAGTTGCAGCGTTAAGTCCAACAAGCAACTTCAGCTAATCACACAACTACATGATGATCTGAGTCATTGATTTGACAATATATATAACCACTCAATATAATAGCTTATGAGGTAGACGGTCTGGGCCCACATGTCCAATTTATCATATAGCTTGGGACATACAAGAAATTCATTGGTCCACACAAGCAGAGTCAAATTCCAATGGGATCCATGTGTCATGTGTGCCAGTGTGGTTGCGGAGTTAGGATGAACAAGCAACTCTAGATAACTACAAAATTGTGTGGTAATGTGGACTGTTGATCTAGAGGAAGATGCTCGACAAAAAAAAAGATTAAAAGATTATGGGAACCGGATTGCTAATGCGTGGGAAAAAACACGCCTACAGTACAATAGGCTCAAGTCATGACTATTGCAGCTGGGAACCGGTTGAAAGCAGTCAATGAACAAGTAAAATGAAAGAGACACTTATTAACAAAAGGTTTTAAGGGTTTAGAGTTTAAGGATTTAGGCTTGAACTAAGGGGATATATAAAGAACCTAAAACCTTAAAACTAAGCAATTTCAGCACACCAGACAAAATTTGAGGGCACATCCCAATAGTGGCTCTAGTTGGGGACATGCAATGCACTGATTTGTCATGAGAAATCCAATCTCTAGGAACACAGACCATAACAAAAATAAGGGAAAAAACACAATATTTATAATATTTACAGAATAAAATATATAGGTGATTAGCTAAATAATATTTTGTAGATATTGCCTAGGCACAGGCAACTCAAGGCTATCTCCATTGGAATTTTAAAGTACATATGAGTCATATCCATGATTTTCAATCACTTGATATGGTCCAAGCTATAATGCCTCAAATTTTTCATATTTTCCTTTGTCTTGGGCTTTAACATTTTACATAAGCACCATATCTACTAGCTGAAATGTCCTTTGAGTTGCCCTAGTATCAAACAAGTATTTAGCTTGTTGTTGTAGTTTTAGGTTCCTCTTATCGGAATCTCTTCTTTTCTCATCAATCTCTATAACTTGCATGATCCTTCTT